>NW_008338715.1:11822069-11840416 GCF_000622305.1 Nannospalax galili | reverse complement strand
TGATATGCTTCTTCTAAGTATGTTGTTATTAAATAAATCATTTTTAAAAATTAAAAAAAAATATTTTATTTTTAAAAAAGGGATTCATTTAGCCGGGTGTGGTAGTGCACAACTTTAATCCCAACACTGGGAAGGCAGAGGCAGGTAGATCTCTGTAAGATCAAGGCTAGCTTGGTCTACATAAGTTCCAGGCCAGCTGGGGTTACAGGAAGACTCTGTCTCAAAAAGACCAAAAAAAGGGGGGAGGGGAGATCAATTTGAAAAATATTATATTTTTATTATTTGAGAATCTCATGCAACATAGTATTTTGATTACATTCCCCTCCTACTTCTCCTCCTAACTCCTCCCAGATTCATTCCCACCTTCCCGTCCCCTCTCAACTTTGTGTTGTCTCTCTTTAAAAAAATAATAACCCATGGAGTCCAATTTGTGCTGCCCATATACTCATGGGTGTGGGGCAGTGTGTTCCACACAGACTTGGGATAGCAATTGCCAAGAATCCGAGGTGGAAGTGGACCCAGCCAGGTGGCTGGTGTGGCTAGAACAGGCAACAAAAGACAAAGACAGTTCAAATGGGAGGGAGCGGCAAGAGAGACTTTTCACCTCTTTCTCTCCTAGGAACTCCCACCTTCAGCCCTTCTGCTGTTGGTGGCCCTCACTCCTGTGTTCCAGTTCACTAAGTGGCCTACCACCTGTCTCCCGATATCTAGGCCCACTCTGCACTCAGACCTGGGGTTGGTGTTGGCCTCATTCACATGATGAAAGCATTGAACCACCACACTCATATTCTAGCTCCAAGGGAGGCAGCTCTGACAAGAGGCATTAAAGGACTGTGCCACCACACCAGGCCACAGCAAGCACTTTCAACCACTGAACCATCTCTCCAGCTCCTTTGTGGCATTTTCATCCATATGATGAAACCATTGCATCACCACCCTTATATTCTAGCTCCCAAGAGAAGCAGCTCCAAGAGAGGCAGAGACAAAGAGGCTGCCTGGGCTTTCTGGCTTTCAATCTAGCAGAGAAAACACAAGCCCCAGCTTCAGGAGAGACCATACCTCAAAGAAATAGGGGGAGAGTGATTGACATCCTCTTCCAGCCTCCATGTGTATGTGCAGGTTTGCCCATGTGTGTATACACTCACTTAGACTTTAAAAAAGCCACCCAAAGGGATAGCAGACTAGCAAGACAGGTCTCTAAATGCCCATCTAGATCAGAGCCATAAACTTAGACTTGTCACTTATTTCCAGATTATGCTATAAGAACATATAAGCATCTATCAGATCTATGCTATGTATTTGAGGCTATTTTTATGATAGTGGCTGATCCTAGGCTCTGACTGACACATCCATGCCTTTGTGAAAGTGCTAGCTGGAAACCCAGTGACCTCAACACTGGAAAAATTTTAGTTGAACAGTTCTTACAGACATTAGACCTGTGGGCAGGTCATTGAACATCAAAGCACATAATAAATGTGTGACTGTGGAGGGAACTGAATGGTTAATGTGAAGATCTTGTGCTTCATTTAACATTCTCCCAGTTTCCAGGCAAGTATTAATCTCTTGGGCCACCAAACAAATGGAAAAGACTTTTCATGGTGGGAGAGATGGAGAAGGGCTGAGTAAAGGAGACAGGCTAAAGATTAACTGACCACTTACTATGTAATCAGAGACTCCACACTTTGCATCCTGCCAATACTGGAAAATGGGTATTACCCACTGTCCCAACTCCATCTTACATGAGAAAAATGGGTTCAGAAAGGCTCTGTTTAAACAAAGTCAACAATAAGGGGCAAGATCTGAACCCCAACTGCCTTCTGTCAAGATTGCTTCTCAAAAAGGAAGCATCAATAGGAATAAAAGTATATGGCCACTTTTCAACAGGTATGTCTCTCAAAATCAGTGTAAGCATTTACGCTGGGCATAGTGGGTCACATACATAAACCCAGCGCTCAGGAAGCTGAGGCAGGAGGATTGCTGTGAGTTCAGCCTGGGCTACATAGTGGTTCCAGGCCAACTATAGAGTAAGACCTTGTCTCAAAAGATCAACCTGTGTGGGAGTGCATGTGCACACACACGGACATATATGAAAAATAGGTATGAGTGTCCTTTTGTCTCTACTTATCTCTGCTTCAAGATGGGGACCTGCACTAAGGCCTGCTGCTCCTACAGTCCCATATGGTGCCACTCCACAGAACAACACATTTCAGCCCAGTTGTTAGGATGTTCATTGTACCACAGACAGAGCCAGGCACTCCAGTGGGACAAACATGGAAAGACCACAATCCGGAGTGAGGCTCAGTTACTGAGATGAACTCCAGGAGGCCCACCACTTGCCATGTTGGGGCTCTAGACTTTTACTCTCCTTGTGCTGTGTTCAATCAGGGAGGCATTAACAATAGGCAAACACAGTCATGCAGTGGGAGTAAGGAAACAAGCAGGTAAGGGGCAGAGGAAGAGACAGGAGGTTGCTGATCTCCATCAGGAGGTTAGGGAAGCCTTCTCTGAGAAGGATGCTGAAGACAGTTCATCTGAGTGAAACCTGGAAATGAGTTGTCCCTGGTAGGTGAGGGGTGTAAGGGCTCAGCAAGAACAAAGGCATCTGAGGTGAAGATGGGCTGGGAGAACTCTCTGGAAGCTCACTGTAGCCCTGGACTGAAAAATGAACACCAGGCTCCCTGCTCTTCCCTCTCCTCACAGTCCTGTCTACCTTACAGGGACTGAGCTAGTAGCTCACTCACTGTCTCCCACCCAGGCTGCAGTTCAGTAATAGGTCTCTGTCCTTAACAGACACTGAAAAAGACCAGGTCACTGAGCTAGTGACAGTGCAGGATACCAGGCTTGGTTACATGGGTGCTGGGATCTGAACTGTGGTCCTTGTGACTGTGCAGCAAGTATTCTTTTATTATTATTATTATCATTATTATTATCATTATTATTGAGTCAGGGTCTCCTTGTAGCCACAGCTGGCCTAGAATTGGCTATGTAGACTAGGCTGGCTTCAGTCTCAGCTCTGCCTGCCTCTGCCTGCTGAGTGTTGGAATTAAGGGTATGTACTACCACACCTGGCTCAAAAGTTTTTTTTTGTTTTTGTTTTTGTTTTTGTTTTTACCCAAGGTCTCACTATGTAGCTCTGGCTGGCCTGGAACTCAATATGTAGACCAACCTGGTCTCGAATCACAGAGATCCACCTACCTTTGCCTTTTGAGTGCTGGCATTAAAGGGGTGTGCCACCATGCCAGGCCACAGCAAGCACTCAACCACTGAACCGTCTCTCCAGCTCCTTTGTGGCATTTTCATCCACACAATGAACCCATCGTACCATCACACTCACATTCTAGGCTAGAGAAGAGAAGAGGGGTTCAGAGCTAGCTGTTCCTTTTAGGGAAGCTGCATGTGTTGCTTTTCATCCTATTTTTGTGACACAACTTAGTCCTGTGGCCATGCTTGGAGGCAATGGTGCCTACAAAACTTTAATCTATTTGACTCATCTGCTAACACTTTGAGGCTGGAATCTACTACTAAGAGGAAGAAGAGGAGGGCAGATACTGGGGCAGTGGTCCCCTCACCACTCCTTATCTAAAGGGAACCAGACAGTGTGGCTGACTGACTCTAGGTAAGCACATGGACAAAAGAAAAAAACAAAAATACAAGAGCTGGCAGGCAGCCAGAGGCTGCTTTGACCCCATAGACAGTGGATTTTAAGTAAGAGTGAACATACACCTTCTGTCCTTCCATTTAACAACAATGTAAGCCATCCAACAAAATCAGTGATAAACAATTCCATGCCCATGGTATATATTTGATTGTTGCTGACTACTATGAATCAGTCAGGTTGCTTTTTTTCTGATTTTTGGAAAATCAGAAACAAGCTTTGTTTTGTTTTCTCTTTGAGACAAGGTCTCCCTGTAGCCCCAGCTGGCTTGGAACTCTATGAAGACCAGGCTGGCCTCAGTTTCCCAGAGATCTGCCTGCCTCTGCCTGCCTCCCAAGTGCTGAGATTAAAGGGTGCATCATCACATCTGGCTCAGAAAGAAGTTTTTACATCAACTCATGAGAGTCTTGTCACTTTGGGCCATCTTTAGGGTCAGCTCCAAATTGTGTGTAGCTTGTCTGCTGCCTGGAAGGTGTCCATGGCTGAGCAGGATGCTGTGTGGGCACAGGCGAAGCCAGAGGACTGGATGTTAGACATTAGGGTTTTCATTCCATCTCTTGCCCTGTGAACTCTGTGACCCCCATTATGTCAGCCTTTGCGCCTCAGTTTCTGTTCTCATCAACAAGAGCCATAATAAGCAGAGTGTCATGTATTTAGAGGAAAGATTATGACATTTTATTTATTTTGTATGTAATTTTTGTGCTCGCATGCCGTGTACACCCGCACATCAAAGGACAACCTGCAGTTGTCCGTTCTCTTCTACCACGTGGATCCAAGGGATGGAATTCAGGTTGTTAGACTTAGAGGCAAGCATCTTAAGCTGAGCCATCTGGCTGGCCCAAGAATCTCTCTTTATGATGATTATTAAGTTCTCTCCAAAGTCAAGTGCAGCTGCATGGTGCTAGATTTACCCACAGACTGAGCTGAAGCAGCTGTCACACACACACAAAAAATGTTAGTTCAGATTTGTATTATCATTTATGTGTGTGCACATGCATGTGTGTGCACGTGTGTGGAGGCCAGAGGTCAATGTCAGGTATCTTTCACAGTCATTTTCTACCTTATTTTGGAGACTGAACCTGGAACTTTCTGATCAGCCATACTGGTTGGCCAGCCAGCTCCAGGGATCCACTTGCCTCTGCTCCCCAGCACTGGGATTACAGATGTACATTGCTACACCTTTTAAAAACATGGGTGTTAGGGATTTGAACTCAGGTCCTCATACTTGCACAGCAAGCACTTCACCAACAGCCATCTCTTCAACCCCATTTGTGCCATCATTTTAAAGGGGAAGTTTTATAGCCACTCTGACCTTAAATCCTCATAGTCAAGGTCAGTCATTATTATGTTATTGCTGTAACATTCATTTTCAGATGGAAAAATTGAGATGAAAAGGCATTGTGGTCTTAGTCAAGGGCACTGAGAAGGCATGAGGTTCTCTGTTCTCCTATGTGCCACAGTGCTAAGTGAGATTGATTTACAAAACTACATCAGGGCCTAAGGAGATTGGTCAGTGAGTAAGGTGCTTACTGCGCAAGCATAAGGATCTGAGTTCAAATCCTAGAACACATATAGAGCTTATATATAGCATACCTACAATCTCAGAATTCCTATAGTGGGAAGGGGAGGCAGGGACAGGGGAGTCCTTGGAAACTTGCAGGGCATCTAGCCTGGCTCACGCAGTATCCAACAACAAAGAAGCTGTTCAAAATAATACCCAAGATTGTCCTCTGACCTCCGTACACTGTGGCACAAACCCACACTCACATGCACAAAAGCACATATGTACCATATCACACACACCACTCATATATACACACACACAAAGAAAAATAATGACATCAAGACATATGTGTTAAATGCACCGGGAAGTCTTGGTGAAAAATGGACAATATCAGAAAGGTTTAGGCTCTATCACAGTCATGAGAACTTTTATGGGCAGTTCAGTTAGCCTTTGACCTATTTCTATTTTGTGCATTGGCTGGTGATGGCATTGGTAATGGAGCAGGTATCCTTTGGGCAAATCCTATTCATTGACTGTTCCATGGTGGGTGAAGCAGCTTCACCATCATCAACATGCCTGTAATCTAACAAGAGGTTGGGGCCCATGCTTTACTTCCCTATCCCTTGCCTGCAGTGGCATCTTCTTTACTGCAATGGAATGTTCTGTGGTCCTCATGACAGGACAGCCCTGGAAGGTGAGCAGGGCTGATGATGGCCGAGGCCCTGAGAGCAGGCTGGGGAGGCCCAGGCACAGGGCAGCACAGGATGAACAGACAATGCTGTGGGGAGCAGGCGAATTTCCAGACTTCCTCCTGTAGTGTGGCTCACATGGTCCCACAGCCCCACACTGTTCAGCCTATTAGTCACCCTGTCTCTGAATCCACTCAGATGCCCTCTGAAAGCCCAAGTAAGTGTCCTGTTTTCTCAGGAGAAGCCTAAGTCTTTTCTTCAGGGGATAAATTCAGGACTTGAGACAATCAGTCTGGTTCCTGCCCCTTTTTGGTAAACATGGAAGTGGGCCTGTAAAACACGCAGTTCCTGCTCTTGAAAATACAAATGTGTTTTCTTCCCTTTCTTTTTTTTCCCTACAACAATTTGTTTTATCACTTGATTTTTCTGGCAAATAAACAGGACTAGAAAAACTACCTCCTAGTTCCCTACCTGCCCTTGTCTTCATGTCCCCGACTGAGGTCAATTCTGAGCAAGTATAGAGACAATCTGTTCTTATCTCCCCTGGCCCAATGATTCACCAACCCAAGCTACCCCTCAAATTCAACACTTTTGTTTTTCATTTCACCATCTTGATAAATGGCACAATTTTTAGCATAAACATTTCTGGAATCTCTTCCTCTTCTCCTATGGCAGGTAAATGGTTCAATGGTTCTAGTAATCCCTAGTTCCTGGAGTTGACATTCTTGTGTAATCTCCTCCCTGGAGTGGGGGCAAGATCTCTAATTTGCTTCTGAACAAAAGAATAGCGCAAAGGTGTCAGGATGTCACTGTTATTATTAGAGCACGAGATTGTTCTTATGTATACTTGGTATTCCAGACTGGCTTTTAATTCTCAGTCATCCTATCTCACCCCCCTGAGTGCTAGGATTATAGGTGTGTGCTACCATAGCAGGTTGTTTTTATATTATGTGTATGAGCGTTTTGACTGCATGCATGTAAGTACACTTGTGTTATGCAATGCCTATGGCAGCCAGAAGAGAGTGTTGGATCCCTTTGGAGCTAGAGTTATAAACAGGTATTAGCCACTATGTGGGTGCTGGGAACTGAACTTGGGACCTCTGCAAGAGCAGCCAGTGCTCTTAACTGCTAAGTCATCTCTCCAGCCCTTATACCTTCTCTCTTGATAGAGAACTTTCACTGACTTTGATCAAGTTATCTGCCAGGAACTGAGTGTAGCCTCTGATTAACAGCCAGCAAGGAATTGAGGCCCCCAATCCAACTGATTACTTCCAACAACCATGTGACCTTAAAAGTGGTACTACTTCATCGAACCTTTACATGGGACCACTGCCCTGGAGGACATCCTGATGGTAGTCTCATGAGGGACCTGAGGCCCAAGACCCCACTAAGCCGAATATGGATTCTTTTCTACTCCCACAAAAATGCAAGATAACAGAATGTGTTATTTTATTTTTAATCATTTAAAATTTTATGTGTATGATTGTATTGCTTGAATGTATATAGGTGTACCCATGTCATGCAGTGCCCATGGAGGTCAGAAGAGGGCGTCAAATTCCCCTAGAAGTGGAGTTATGGATGGTTATTAACTGCCAAGTAGGTGCTGGTAACTGAACCCAGGCCCTCTGCAAGAGCAGCCATTGCTCTTAACTGCTGAGCCATCTCTCCAGCCCAGAATGTGTTATTTTAAAGCCACTAAGTTTGTGGTGACTTATACAGAAGTAGGTAGCAAATAGACTCTCCTATGTCTAGTTAGTCCCTTGCGCTTACCTGCCAGAGAGCTCTTGAATCTCTGTTCTTGCCTCTACTTTGTGTTGGTCCTCACAGCCCTCATTTGAGTAAACAATTGCTTGCCCCACAATAGTGAAAAGACCCACAGAAAGGGCTTCACTAGAGAATGAGTGCTTAAGCACATCAACATTATTTGGGATGTCAAGGTGACCTAGTCACAACAGAAAGCCATTATTACTGAGGCCTAACAGCTCAAGGGGCAAAAGCAATGACCGTGGGGCTGGGTGAGAGCTAGAATGGAAGGCAGTTGCCTCCTCCAGCTGTGGTTTCAGGTAGAGAAGGGGCCACGTGCCTGCCAGGACTGTGACAGTGTAAGGGGGAAGTGGTAAGTACCCAACCTCTCTTCCTGCCATCCATCTCTTTCTGAGCCTCTCATTGGGTCAATCCATTCAGAAGCTAAAGCATAAGAGGTCCAGAGAGGTTCAGGGCACAACAACAGAGAGTGTGTGGAAGGCGAATCTGGAAAGAGGGACAAATGGAAAATAAACAGAACGTCTCCTGACTCATCTTGTTTTGTCCTTGCTTAGCTCCACTCTACATAGCTAGCCATTCCCAGTGAAAGCAGCGTTCCATTTAGACACCCTCTGTGGCTCCTAGAATGAGATTTAAAATCCTCAGTGCAGCACTCAAAGCCTTTGGCTTTCTCTGGGGATGTCTGCTGCTATGTCTGGGGCCACTGTGGAGGATGCATGTGCCAAGAAAAGACCTTTCTTCCCTTCTGACCATGTTCAGCTTGAGTCTGTGTTTCAGTCACGTCAAACCTCCATTACCAACACTGCGACCTTTTCTCCTTCTCTGCTCTTCACATTCCAAAAGTTCCGGCCATCATTCCCCCACAGGAAGCAACCCCACTCAGCCTGTAGGGCCCACCTCCTTTTCAGCTAAACTGTCTGCTGGCTGAGGACATTTCTTCCTGGACTGTGCCTCCACTGCTGATCACCTCTTCAGTAGCACAGACCAGGAGCAATTTGACTAACTGCATTCACAATGCGTCTCAGCCCTAGGAACAAATGGATTGCACTGATAAGAATAACTCAAAATTTCACCTTCACTACACCCTGGAGGCCCTATTGCATCTCACGGATCCTTGGAGCCTCCTGACACAAGTCACAGCAGCTTGTCCACAGCCTCAGTTCTCACCTCTCTGGCCCCTTGGTGATATCACTGTTTTCCAGGCTCTGTGAGGCTGACTCTGCATCTTCACCTGTCCAGGTACTCCTATGACCTCAACGATGTGTCCCTGCCATGCCATTTCTTGACATTCCAAACCTGCAAGCCCTGTGGTGCCAGAGCAGTGCTCCACTGGAGACCTACTGGTCTCATTTGCCCTCCCTCTGTCTGTTCAAATCACCAGGTCTCAGTTGCCCTCCATCCCTCTGTCTGTTCAAATCAACACATTGTTTTAGAAACTAACCCTTTGTCTTTCCCTGCAAGTTCTGGGGATCTGAAAGCAGCTGGTGAGGCTGGGCTGGGGAACGGGCACCTTGCTGTCTTCTCCAAACCTCATCTCCTCCAACCAGACTTGCTTCCTCCAAGCAAGTTGACTTATGTACTTGGATGCCTATAGGTTGATCCCCTGGGCCACCAAATCATCAAACTCAAATGAACTCCTCCACACCTTCATTTATCTAACAGATGGAGTCTGTTTATCCGTGTGGCCAGCACTGTGTATGGTATGTGGTGTGTGCTAAACTTCTGCTGTGTGTGTGTGTGTGTGTGTGTGTGTGTGTGTGTGTGTGTGTGTGTGTGTGTGTGTGTGTGTGTGTGTGTGTGTGTGTGAGGGGTCTGTCCGTCATTCCTCAGGGAGGTAGACTAGGGATGCATATCAGTGAGCTTGTGTTAGCAGCATCCCACTAACCTTCAGTAAGGAAAGAACCCATCTTCAAGTCAAATGGAAGACCTGGCTTTTGGGATTTGATCTTAACAGGTTGTTGTCTAGCCCTCCTTTTCCTCCTGAATAGAGGTTTTGGCTTATTTAACTCCATAACATCAATGACAAATAGAGCCTTAATGAACATAGTTTTTTTGTTGTTGTTGTTAAAGATAAGGATCTCACTATGTAGCCCAGGCTGGCTTTGAACTCTTAGGAATCATCTGCTTTAACCTCCTGAATATTGAGAATTGTAAGTGTGAGCCACCACCCCTGGCTTGAATATAGATTTGAATGGAGTTTCCTTTGTTACCTGGTATCTGAGGTGGGTCTCCTCAAAGTAGACTTCAGGACAAGGCTTGGGTACAGGTGGTTGTCTGGGATAATACAGTAGGAAAAGTAGGAGCAGAGAGAGAGAGAGAGAGAGAGCTCAGTGAAAGGCACATCAATGAGTGAGCTCCTACTGAGGGCCATGGGCTCAGTCCTTTGAGGGCTCCATGAGGAAGTGTGTGGGGTCTTTGGAGTTGTCTACCAGCACCTAGCAAGGCCTGGAGAAACTACTGGTGAATGTCCATCCTCACCAGTTAACATTTGCCACCAATGAGACTTAATTTACCCATGCTTCTGGGTTGTTCTTGGCATCAGAGTGAGTTCTGTGTGTGGGACCCTCAGGTGGAGAAGCAGAAGAGGGCAGGTGGGTGGTGGGAGGCTGTCATTGGGTTGGTGATAGTTGCTGCAGTAGTGGCAGGTGAAGGCAGGTGGATGTAGGCAGCTTGGGATGTGGAGGGGATGGGTTGGCCGTGGCTCAGCCTCCTGGCTTTGGGGGAGGAAGGGAATATGAAATCTGTTCTTCATTTAAAAACACCCACTCCTGGAATCTTTGTTTTCTTTAAAGTAGTTTAGTAAATGGCTTTGGAAAGTACAAAGAGGGTTGATATTAAGTTTTTAGGTTTTGTTGATATTTTTTGAGTGCTGGGAATCGAACTTAGGGCCTTACTCATGCTGGGCAAATGCTCTACCATTGAACTACATTCCTGGCCCTAATAATTAGTTTTGGTCATTATTTATGACACCTTTGATCTCTGAAGAGTCCTGCTTCAGACAATAAATCAATGCATCATAATACACTTAGACAACAGCTGTAATTACCCTATCATTAATAGTTAGCTTTGTGTGTGCTCTCTGTCCATCTCCATCCCGAGTCAATATGAACCAAGCCTGCAGTGTCTGAATCTGGTCACATCCTCTTGGGCTGGAGAGTTAGAGGCTCAGAGCCCAGAGGTGAGGGGTGCTGGGAAGTGCACCTTCTTTCCACCAAGCACCCTGTAGTCAGATGCTCTCCCTGCCCCTAAAGAGTCTTGGGCTTGTTCACTTCCGTAGCTTTCTGCCCATCCTCATTTCCCAGGTACCATATACACTCCTCTGGGACTCAAAGTTGTCTCATATCCTAGTCAACTGGGACCTTAACCTTTTTTTCTTTTTACCCACAGCTAGCCTGGAACTCACTGTGTAGACTAGGTTAGCCTTGGTCTCACAGAGATCTGCCTTTGCCTCTACCTCTGTCCCTAGAGTGCTGGGATTAAAGGTGTGTGCCACCATGCCCAGACCTTAACCTTCTTATCATCTTTAAGTCTCTTTCTCCTAGGACTGGATCTAACTTTCTGAACTTTCTTACATATATATTTTATATCAGATATTGCTTTGAATGTACTAACCCAAAGTCATGCTGAAATTAATCTCCACTGAGTAGTATTGTTCTAGTTTCTTTCTATTGCTGTGATAAAAACGCTGGTCAAAAACAATGTGGAGAGGAAAGAGTTTATTTTATCTTACATCTCCCAGGTCACAGTTCATCATTGAGGAAGCCCAAGGTAGAGAACTCAGGGCTGGAACCTGAAGGCAGGAGCTGAAGTACAAACCATGGAGGAATGCTGCTTACTGGCTTGCTCCTCTGGCCTGTGCTCAACCTGCTTTCTTATATAATACAGGACCACTTGCCCAAGGGTGGCACCACTCACAGGGGGCTGGGCCCTCCCACATCGCACAACAATCAAGAAAATGACTCACAGACATGGCCACAGACCAATCCACTAGAGAAAATTCCTCAATTGAAGTTCCCCCTAACCAGGTGTGTCAAGCTGACAACTGAAGCTATCTGGCACAAGTACTAAGAGGGTGGAAAGTCAATAGATGATATTTGGAGTGGGGAATCTTTGGAAGATAATTGAGGATAGATGAGGCTACGAGGATGTGGCTCTAACCCAATGGGACGGAGCCTTATAAGAGGTGACATGAAGTAGGATATTTTATCTTGCTATGTGATGTCCTGAGCTGCCTTGGAATGCATCAGAGAGGGACCACCAGGAATAAGAGGGGGTTACCACTCTGACCCCCTGACCTTGAACTCCTCAGTCTTCAGAGCAAAATAAAACATTGTTGTTTATAAATTATTTACTTTGCAGCTTTTAGTTATAGTAACAGAAAACTGACTGAGACCAGGTTCTCAAGCTTGCCATGACCCATGCATGCTCTTGCCTCAGACCCTGTGAATATTAACATTGTGTGGACCTGAGTTCGTGATGCACTTGGCCTTGCAGCTGGGCTACCAGCCTTCCCTTGTTAAGATTTGTCTTCTACTGTCTCAGCTGGTTTTTCCCCCCTCATTTGTATCTGGAATAGTCTTGGAGTTCCCAGTGTACTCTGTGACCAAGGAGTCTGGATTACAGCAAGATCTGACACAGAGTGTGCTGAAATAAGTGAAAAAGCTCCAAGGTATAGAAATGATGATGTCTACCAGACTCATTCTTTTCTGTGAGACGCACTCATTCATAAAAATATTCCTGAACTATCTAGCTACACTGCCCCAGAATCACAGCAGGTAGTGTGCACGGGAAATGTCCCCACAGGCTCATGGGCTTGAACACCTGGTACCCAGCTGGGGGTTCTGTTTTGAGAAGTTGTGGAATCTTTAGGAGGTGGAGTCTAGCTGGTGGAGTTAGGTTGCCGGGGGGCAGCCTTTTGGGCCCTACTTCTGGTCCTATTCTCTGCCTAGGCTCTGTGACTACAATGTGAATAAGCTTCCATCACATGCTCCCATGACCACTGAGCACTTCTCCCTGTATCCCTGTCATGATGAACTGAAATCCCCTTGAACCCAGGAGGCAAAATAATTCTTCCTTCCTTAAGGATTTATGACAGAAGTTGCTTGAGTCAGATATTTTGTCTCAGGGACAGGAAAAGTAATTGGTATAGATTCCCCTCACGGACAAGAATAGTGTATTTCATTTAGTGCACCAGCTAAAAGACCCCAGGATAGAACAATATCAATGGGATGCTCTGACCTAGAATTTCCATGAAGCAGATAATTCTCTTTCTTTTGCCCCACTCTCTCCTTCCCCTGTCTGTTCCTCATCCGGTTACTTACAGGAAGTGCACATCCAACCCTCTTCTAAGTGCTTCTGGAGGTGATTCTGTGATGACGTATTATCTGTGGACCTGGCTGGGAAGTAGAACTGCAGCATTAGGAAGCAGAAGCCCTCAACACTACTCTCTCTCGTGGTCTAGACTAGAATAAAAGACTATTCCCATCTCCATTTCCCAGACTTTGTCTATCAGGTAAATCTCAGCTGTAGCCCAAGTTGGGGTCTTGAGTACTGGACCATCTCAAAATTCATTGCATGGTTCCAGTTTCATAGGGTTTATGTGAGAATTAAATGGATCTTCGAAATAAGGCCTAGAACTTAGAGTTAAAAAATGTTAGCTATTATTATAATGGTTTTTTAGTAGTAATAACTGTATCTGTAACCTAGTCCCTTACTACACTGAATTAATTAAAATTTTAATTAGTATAAACTAGGCTTCATGGCAGATGCCTTTAATCCCAGCACCCAGGAGGTAGAGGCAGGTGGATCTCTGTGAGTTCAAGGCCAGTCTGATTTACATAGGGAGTTCCAGACCAGCTGGAGCTACAGGGAGGCCCTGTCTCAAAAGAACCCCCCATTAAAATTAGTATATAAATTATACACAATAGTGGGTTTTATATTTTCATATACCTATTAATATAGTTTTTAGTATCTTAGAATTGTTTTTAGATTTTTGAGATAGGGTCTCCCTGTCTCAATTCCAGCTGGCCTGGAACTCCCTATGTAGACCAAACTGTCCTCGAACTCACAGAAATTCACCTGCCTCTGTCTCCTGAGTGCTGGGATTAAAGGCGTGTGCCACCACAACTGGCTTTTATCTTAGACCTTTAAAACTGTGTATTATACACAGTGGATATCATCATGCCGTTTTCATATATATATGTAGGCTGCATTTTGGTTCTATTCATCCTCCGTTACTGCTTCTTTTCTCCCTCCCAGTACCACTGATCTCCTTCTTTCCAAACACCCCTCTTACTTTCATGTTTTGTTTTGTTCTGTTTTGTTTTGTTTTGGTGTATCTTTTTATTTGTGTGTGTGTGTGTGTGTGTGTGTGTGTGTGTGTGTGTGTATACACCAATGACTTTAACTAGAGTTACTTGCAGGAACACGAGTAAGGGTCTGTTTATAGGAGCATGGGCTACTTACTGGTGGCTACATCACTGAAGGAAATGTCTCTTTCCTAGCAATCACTAACTGCCTATAGATCTTCAGGGGAGGGGTGATGACTTGTAAACCCCTCCCTGCTCTATGACAGAATACTGACAGGTCCGATCACATGTCTTTTTCACATACACGTTATGAAAAAAAAGACACTGTCAAGTATTTATTTCCAGCACTGGGAAATAGTATTTCGGATAAGGGAAGAAGTGTGTGGAACTGCATGTAGCAAAGCAGAAATTAGGAGCAATGCAGCAGCCCAGTGGGATCTGTCACTGTGAAGTGCCAGGAGGGCACAGACTACCTCTCTGACACAATACTCAGGAGCCAGCCTCTGGATGAGCCCTGGGCAGCCTCAGTCAGCTGGTCTGTTCTCCACAGCAAGTCCTCAACATAACCACTGCCATTCACTGCTATCTGAAAGGCCAGGAGGGGCTCTGGAGGGCTGGTCCTGCTCCCTTTCCATTTCTTGCTTCTGGAGGGACAAAGGCAGGATGAGGTGCAAGCAGAGACCTGCAAGCTCCTGTGTTCAGGGCTGCCTGAGGCTGCAGGGAGGGCCGCAAGTGCTGATTCCTCCAGTGGTTCATTCAAAGTCCTGTTGGGGGGAGGTTAAGCTAGCTAGTCTTATTACTTGTAATAAAATACTGACTGACTGAATGGTGACCCTGGATCCACTGTCTCTCTCTTTGATTTGTCTGGTAGCTTGCTCAGGAACATCTCTAAGGATTCCAACTATGCATAGCATTTTGAAGTTCTTACTGGTTTTCTTAAACTTACCCAGAGATGACCACATTTCTGGCATTTGTCCTAACTTTTTTAATAACCCAAATGCACACCATGGCTTTTATTTTCTGTTTGAAAGAACTCAGAGAAATGAAATAATCCTAAGGGAGTGCAAATTGTGGAGAGAAGAGTGTATAGCAAAGGAAAGATTCTACTTCACATGTCTAACAAACAGCGGAGCTGGCAGCAAGGACATCTGGGGGAATGCCTTAAATGTTCCCAGAACAAGGGGCGACGGCGAACAGGCAGACAAGGCTGGTTGCCTGTCTAGCTGTCCTTTCCCAGGACACTTTAGCCTCACATCTGGTCCCAGTCATCCATGGCAGAACATCGTGGAGTTCCATTTTACCCCGCAGACCCACCCTGAGCATCTCCGACTATCTCAAACTCTTTCCCCTCCTCAGAGCAGGTGGCTGGGGGCAGGGGTGCCATTTCGGGGCCCCACAGCCAAGTACTCCAAGTCTACAGTTGGATTTGGTGATGGAGGACATGGTGAAGTGGGGGAAAGACAACAACGCAAACTAGCCTGGTAGAATATATGTAACTCCTATGTGCTTAAGGACTGCTTCATTTGTAACCTGAAACTGGCCTCCTCTACTTTGGTGAGACACCCAGGTCCTGCCACCTTTGACCTCTGGTGAAGAGTGACTTACTTAAATTTGGTGTTCATTCTCTTTTATCTCAATGACAAACTTTGAAACCTCATAGTTTCTTAACATCTTTTTCACTGAGACTACTTTTCATCTTAACTGAATAACAAAAACCTTAAACATTTGACCTAATAGTCCTACTTTAAGGATATAAATAAAAACTTGAGGGAATAACAGGACTAAGATATTTATTTCCATATCAGCAGAGGAAAAACTATGACCACTAATCTAGTTACACACAATGGGGGCTTGGTTACATAAGTTATGATGCATCCTTATGATAGAATATTATGGAACCACTAAAAATGTCAAAAGGTTATACTGATGCCCATCAGACACATTCAGAAATATGAAGTAAAAAAGGCAGGATGCCAAAAGCACACCAAAAACGATAATAAAAGGCATCATTTATCAAGTGCTACTGTGCATCCAGCATTGTGCTAAGTGCTTTTTCTACCTCATACTAAGTGTGATCCCTGTCATATCCCAATGAGGCAGGAGGTACACTCTTCATTTTCAGAATGAGAAAACTGAGGCTTGAGGAAATTAAATTACTTGCCCAGGTCACATGCAAATGAAATAACAAACTAATTCCCACAATTTGTGTGTGTTTGGTTTTACTTTATGCTCAAAACAGCCGTAGGGCCAGAGGCAGAGGGATATTTGAAAACATATGTAATGTGTTCTGAGACCATAGCTCTTTGATCTGTTGCGAATAAAAATGTCTTTTACTTATTTATTTTACTCTTTGTATATGCTGATTGACCTGTAATAAGATTGCTCTGTCTCTCCCAGGTTCTCTATCATCCCTCACCCTTTGATTTTGTTCTTAACCAAATGTTTATTGTATTTCTGGAAATAGAATAGGCAAAAGCAAACAGAAACCTTTGCTCTCATGTGGTTTTTATTCTAATGGTGTGAGGCAATGTACAATGAAGGAATTAAGAAATGAATGAGTGCATGGTCAAGTCTAGTCATTGAGACCGTGATGGTGCAATGGGAAGTGAGCTGTGGAATGTGGTAGGGAGACTGGGAGACCCCAGTGGGAACCAGGGTGAGTCAGCGCTGGTCCCATCGAGAAGGTAACCTGTGAGCAAAACTTTGAGAAGTGGAGGGGGAGCTGGCCCTGCAGAGAAGAGGGTTGAAAGTGTTCCAGCAGACAGCAAAAGCCTCAAGACAAGGCTGTGCCTGAGCATTCAAGGAGCAACCCTGAGCCCAGGGTGGCTGGGTGTGAGACCGTAGGAAGAGCAGGTAGACACGAGATCAAAGCCACAGGGCTGTATTCTGCAGGGCCTTGCAGGCTGTCAGAGAGATTTGGGTCTTTCTGAGCAAGATAGAAAGTAGTGGAAGTGTTTAGGGCAGAAAAATGACATGATCTTCCATGGTTAGCAGGACAACCAGCTGCTGTGTGGGGAATAGCTGTGAGGACAAGGCAAGAGAAACTTAGCAGGAGGGCAGGAGACTGCCAAGGGAATCCAGGAGAGGGACAGTGGCTTGGCCAGGACAAGGGTCCTCTCCCTAGGCACGCTGCTATTCTCAGGCAGATACATCCCTGTGGTAGCGATGTGGGGGCTGTACTGTCCATTTCAGGATGTTAAGCAGCACCTTGGCCTTGACCCATTATGTGCATCCTCCCAATACAACAACCCAAAGTGTCCCCAGATGTCACCGACTATCTTCTAGGAAGCAAAATTGCCAGATGGAATTGAGATTCCCTGAGATAGGGTAACAGTAAGGAAAGTGAAATAATTGATCTGACTGGGGATTTGGCAAGCTTATAGGTAGGGAATGGGGAGGGAGTAAAGGGGGATTCCGAGGCTTTTGCTCTGAGCCATCAGAAGGTTGGAGCTGCTGTTGACAAAGGAGGGCAGGGTAGGCTGGAGCTCATGTGAGAAGTCTAGATTGGAGTTAAAACATGTCTTATGTATTGCTTACATACTTTTAGAAAAGCCAAAAAGGAGCTAGTGGCTGAGGGAATGGGAGTATAGTTTGGTGTTTCAGTGACCACATGTAATGGAAATATTACCAGGGGTTCTGGTACCCCGACAAATGCATTCTAGGCATGCATCTCAGCCCGAGGAGACTAGTGTTAGCATATCTTATCGCTATGAGGGTCAGCAGTTATACACACTGGATTCTTTTAATATACAAGGTCACTGGAATGTTTCTGAGCCTGTGAAACCAAAGCAATGTGTCAGGGCCACACCCCTGATCCCACAGCCTTGAGTCTCCATGAATTATTTACTATTGCACTTCTGTTTTAGTACTGTTTAGTTTTACCCCACCAAAGAGGAAGGCATGGTTTGGAGAGAACCTGGCTCTCAAGTGACTTGTGTATCTGATTTATCAAACTGAAATAAACATTTTCTCCTTTGCAGGGAAATAAAAAAAAAATCCATTGTGTTTTACCCATAATCCTTTGGATCCAGCCTGAGCTGCAAAGTATTTTGCTGAAGCACAGCTATAGATAGAAAGTTCTCATCTGCCTGGAGATATAAACAACCCCAGGAAGTTTGGAATATGGTGTTGATGCTATTCTCTTGGTTTCCCTGTCACAGATTCTGTACCGCTCTGCAGAGGATGTGCTGTGTGCACTGTTGGGGATGCGGCTTCTGCTCCTTTTCCAAAGTCTCAGTAGTGGCTCCTGGCTCCTGCCACCCCAGTGCTGCAGATGCTGCGGCAAACAAAATGATGCTTGCCTCTTTGTTGGACGAACAGCTCTCTCTCCTCTCTCCTCTCTCCTCTCTTCTCTCTCTCTCTCTCTCTCTCTCTCTCTCTCTCTCTCTCTCTCTGAGACACTCTCTCTTTGTGTTTTATGTCACATA
>NW_008338715.1:11802232-11821934 GCF_000622305.1 Nannospalax galili | reverse complement strand
TCTCTCTCTCTCTCTCTCTCTCTCTCTCTCTCTCTCTCTCTCTGAGAGAAGTTCTCATTATGTGTTATGGTTCAAATCTGAAATGTCCCCCACATGCTCATGTTTTGAATACTTGGTCCCCAGCTTGTTGGGCTACCTATTTATTTATTGAGACAGGGTCGCTTGTAGCCCAGGCTGGCCTTGAACTTGCATTGTAGCAGGTCTTGAATTCTTGGTCCTCCTGGCCCCATTTCCCAAGTGCTACGATTATTGGCATACACCATCATGCCCAGTCTGTGAGATGGTGGAGATTTGAACCGAGGTCCTTGTGCATGCTAGGTGAGTACTCTACCAAACTGAGCTACACCCCCAACCTTGTGATGATACTTTGAAGGCTGTGGAGCCTTTAGCAGATGGGGGTTGGCTGGTAGAAGTGGGTCAGTAGAGACAGGTCTTTTAAGGTTATATATGCCTCTGGCTCAGGTCTAGCTCTCTCAGCTTCCTGGTCTAAGCCATGTGAATGGCAACCAAGCCTTATACTCCCATTGCCTTGGACAGAGCTGTTCCAACATGTCTTCCTGCTAAGATGGGCTGGGACTGTGAGCCAAAGTAAAGCGTTCCTCCTTTGAGTTGCTTCTGTCAAGTATTTTGGAGACAACAAAGAGAAAAGGAACTAATACATTTCCTATTTCCAGGCTGGTCTCAAATCCTGTGTAGACCACGCAGGCCTTGAACTCCTGCTTTAGCTTTCCAAGTGCTGGGGTTACAGGTCACTGCCACCACACCATTTCAGTGTTAGGAAGAGAGTAAAGGCTCACTGTATCAAAATGAAGGTTGAAGAGGGAGGAAAGGGAGATAGATAGAGAGAGAGCTCTGACTTTAAATTAATGAAAATTCTGAGCTGAAGAATATTGTTTTCCCTTTATTTCTGTTAAGTAAATACAACAGTGAGAACTAAGCTAATAAAAATTCCTTAAGAAAAAGTCCTTCTGGAATACATATATATAATAAGTTATACATACATGTAGTGCACATTAGAGCTAAAGACTAAAGATTGCCTGAAAAGAGAATTCAATTCCTTTAGAGTTTCTATATTATTAACCAAATTAGTACTTAAAAAAAGACGCAATTTCACAGTCTGTGTTAATGGATTAAAATCAATGCCGTTTTATGCCTGCTGCCCCAGTGCCGTCACAGGGCTTGCTAATTTGCCTCACTGATGTGATCCTTGTGGCAGGGGGTGGTATTTCAAACACAGGTTAGGGTTAAGAGTAATAGAAGTTATTAATCATAGGGAGGTTGGCTCTTTTATTTTGCTACATTTTTTTCAAGGTTGTGCTGCAGACCCATGAAACCATAAGATAATTCTTAAATTCATATAAGCCAAGGATCTCTTTGCTTGTATTATTGTTTTTTAAACTAATCTTCTCAGAGTTAGGCTAGGAGTGTATCTTGGTGGTCAGGTACTTGCTTAGCATGCATAGAGCTCTGAGTTCAAGCCTCTAGTACGATAAGCAACAATCCCCCCCACTAAACTCAGCTATACACACAAATTATCTTCTCAAAGAAATACAAGTAGATTTGTTCACATTGTATTCAAGATCTAGAATCTGGAGTCTCCATTTTTCTTACATTTTTAACCACACTGTTGTCAAACACCTCTCTCATTCCTCAATACAAAACACTGATGGGCACTCCAGAGCTCCCTAGGTATGTCCAACACCATTTTCTGTAATGATGGAATCATCCTATGCCTGTCTGTCTCATTGGAAGACTTTGGCCACTAGTGGCTGTTGAATTTGAATTTCAGTTCATTTTAACTTTAATAGTACATGTGGCTGATAGCTGCCACACTGGACAGCTCAGATTCTAGACAGTGCACTGAAGAAGCAGAATTCTATTCAAACTCAAGACCATCCTTTTCCTCTCTCCTCTCCTTTCCGTCTCTCCCACTTTTCCATCTGTACTGAGATATAGGCACCTGATATCTCCTACCTGGAGGCTCTGTGCTTGGTACTAGTGGCAGTAGAGACTCAGGATGACATCTACAATTAAGAATCCAGGAAAGAGTAGAACAGCAACGACAGATTGTGGGGAGAATGAACATGCCAAGTCAGGGCCAGATGAGCACACAGGTGAGCTTTTTCCTCAAATAGGTTTGTATTGCAGGTGTTTGTTTTAGTTAAATCTTATATTTGCTCTTATGTTGAATAGCCATTGAAAGTAGCCTGGAGGATTATTGGAAATGTAATGAAAAGTAGGTGATTTTGGGTTCTCTGGATTATAGAGTCAGAGAAGTCATGAGGAAACAAATGAAATGAGGAACTGGGAGTTAAGGAAGGGGGCAAGGGGGGTCTTGCTGGTCCCAGAATGGACAGAAATAAAAGAATAGGAGGCTAATGACAGAAAGAAGCCTGAGTCATGACTGTGATTGTCCCTGGAGCACACTGTGGGCTCCAGCAGTGATTAGCTATATCTACAGCCCCTGTCAGTGCTGTCCCTGTTCTTTCTACTCCAATGACTGGGTGAATGTGAAGTTACTGAGTCATCTCTGCAGAGGGAAAGTGGACTTTTGTGCCTTGGGTCTTTGTTTATGGAATTCAGGAATAAAAAGGAATGCTCTGGATTCCCGTGAATAAGTTAAGGGAGACACTACTCAGCACTGAGCAGTGGTAATAAAGAGACAGGGATCTAAGACAACAGATGCCCCACTGAAGGTGTGAAGAGCCCCTAGGATTCTGACATCATTTAGTCAGTTATTTACTAAACTGCTATCTGTTTAAGCCCATTAGTAAGCTGCCCTGTAGACACAGTAAGGAAGAGGACTTAGGACACAGGTAGGGATGTATGCTAAGCAAGTTATCATAGACACAATATAATCGATATCAATTTCTGATATTGGGTCTGAAGAGGAGTTTCTGTGTATGCTTCAGGAATTTCTCCTAACCCGGGAGTCAGGGAAGGACCTCTGAGGATGGGACACATTAGCTGGGGAGTTGTTAGGCCAGACTGGAGAAGAACTTTTTAAAAGTTATTTTTACTTTATGTGTATGAATATATTGCCTGAATGTAAGTGCACCAGTGTTGTGCAAATGCCCATGAAGGTCAGAAGGGGGTATCAGATTCCCCTAGAGCTGGAATTACAGACAGTTGTTAGCTGCCATGTGGGTGCTCTCTGCAAGAACAACCAGTGCTCTTTAGCTGAGTCAACTCTCTAGCCCTAGGGAAGAACTTTTTAGCAGATAAGCATTGTGTCCTTTCCTAGTCCCTCTGGCAACTGGAGTTCTATAGCTATTTGTTTAATTTCTTCTTGACCCTTGACTCCTCAATTACCACAAGAGGTCAGAAGATGGATTGATTGCCCTTGGCCACTGCAGCTCCTTTAGTGTCAGCCCAGTGCCTGGCACCATCAGGTGCTAAGGGTCCATTGGATGGACATTGTATGGAAGCTCAGAGGTGATAGGGAAGCTGGTAAACCGGAGGGTCTGCAGGAGGCTGTTGCTGATGCACACAGAATGAAGGGAAGCAAATCTTAAAGTGGGATGGAAAAGTCAGCCTGGGCTCTTTGGGTTGTGGGAAGGATTTAGGGTTCTATCTTAAGAAGAATGACAAACTATGTGTTTTTTGTTGTAATGGTTTGTAATGTTAGGGATCAAATTCAAGGCCTTGCACATGCTAGGCAAGTGTTCTACCATGGAGCTACTGCTTTAATGGCAAACTATGAAGAGTGTTAAGGGAGAAGTGATGAGGTGCCAGGAAGAACATGACAACAGGTGGAAAGCACACAGGGTATGGACGTGGGAAAGCATGGAAGAGAAGTAACAAACCTCATGCAAGTCACACAAGCTTATCTCTAGACTTGGTGAAGTGGTTTCCCACCGGAGTTTCTAGTTTGGGCGTGGAAGGTTGGGTATCCAGGATACCCTCTATGGCTACAGATTGCTTATTTAAACACAGCCCAGTGAGAGAAAACATCAAAAACATTCCTGAAAGCACTTAAACATTAAAGTCCTTCTTATCTGTGGTTATCAATAGGGAACCAGCATGTCAGATGTTGGATTAATTTAATAGACTTTTATATAACATTTATCAACATCCATGGTGCCATGATACCATACAGTTGCCAGCAGGAGATGTGCCAAGCATGTAACTAGCTAGAGAGAGATCAGTGGGAAGCAGGGGGTAGTTGAAGGCCGGGAATATGTGTTTAATAATAATAGCTTCCCCTGGGGGGCCAAATGCCATGGTAGATGAGAGGGTCTTTAAAGTTTAACTGCTCCCGTTGCAGAAGATAGGCGGTTTCACCCCCAGGGCGAACACTCAGAGGAGGGACAAAGCAGTATAGTCAGGCTCATGGATTAAAATGTCTCTCTATGAGTGGCAGATGTGCTATGTACATTTTGGCTAATCCCCCTTTTTTCCCTTTTGCCCTGAGGCCTGGGAGATGCTTTGTGATGTTCATGGGATCTGAGAAAGGGGAGAGGGAAGAATTGGGGCCTCAGAGTTGAGCGGCTGAAATAATATTGCTGGGACTTTAGTTGAAAGGGAGACAGGTCCAGAGGTCCAGATATTTAAAAGGAGGAGCAGCAGGAAGGAGCCAGTAAATGGTGAACGAGGTTAATTTTGATTGGGAGGCCAGCAGCAGGAGCTAGAAATTGTAAGTTTGGCGCTTCCTAATGGAGGCTGGTGGGGAGCCTTTGCAACAGCCTGGCTGTGGTTTAGATTGGAAAACAGTGCAGGCATCTGCACAGGTAGCAGAGAATGGATTGGTTACTGCAACAGCTCCAGAATCAGGACATCTCAGAAACAGTCTGGTTAGACCTGAGGTCTAAAGAGGTGACACATCTCAGGTATTAATGCTGGGAACCTTGGGCTCTGGCCCTGACTCCCAGAGTGGTGTAGGGATAGGAAAGGCTGTGGATGCTCAGTTCCCCCTCCTCCCCCCATGAGGTCAATGACTTGGGGACAGTTAGCAGCAGCAGGCCCACTTGGGCTACATGCTTACATGCTCAGAATGCTTTATGGCAACAGGCACGGTGCTCTGAGCTCCATCAGCTTTAGTGAGGCAATTGCCTTAAGCTTCCTCAGAGCCTTCATTGCTGTCACATGGCTCAGAGCTATGGGACTTACAAGGAGAATGGGAAAGCAAGGGACCATGTGATAAGGGTGGCCTCAGGTCTTAGGCTGTGAGTGGGGCCCCTGGGACTGGGCATGGCTGCCCATGGAAACTTTCCTTACAGAGAGTGGTTGGATTTGTTCTGGCATAGGTTTTAGTAAGTATACAGTTCTTTTCTAAAAAATTATATTAAAAATCTGCCACACGTGTCTGTGTGCATGAGCGTGCGCTTGCATGTATGTGCATATGTGTGTATACATTGTGTGGAGGTCAGAGGACAACTTTGGAGGAGCAGTTCACGCCTTCTACTATGTGGGTCACAGGGATGGAATTCAGGTTGTCGGGCTTGGCAACAAGCACCTTTACCTCTTGAGCCAACTTGTCCGCCCTAAACAGTATATTTTTCTTGTCTCAGTGTACACAGTGCTCTGCTTGACCTTAAACATAAGGCATTACTTGGCACAGGGGGTGGTGTGCATTTGAGACTGAGGAAGCGAGGAAGAAATCATGTAGGCATGGGTTGGTGCAGCAACATTTGTTGCCTTT
This sequence comes from Nannospalax galili, assembly GCF_000622305.1. Lineage (NCBI taxonomy): Eukaryota > Metazoa > Chordata > Mammalia > Rodentia > Spalacidae > Nannospalax > Nannospalax galili. The sequence goes on along the minus strand of NW_008338715.1, from coordinate 11,816,293 downwards.
ATTGTGTTTCTCAATTCTGTCTGTAGGCAACGACGTCAAGCTGAAAGAGAACAAAAGGAAAGGAAAAATAAGGACCAAGCCTCCCATATACCACAGAACAGCAATGTGTGAAGTTACAGCTACAAATCGTTGGTGTCAAACCTCAGAGATGCTGTGACATAAGACATTCCAAATGAAACTGGAGGGAACCAAGGACAATACTCATAATTACCTAGCTTGCTCACTGGCTTCTAACTCAGTTTTCTATCGACTTGGCTGTTGAATAGGTAAACTCTGCCCAGCACTTGCTTACTTGAGGGTGGCTAGCTTTGTTGAGTTCCAGGCCAACAAAGGCTACAGGGAAACCATGTCACAAATAAAAGAGAGAGAGAGAGAGAGAGAGAGAGAGAGAGAAAGAGAAAGAGAGAGAGAATCTTATAAAGTGAATGAGGTGTCTTTTAATGATAAGCTAGAGAACATTATTGTCCACTCAAAGCCCAAGAAGAAAATTAAATGGGTCTGTGCCTGGAACTTTGTTTCTGTAGAAACCAGAAGTCTCTGGAAATCAAGGAAGACTGTAAGGATTATGAAAAATATGCTTCATTCTTATGATTGGGACAGGAAAATAGGAAGGGGACGTTTCCTCTCCTAGGAGAATGACTGATATCTCCCAGAAAGGGAGCTAATCCAGAAGCCTGGGTGAGAGAAACAGGATCTGGAGGGACCCCCAGGTTTGGTGACTCTCAAAGAGCAACATGGGAAAGATGAAGAATTCTAATTGCTATAAGATCTGAAAACATGGATTGGGAGGTTGATTATCTCACAGACGAAGAAAACAAGAGAAATAACCAAGGAAGAGCAGTTTCTTAGTGATGCTGATAGAGTCCACAGTAAGAACCATCAGTGGGCCACCTGTGACGATGAGACAACCTGGTTACATGATGAGACAGATTTGGGAAGAGCTGACTAGAATGATCAATGTAAAATAAGATAATATTCCTGGATGTGTATCCATAGTTGCTTTAAGGGCACATTCAGAGGTTGCCTGAAGTCTGGAAATTTATGACCCATACATAGCTTTGCAACCCTAAGGAAAGATGTCACCTACTGAAAGGAGCCGGGTAGGTTGGGTAGAAGTTGGTTTGATGGACAGGTTTGGATCATACTGCTCAGGGAGTGATGATATACTCTAACAACGATTATCATCATGACTCTTACCACGGAAGGTCAAATGTGAGAACGCATTGGAAGATACCAGTAGGGGGCACAGGAGAGAACTCAAGGAGGAGGGCAGTGCAGAGGGGGAAAGGAACAGCTCTGGAATTCAGCTGGGCTTTTCTGGGAGCATCAGGACCTGTGTCACAGCAATACATGTCACTTTGCGGTAGGAGAAGAGATCGATGAACCATGAAGCCTGGACTGCCAAGCCCCGAGAAATTTTGCCTTCTGATGAGAGGGTGGAAGGGGCTGGGGCTTGCTAGATCCCCCATTACACTGAAGTTAGCAGCGGCATGGGCAGCCAGGGGACCTGCCAAGTATGGTTCATGTGGAAAGCAAACGTGGAGGTGAGGGGAATTCCCAAGCAGCAGATTCTTTGGTCCAGCAGATGGGTATTGAGAAACAAGGGCTACAGTGCTGTGGCCCAGGACTAGCTTCTTACTTACAGTTTCAAAAGAGTATGGGCCAGTGTCCCTCAGAGTACACACTCAGTTCCTGAAAGAGAGCCCACACACATTTCAAGGGGAAAAAGAATGCCCGGACATGCGGGAAGGATGCTGAATAGGCTTAGAAAGTCTTTTTAAAATATTTTAAAAAATTATTATTATTTTTATGTGTATGAGTGTATTGCCTGCATGTGTGTAAGGGTACCTGTGTTGTCCAATGCCTGAAAAGGTCAGAGGAGGGTGTCATATCCCATTGAACTGGAGTTACAGATAGTTGTTAGCTGCCATGTGGGTGCTGGGAATTGAATGCAGGTCCTCTGCAAGGGTAGCCAGTGCTCTTAAGCACTAAGCTGTCTCTCCAGCCCCAACTATTATATTCTTGCAAATTGATGAGAATAGATTTTAAGTGTTTTTGTAATACAATCTATAAGGCAACATGTATGCTAATTAACATTATTTAGCCACTCCACTGTGATCACACATTTCAAAATGGCATATTGTTTATCAACTTTTACAATTTTTATTTGCCAATTAATAAAATGATCCTGTGCCAGAGACCACCACTATCACTCCTTCCTAACATGGCCTCATTCAAAGTGGAGACCTTCTCCTAGACATGGTAAACAAGTTGTTTTATAATTAAACCCTGCATGAAAGAGTCTCTCAGCTGGACTTAAATTTCAGCTGTAGGCATTTGCACAGATTCTGGGAGGATCACTTCCATGCTTCCTCTCCTCCTCAGATAGCCCCAAGTCTCTGCCATGGTCTTTGATAGCCTAGCAAACTAATTCTAGGAAACTCATTTGTCCTGGACTAGCCAAGATAGCTTTTGTTTCTTACATTCTGTAGGACCCGAAACCAGTGCTGTAATAAGGGTATACGTCATATCAAAGCTTTGTATAAAAAGATGAGTTTCATGAGGGACTCTGAGGCTTGAAAACACTATATTCATCCCAGTGAGAAGAACTGGGAATAGATGCAGAAAGAACTTAGGTCCCACCTCCCCTTTTGTGAATTTAATACTGACCAGAAATTCAGGATTTTTGTACTCTGGACTATAAGGGTATGATGGTTTGCTTTAGAAATTTATTATTTTTTGGACTTTAATTTGCAAAAGAATTTAGCTGTAAGATTTACAGTGCTCTACAACAATTTGATAATAAACAAGTATTTTTTATTATTGGAATATTTTCATGTTGTCAATAACTCTAATTTCAGAACTTTTAATGAACTACATTGGATGGTATATTTTGGTATAGGAAATAGAAAAAAGGAGTGCACTTTCAACCTTGGATTGATGTGCCATTAGGCTCCTTGAGCCACGAACTAGCTAGATTGATTTGTGAACCCTGAGGTAGTTAAATCTACATCTCCACCTGCAGACCCACAGAGCCCCAAAGGAATACTGGTAGGTAGTGCTGTGGAAGGGCTTCAAGGATGGAAGAATAGCACTGCCCACAGGATACCACTTTCCTCCCCTCCATGTGCTAGTGTGGGTAATGGCCACACGAGGAGCACTGCTCAGTCTATGTAAGTGGTGAATTGTTTAAATTCTCCCTCTTGGGTTGGACCTACCTGTTGAGAAGTTGTGTTCTGCTATGTAGGCTCAAGCACAAGGTAAGTGTAGCAGGGAAGGTATGTCTGCACAAGGGACATCATATTGCCCAGTATTACTTGTAGCTAGTGAGTTAGATACATTCAAGGAAACTGAGTTAGGGGCCCATTTTGCCAGATGTTATGGTCACATATTCCAAAGTAGCTTTAGATTAGAGATCTCCATCATCTAACTCATGTATCAGTAAGTTCTCTTTTCTAAAGAAAAATCAGTGCACACATTTCATGAATAACCATGGGCTTGGCTCTGACTCATCATTAAGGAAAGGAACAAAAAGATTAAGGTTATTTCCTTCTTCCCTTCCCTCCCCCCCACCTTTCTATCTTGCCTTCTCTTCTCCCCCACCTCTCACCCTTCTCTTTCTCTCCTTGGCCTGGTCTCAAACTCATGATCCTCCTGCTTCAGCCTATCTGGTGCTTGGATACCAGGTGTAAGACATCATTTAAGCTTCCAACATGATTCTTAGGGCCAGTAGAGAAATCCTAAGTGACTATGGGAAATCCTAGACTCTTATTCCAGAGCCTGCAAGTTTAAGACTTGTATTCTAAGAAGGCTGGAGATTGCTGAAGTATTTCCCATGCTCACCCTTGCTTCCTGTCCACCTGGGCAAAGAGACTTAAACCTCAGGTTGTCTGTGTAATCCAAGCACTGCACTGGCTCGTGGATGACCATGCTGGAGAGAGACTGCCCCTGCCCCCACCTTTCCTGTTGCATTCCATTGTATCTCTTCCTCAACTTTGTGTCCCCCAAATCTTTCATTGACTCTGATATTTTTTTAATGCTGGGAGTCAAATTCAGGGCCTTACAAATATTAGTCAATCACCGTATCACTGAGCCACACCACAGTCAGATCCTGCTATCTTGTATATCTTTGTATTGGTCCTCTGATGTGTTTTTCTTTCAGTATTATCTTTAATAGATCTGCAATCTTTTTTAAGATTTATTTTTATTTTTATGTGCAATAATGTTTTGCCATGTGCCTGTGAGGTCAGAAGAGAGTGTTAGAGCTCCTGGAACTGGAGTTACAGACAGTTAGTTGTTAGCTGCCATGTGGGTGCTGGGAGCTGAAACTGGGTCCTCTAAAAGAATAACAAGTGCTCTTAACCGCTGAGTCATTTTTCCAGTCCCTTGATATATAATTTAAATCTAAACAGTGTCTAGATTAATTTTCTTTTTTCCCTCCAGGCAGGGTCTCAATGTGTAGCCCTGGCTGGCCTCAAATGCACAGACAACTGCCTGCCTCTGCCTCCCTGGATTGAAGATTCCAGGGTTCTTAGGACATTAAAAAACATTTTATTAGTTTTTAATTTTATGTATATGAATATCTTGCCTATATGTGTGTAAGTGTACTTGTATTGTGCAATGCCTGCAGAGGTCAGAAGAGGGCACTGGATTCCCCTTGAACTAGAGTTATAGACAGCTGTTAGCTGCCATGTGGGTGCTGGGAATCAAATCCAGGTCCTCTGTAAGAGCAGCCAGTGCTCTTAACTGCTGAGCCATCTCTCCAGTCCCCTCCTATGGCATTCTTAACAAAGCCTACTTCTCTAAAAATGTGAAATCCTGTTGATTTTGTTACAAGAACCATTTATTTGTCTGCCTACTGTGTACATTCCATTATCTTTGTGAGGTGTGAGATTGTTAGTGCTTCTGTTGGATGGAGCTAAACAAGATACTGAAAGTTACAAGCCCAGTTTTCAACAACTTTCTTCTCTTGGAAGAAAGAATATTTAAAATATTTTATTTGTTATTTTTACGTTTTGTGTATTTGTGTATTGCCTGCATGTATGTAAGTGCACCGTGTTGTGCAGTCCCTGTGGAGGTCAGAAGGCGGCTTCAGATTCCCCTGGAACTGGAGTTACAGATGGTTGTTTGCTGCAATGTGGATGTTGGGAATCTGACCTCGGACCTCTGCAAGAGCAGCTAGTGCTCTTAACCACTGAGCCATCTCTCTAGTCCCTAGAAAGAATATTTTAAAAAGAATTAGGGAACAGTCCAAAAAGTGACAGGATGAAGGTATAAAAAGTTGTAATTTGTGTCTGGAAGCAAGAGAGGCGAGCATCAAACCTGGGGAATACAGGGTGGGTTGGTCCCATTGGTTGTATTACATGCAAATTTCAAGCTTTGTGTGCATGTTTGACTTCCACATTTCAAAGTTTCACATTGTAGCATTCAGGTCCTGGTATACTTATGTTTAGATTATGGTAAACCTACATGGACTAGATGTTTTGTATTTCTTTTACAGAGACAAGGTAGTCATTGGCTATAGTTGTAGGGAGCCCTCATGAGCTCCAAAGAGCAAATAGGCCTCTCCATGTTCCTCTGCCAATCCTTTCCAGGAGTCATGATACACATGGCTCTTAATGTAAAAGTAACATCTAAACAGGGGCTCCTCACATTTAAATGTGCTAACATATGGCCTGGTTAAACATGGATTTTGACTCTAAAGAATCTGAGATTCTGTACTTCACAGAAGCTCAGGACACATTAATGGTGCTGGTCTTTTGATCACACTTTGAACAACAACGGTTTAACCAGGAATACATCTGTGGCTCAGTAGGTCTGATTATCAAGACTCCTCTATCATTTGGGAAGGCAATAAATGCAGTGAGTCTTTACGGGCAATAAGAAAGGATGGCCATCAAATACTCTTCCTTTCTGAGGCTCATCATATTCCCCTTGTTATCCATGAGGTACCTAAGTAGATGCCATGCTGTCACCTATGCTGATGAGGTGACTACCAATGTTTCTGTTGATGCAGCTGAGGAAACTAAGACGCACAGTGAAAGTCAAAGCGAAAGGGCCAAATCAGGATTTAAACTCTGGTGTGTGGTTTCAAAGTCCAATACTGCTTTTCAGTCTCACAACTGTGGTATTCTGACGATGGATGATTCACCCAAGGGTTTACTCTTGTTGTAATAAAAAAAAATCGTAGTGAGCTACTAAGAAACGTTATGCCTTTCTTCTGAGACATGAGTTATTTTTCCCTTTAAAAAAGTCTGTAACTAGGCCTGGGGATGCAGCTCAGTGGTAGAGCATTTGTCTATTATGTGCAAGGTCCCAGGCTTTGATCCCCAGCACTGTACAACAAATAAGCAAGCAAACTAAGTTTAATTAAACCAGCCAAAACAAAAATTCTCAGGTCCAAACTTGAGATCAATGTTACATTTATTTTCCTATCCTAAAGAAAATTTTAAATTATTTATTTATCTTTTTTATGCATATGAGTGTTTTACAAGCATGCATGTTAAGTGCTCTCATGTCATACAATGCCCAAGGAGGTCAGAAGAGGGCATCTGATCACCTGGAACTGTAGTTATTGATGGTTAGCCATCATGTGGGCACTGGGAACTGAACCTAGGTCCTCCTTAAGGGCAGCCAGTGCTCTTTACTGTTGAACCATCTCTCCAGTTCCTTAAAGAACTTTTCAATCCTTCAAAGTAAAAAAAAAAGAGTAAAGGGGATAAGCACATATTTTAGTATGCCTAAATTACCATAGAACACTTGTTTACCATGGATAGCACAACAGAAATTGAATTTCTCATAGTTCTGGAGTCTGAAAGTTCACTAACAAGGAGTTTCAACATGGTTGGGTTCTGGTGAAGGCTGACTGACTTCCTAGCTTATAGACAGCAGACTTCAGACTGAAGAGAGAAAGAGAGGGCACATGAGAGGGAAGGAAGGAGGGAGGGAGAGAAAACAAACTAGGTCTCTGGAGTCTCATCTTATAGAGTCCTGATGCCATTACCTCATCATCTAATCTAATCTTAGCCAGATCCCAAAGGTCCTGTCTCTGAATGTCATCAGCTTGGATGTTAGGACCTCCGCATATGATTTTGGGGCCACACAATTCAGTGCATAGCAGTCACTGTGTTGGAAGCTCTTCTGGATATTTTGGCTCCAGAAACTTTGTCTTCCTTAGAACAATCACCCCATCACAGAGCAGAAACAGTGTCTGTGGGTGGGGGCCATGGCACATGTGACAAAGGGTGTCTTTGAAGAATCTGTGTAGCATGTCCCATCTGCTCTAGGATTGGAAAAGGACAGTGGAGCTGTGCTGGGGGAAAGGATACACTCTCTACTACTTCTACAGTTAGGAGCAATTAGTCAGAGAAGACACCGGGGGGTGTATCTTCTGCCCACCCCAAATCCATCTCCTCAGCCTAGTCAAAATTGAAATAATCTAGCCAGAGGGCAAGTGCATTCTGCAAGACAGCCTTACACAAGAAATGAATGTTCCCTTAATCATTTGGCTGAGAGGAAGAATGGAAATTGGCACAAAAGTTAGGTTTTTGGAAATAATTAGAAAATGAGAAATTTTTGTTTTTCAGAATGTACTCTGTACAAAATTAAGGAGTGGAAGTGGGACCCATTCTGCCATATTCCTTGGAATGACCAAAAATCTTCTCCCCCAGGGCTGGAATTGGCTTGGGTTGAGAAAGTCAGAATGGTCTGTCTATGGTTGGAGCCATGGGTTGGAAGTTCAGGGATGCTGGGTGCCATGTTGACTGAGAATCTCCTGGTGATGGAGCTGAATGGAGAAGCAGAGTTAATGATGGAGTGTCAGGAAGGAAGAATCATGCTTCCTGCCATTCGTTCACTGAGCCCTAAACTCCTGGATCTCAGACTGAGTGTATTTAGATACAGGCTCTTTAGAGAGGTCATCAAGATAAAATGAAGTCATTAGGTCGAGCTCTAATCCAATATGGCTGGTTTCATATAAGAAGAGGTAATGAGGCAGGGGTGGTTGCCTAATGCTAGGAGTTAGGAGAAAGGGAAACAGAGATGACTATTTAAGAGATAAATTCTTATAACTATTATAAGAAGTCCATAGAGGAGCTGGAAAGATGGCTCAGCAGTTAAAAGCAATGGCTGCTCTTGCAGAGTCTGTCCTTGTAGAGGACCAGGCTTGATTCCCAACATCGATACAGTGGCTAACAACTGTCAGTAACTCCAGTTCCAGGGAATCTGATGCCTTGTTTTGACTTCCAAGGGCATTTCATGACACAGGTGTACTTACATACATGCAGGCAATACACTCATACACATAAAATAAAAATAATGAAAAATAGTTTTTTTTAAAAAAGAAGACCATAGAGGTGGACAGGATGGCACACACCTTTAATCTCAGCATTCATGAGGCAGACAGGCAGATCTCTGAGAGACTGAGGTCAGTCTGATCTACATAGTGAGTTCCAGGGTATCTGGGGCTACAAAGGGATCCTGTCTCCAAACAAACAAACAAACAACAACAACAACAAAAATGATTAATAATAATAGTAATAATAAGTCCATAGAAACTGCTATATTTACATATGCTATAGAAATATGGAGAGCTAGGTATGGTGGCAAATTGTAGTCACAGCTCTTGGTAGATAAGGCAGAGGCAGGAGGATGGCGAATCTGGAGCCAGCCAAGCTACACAGTGAGACATTGTTTCAAAATAAAGCGGGAGGGGGCAGAGGAGATGACTCAGTTGGTAAAGTGCTTGTTGCGAAAGCATGAAGATTGAATTCAGGTCCCCAGGACCCATATAAGAAGCTGGGTATAGAAGCCCACATCTGTAATCCTAGCACTGGAGAGGCAGACACAGGTGGATCCCTGGAGCTCACCGACCATCCAGTGAGCTGACCTTGTCTCCAAAAGAAAAAGGTGGAGAGCAGCTGAGGAAGACACTTGACATTGACCTCTAGCCTCCTCATACATTCACACCTATGTATACATGCACACACATGAACACATACACAAATACCATACACATAAACAAAATGAAAAGAACAGTAGATGAGGAGAAAGATATACACACAGAGGAAGACCATATGAAGACATAGGGAAATGCCAATCTACAAACCAAGAAGAAAGGCCCTCAGTGGAACCCAGCCCTAGTGACACCTTGATACTGACTTCTAGCCGGTAGAGCTGTGAGAAAATAAGTTCCTGCTGTTTAAATCACCAGTCTGTGGAGCTTTGCTGCGGCTACCCTAATAATGCAGTTCTGACTCAAGCACCTCTGAAACCCATTAACATCCCATTATCTCAGTGACAAACTCCTGTTTTATTCCAAGCTACTTAGAATTGTATTTTTGCCACTTACAACTGAAGGAGTCCTGATAACAGTACTGATGAAAAAGTAGGAGTCAGTGAAGGAAGGTGGCCCCCTTCCCACAGGACAGACGCACAGACGCTAAGAATGTCATGGAGTTCTGGGAGCTATAGAAGCCAGGCCATGCCAGGACCTTTCATAGGCAGGAGGGAGCTCTGGGTGTGGGAAAACACTGAAGTGATTCGAAGATGGAAATGAGATGATCAAGTTTGAAATTTTGAAAAATAACTTAGTATATAGAAGGATATGGGTTGGAAAGAATTAAATTAGAATGTGTGGCAGTGTGATTTATAATAAGATACACATATAGGTATATAAGTGTATACATACATGTATAATACATACATAACACAGTATAATACACATATAATACATACATATGTGTATAATACATATACACATATATACGCGGGAAACAGCAAACACAAAGGTTCTGAGGAAGGGACTCAGTTACACATATATATATACATATATATATATATATATATCCAGAGTGATCTGTGTCTTTTGTATGCCTGTTGAAGTAACCAGTGGCCAGCAGCCCCTAGGTAGTCTCAGGACAAAGGATGGCCACCAGAAGGACAAAGGCATGATTAGGGGGTTGGAACGTCCAGCCCTATCACTCAACATCTGGGAAGAAGAGGAAGCAGAAGAGCTAAGTTGATCACTGACAGCCAGTGATGTAATTAGTTGTATCAACACAGTGAGACTTCCATGAAAACCTACAAGGACTGGATTCAGGAGTTTATGGATTCCTAAATGACGTGTCTGGAAGGTGGTGCCCCAGATATGGAGCATGGAGGTTCCGTGCCTATGGTTTCATATATCTTAGTTTGTTTTCTGTTACTTAGAACACCTGAGATTGAACAATCTACAAAGAAAAGAGGCTCGGTTTTGGCTCATGCATCTGGAGGCTAAGTGTAGGGCCAGGCAGCTGCAGCTGCATTTCTGGCAAGGGCCCTGTGCTTCTCCTTAGCTTGGTGGAAAAGCAGAAGCAAGAAGAAGAGAAGAAAGGACGTCACAGTCTAGCAACCCATCCCTTTGAAAAAAAGATTAATCCATATATGTGGGCTCAGACCCCATGACATGTACTTCCTCTAGATCCCTGACACAGCCACAGTGAAAAATCAAGGTTCTAGCACATGCATTTTAGGGGGACATAGTTGTTGTCCACCATGTGGGAATGGAACCCATGTCCTCTGGAAAAGCAGTCTGTGCTCTTATCTGCTGAGCCACCTTTCCAGCCCCCATGAACAAGTTCTTTTAAGATCTCTAACAAAGTGAAGAACGAGATGGAGGCTGGAAGTCTGTCCATAGGTTGAAAGATATCTGTAGGTTGGTTTTTGAGACAATTTCAACTCTACCCCATGGTGGCCTAGAACTCACCAATATTGCCCTCTAAATCATGGGCAATCCACCTGCGTTAGTCTTGCAAGTGCTAACATTACATGTGTGCACCACCATGACCAGCTCAAGCTGGTTATTTGTTTTAATAGGAATGACTTTAGCATATTTTTGAGGAGATAATATTTATATATATATTGGAGTATGAAAGAAAGAGGGTAATTGGTATATAGATTTATAAATAATTATTGAGAACTTACTAGGTGCTGGATATTTAGTGAGCAAACACAAGAGACAAGATCTTAAGCCTACTAGGTTCTAGGAAACTCTGGGTCAAAATAAATGTAACAGTCATATCCTCTGTTGACTATCCAGTACCCTTGGAGATATTGCTACACCATGGAGGTCATGGCTCAAGGTCATGAAGGGGAAGGACAGAAGGAAAGCTGGGGAAAGAAAGGGAGGTACTGACTGTTCTCTGAGGCAGAAAGGAAGAGGGAGTGATGATGGGGTTATAGGTAACTTTACAGGTATAAAAGTAGGAGTACCTTGGCTCATTCACTACACGGAGGGAAGAAATAGAGACCCTCAAAGACTGAGAAAGGGAGACTTGGGGACCCTTGAAGCAAGTCGGAGGAGACGATAACTAGAGACACAGTTGGTTTGCAAGTAGCATCTAGGACCCAGCTGAAGCCAAAGATCACAGATCTGTAAAGTTTTAAAAATATTTGTTTTTTTTTATTTTAAAATTATTGTTTTAAATTTTTTAAAATTTAGTAACCACACTGAGAAGAAGCATTTCATTACAGCTTTAATGTATTCAATAACAATTTCCAGAGCAATGATGCATCTTTTTCAAAATTGGCTGTAAATTTTTAGGTTCACAGTTGAATTAATACAGTGATACAATATTGAACTCAGTATAAACCCTGTAAGACATAAAACTGAATGAGTTTTTACCCTTTAAAGAAGATCTCTATTTCATTTTAAGATATGCTGTTTCCTACATTTTTAATGCTACTAACACATATTTGTACATGTATCTTGAATCTCTATGTATCTCATTATTACTAGTCACAGTCGGTTACACTTGGATCCTTAGTACCTGAGTATGGCTATAAAGTCATGAGATAGATTGCACTGGTAATATTTATCACCTCTACTATTTAACATGAAGTAAAATTTAAAAAAATTTAATAATTACATGATTAGAAGAAGCATTTCATTACAGATTTAACATATTCAGTAACACACTCCAGAGCATGACTACATCTCTTTCACAAGTGGCTGTAAAGTTCTAGGTTCACAGTTGAATTAATACAGTTATACAATATTGAACTCAGTACAAGCCCTGTAAGACATAAAATTGAATGAGATTTTAACCTTTAAAAAAGATCTCCATTTCATTTTAGAATATATTGTTCCTTGCAGAAAGACTCATTGTTTTTGCTACGAACACTGAGATGTTGGTGCATGCAACTCTAATCTGTATGTATCTTATTATTATTAATCATAATCAGTTGAGCTTGGATCCATGGTGCCTGTATATGTCTATAAAGTCATGGTAATGTTTATCACCTCTACTAATTAACATGAAGTAAATTTCCATGCTTCCTCCTCAAATATAACACATTTTAAAAAAAATTGTTGATTTTTTTTTGTGTGTGTGTCACATAGAACATCCCAAACCATCTTATTCAATTATACACCCACTTCCCAGATGGCACCCTCCCATACCCTCCCTCCCCCGACTAGAGCCCTTATACTCTGATATCCCTGCTATTGTCTGCTGTGTTGTCGGCACCCCCAGCCGTTCACCATCTGGTGAATCTAGTCAGCCTATCTAGAGGTCTTTGTTTTAGGAAGGTCAGCTGTTCCTCATCTAGCAGTAATCAGTTGTCAATATTCCTTTAGATAAGACTGGTGTCTGCTGTTCACTTTCCCAGTTCTATGATGGGTTACGATCTGGGAGTCCCTTTGGCCACCCTCGCCAACAACTCAAAAGAAGGTATCTCCTATCTGGCATTGTTGCTTGTTATGCAGCCTTTAGCTATACATATGGATTCTTAATAAATTATATTGGACCCTTTAATATTTGGTTATACTTTCCTTTTGGGTGTTTAATGCCATACAGTTGGCCCAGATAAACCAATTTATTTTTACTCTTAAGGCCATTTGAGGATCTGTTCCTCAGGGGTCACATGGGCTTGGGAGGAGGCCCTGGCTCCTTTTTTTTTTTTACCAGTTCCGCCTATGTGAAGATAAGTCAAAGGTCCTACTCGACCATGGTTGGCTTTGCTTGGAAGCATGGAGGAAATGATTCCTCTGTGTTGACCCTCCTCTTTGTAGACCGGACACTGGTTCAAGTCCATCTGGTGGGGTCTCCTTGGCCTCCTTGATCAAGAGGACAGGTGACCCACCACAATTACAGGACATTTTGAGAGATGCTCATAGTCCCCTGGAACTAGTCGACCTAGGAGGGCAAGGAGCAAAAACTATCCTTTACGTTCCTCTGACCAAGTTATTATAGGTCTCAAAGTACGTCTGTTAAACATCCAAGAAGGTTAGTTCCACCAGTCTGGTACTTTTAATTACCGTGTGTCATATAGATAAATCTTGGGCAAAGACCAATTGTTCTCAGATAAACCTTACCTAGACATGTATTTATCTGGTATGTATAATTTGTCAGTAGATTGTTGGAGTAATATGCTTCCCTCTGGTTTTAAAAACTAGCTAGGCATTATTTATCTCTTGCATTGCCTCACCCCTCCATCATGGTTTCCCCAATTAAGGTGCCCCCATTTTCCTCCTTTCTCCCTTAATAATAATCTTCTCCTACAGTCCTACCTCTCTTGAGCTCCTTCTTTCCCTTTATCCCCTAGGTTCCTTGTATACCCTTCCCTCCCCCTCCCTTAAACTAACCCAATTTTTATCCATATCTCCCTTATTAAGGCCTGTTTCCTACTGTTCTTCTCTTTCAGGTTCTTTCTTTTCATTAACTTCCCTGGTTCCGCTTCATTATCCTGGTCCCTGTAGTTATGTCTGGATACATATTCACTTACAAGGATTTGGTGCTAGGATCCACATACAAGGAAGAATATACATCGTTTGTTTTTCTGAGTCTGTATTACTTCACTTAGTATAACAGTTTCAAGTTCCATCCATTTACATGCAAATTTCATGATTTCGTCTTTCTTTACTGCTGAGTAGAACTCCATCATATAAATGAAGCACATTTTCATTATCCACTCATCAGTTGAAGAACATTTAAGTTGTTACCATCTCTTAGCTATTGCGAAAAGAGCAGCAACAAACATGGATGTACAAGTGTCTCTGCAATAGGATGAGTTCCTTGGGTA
>NW_008338715.1:11800199-11800881 GCF_000622305.1 Nannospalax galili | reverse complement strand
CATGTGTTCTTTCTCTGATTGTTTGTTTTTGGTATATAGAAAGGCTATAGATTTTTGTAAGTTACTTTTGTAACCTGCCAGTTTACTGAATGTGTTAATAATTTCCAGGAGTTTTCTGGTGGAATTTTCGGCATCTCTTAGATATAATATCATATCATCTGCTAAAAGGGATAATTTGAGCTTTTCTTTTCCAACTATTACTCCTTTAATTTCCTTCTCTTGTCTTATTGCTCTTGCAAGAGTTTCAAGCATGCAGTGGGCACCACAGGACTTACCCAGGAAAGATGCCAACATCTCCATCATATCTTAAGGAGAGAAAGGATGGACAGCTAACTAGCAATAAATACATGGAAAGAGTCACAGTGTGTTCCAGAGCAAATAACTGAAGACATGGCTAGGACTGAAAGTCAAAATATTCCTTCCAAATGTTTTCATCACAGTTGACAGAAATACATTTTAAAACTACAGAGGGTGATAGATAATGGCTAGGGACATCCTCTTTCAGGGAATAAAAGCAATTTAGGATATGAAAGAAAAAAATTGATGATCCATATTAAAGAAAAAGAAAATTTACACAGATGCTAAAAAGTGAGTTTTAAGAAAGAAAAATTGGTTAATAGAATCAAGTACTAGAGACAGTAAAGAATAAGATCAGCCGGACTTATCCAAAAATACATGTCAA
>NW_008338715.1:11799082-11800053 GCF_000622305.1 Nannospalax galili | reverse complement strand
TGCTGGCTTCATAGAAGGAATTTGGAAGTTCTCCCTCCATTTCTATATTTTTGAATAAATTAAGTAGGATTGGATGTAGATCTTCTTTAAATGTCTGATAGAATTCTGCTGTAAATCCATCTGGTCTTGGGATTTTTTTTTAAGCCTGGAGGTTTTGTAGTACTGTTCAGATTTCTTTTTTTTTTGTGTTATGGGTCTATTTAAGCTGTTAATCTCTTCTTGGTTTAGTTTTGGTGGTTCCCATGCCATTACATATCCATTCATTTCTTTTAGGTTTTCAAGTTTAGTAGCATATAGGTTTTTAAAGCATTCCCTTATAATGTTCTGTATTTTCTGGTGTCTGTTATGATGTTTCCCCTTCTATCTCTGATTTTGTTGAATTGGAAGTGCTCTTTCTTTCTTTTGGTTAGCTGGTCTAGTGGTCTGTCAGTCTTGTTTATCTTTTCAAAGAACTAGCTCTTGGATTTGTTGATTCTTTGTATTGTTTTCTTTATTTCGATTTCATTTATTTCTGCCCTGATTTTTGTTATTTCTTCTTGTCTGCTGGGTTTGGGTTTCATTTGCTGTTGCTTTTCAAGTGTGTTGAGTTGCAGTGTTAAGTCATTTATTTGTGTTCTTTCTGATTTTTTGATGTAGGCACTTAGAGCTATAAACTTCCCTCTAAGGACCGCCCACTTTCAGCGTGTCCCAGAGGTTTTGTTGTGTTGCACTGACTTTTTCACTTAATTCCAGGAATACTTTTATTTCTTTCTTAATTTCCCTTTTGACCCATTCATCATTCAGGAGTGTGTTGTTTAATCTCCACGTGTTCGTGTGGTGATTTTGGCTTCTTCGGGTGTTGATTGTAAGCTTTATTGCACTGTGGTCTGATAGAACACATGGAATTATTTCAATCTTTTTGTATATGCTGACATTTGTTTTGTGCCCCAGTATATGGTCGATTTTGGAGAAAGTTCCATGGGGTGCTGAGT
>NW_008338715.1:11797980-11799042 GCF_000622305.1 Nannospalax galili | reverse complement strand
GTTAAGTCCATTTGATATATGGTATTGTTTAATTCAGATGTATCTCTGTTACCTCTCTGCTCTGTTGACCTATCTAATGGAGGCAATGGGGTATCGAAGTCCCCTACTATTAATGAGTTGGGGTTAATTTGGGTCTTAAAGTCCTGTAGTATTGTTTTTAGGAAGTTGGGCATACCAGAGCTTGGTGAATATATGTTCATGATTGTAATATCTTCTTGATTTATTGTTCCTTTGATCAGAATGAAGTGGCCCTCTTTATCTCTTCTGATTAGTTTTAGTTTAAAGTCTATTTTGTCAGATATTAGAATTGCTAAGCCTGCTTTTTTCTTAGTACCATTTACTTGGTATATTTTTTACCATCCTTTCACTTTAAGAAAGTGTCTGTCCTTGAAAGTGACATGAGTTTATTGCAGACAACAAAAAGATCGGTTTTGTTTTTTAATCTATTTACCTAGTCTGTCCTTTTTTTTTTTTTTTGGTTTTTCCTGGAACTCACTATGTAGACCAGGCTGGCCTTGAACTCACCGAGATCCACTTGCCTTTGCCTCCTCTGTGCTGGGATTAAAGGCATGCACCACCCCACCCAGCATAGTCTGTTTCTTTTGACTGTGGTGTTCAGTCCATTAATATTTAAAGTTATTAATGAAAGATGAATATTGAATCCTGTCACTTTTATTTCTGTTTACTTTCTTGATATAGCTATACTTTTCCACAGTTATACCTTCATTGAATTTCTTTTTGCAACCCCTTGGGAATAGTCATTCCTTTCCTCAGCTGTTTGTATTCCTTCCAGAACTCTCTGAAGGGCTGGTTTTATGGACATGAACTCCTTCTGCCTATGTCATAGAAGAGTTTTCTTTCTCCTTCGACTATAATAGACATTTTCGCTGGTTATAGTAATCTCGTTTGGCATCTGTGGTCATTTAAAACTGGGAATACTTTGGTCCAGACTCTTCTGGCTTTCATAGTTTGCACTGAAACATCAGCTGTAATCCTAATGGGTTTTCTTTTATATGTGAGTTGTTTTTCTTTTGCAGCTTTCAGTATTGTCTCTTTGTTTTG
>NW_008338715.1:11784806-11797265 GCF_000622305.1 Nannospalax galili | reverse complement strand
TTATGTGTCTTTGTGATTTACTTTTTGGGCCTGAAAAGCTGGTTCCTCTAAGCTTCTGGTTGTCTCTTTTGATTTTATATTGGAATGGCCAGGTTGCTTTTGTCTTCAGGAGTTCCCACAGAGGCCCAAGTCAGATGAGGATCAGATGCTCTTAGGTTTTCACCTAAGGTCTGGATCCCTTCAGGAAAGACTTTTCGCCTCAGGAATTTGGGGTTTGGACTGGCCTGGGAGCAGGGCCCAGGAAAGATGCTGGTCTCGGGAAGCTGGTGGTGATGCCATCCAGAGATGTAAAGGTGTGGTCTTCTGTTGTGCCTGCTCTCCTCTGGCTATGGCTGCTCTCCTGCTTTCTTAGTTCCTCTGATCAGTCAGTCGTCCGGTCCAGACCCCAGGGCTGGTGAGGAGACTGTGTCAGTGGAGCCGCATTCAGACACAGGAGCCCAGGTTCAGTGACACAGATCTGGTTTACTGCAGGAAGGCACTAGCTTATATAGGGATAGTGGTCCAATCACAGCACAGCAAGTAGTTTAAAGGTGAGTTATCCAAGGGTGGTGCACAGTACAGTAAGTAGTTTAAAGGTGAGGTATCCAAGGGTGGTGTTTAGGGAGTGGTGAGCTCTAGGCATCAGTCTCATGATCTGCCAATGGGAGCAAAATGTCACAAGGCATTCCTTGTGGCTCTAGCAGTCGGGCCGTTGCCTCAGGCCTGCTGTATGGCTGTCAATAAGACTTTCACCCTAGGCTCAAGTCTGTCTACCACATAAAGGGAGATGGGGGCGGGATTAGGCCCCAAGGACTCCTGGGGACTGCACTGAGGAACTGGATTGGTCTGGATACAAAGGATCAGGAAGTGGAAAGGCTAGCCCCAGCATACAGGAAATAGGCTGGTGGGTTGTGCAGATCAGGGAAGAAGAGGGAGGTGAGGGTGGGGCCAGGCCCAGAGGGCTCCTGGGGACCTCAGAAGGAACTGGGTTGGTCTGGATGCAAAGGATCAGGAAGCAGTGGTGGTTCCCCCTGTGTCTGGGGTGCCAAGACAAGGAATGGGACAGGACCCAGGCTAGGAGAAGAGACTGGTGAGGGAGATGAGAGGGTGTATGAGGCTGGGGGAGTCAAGGCACAGAGAGCATGATTGACTTACCCCGGAGAGAGGCCTGCAGGTCCTGCCACTTTGTTATTTTTATTTTATGTGTGAGTGTATTGCCTACACGTATGTGAGTGCACTCGTCTCATGCAATGCCGCGGAGGTCAGAAGAGGGCTTCGGATTCCCCTGGAACTGGAGTTAAGGACGGGTTCATAGCTGCCACATAGATGCTGGGAATCGCACTTGGGTCTTCTGCAAGAGCAGTCAGTGCTCTTAACCACTGGGCCATCTCTCCAGCCCAATTTGTAACGTTTTAAATGCTGGTGATTGGTTTTTTCCAACCGAGTCCTGCTATTTGACACAACTCAGAGAAGACAGCCCACTGAGCTTCACAGACTTTAATTCCCACCTTTGATGGTTCAGTGGCAGAGGCTCAGAGTTTCACACTGTCAATTCAGAGATGGAGTCTAGGCTCTGGTAGGGAAAGGGTAGGATGATGGTTTAGCAACATCTCCAAGGATGCTGGATTACAAATTGGGGATACTACTGCCATGTTTATGTTGACTCAAATCTAAATTACCTCATTTCTCTTCTATAATACACTCTGATATATGTACTGGATTTGATCTCTGAATATGACACCCAATTGGGACTATAATGCCCCATGGATAATATTTTGAGATAGTAATCCTTCCTCCTCTTTCCCTAGTCAGGTAGGTAGCAGCCCTGTGCCCCTTGTTTTTAGGATGTATATGTTTCGGTAGAACAAATAGCCAGACTTTCTGTTTTGGTTTTCCAAAATCCAAATCCTTGAGGGGAGTGGATTGGCCCAGAGAGACAGTGTCTTGGCCAGATAAGGGAAAACACTGAGTGTACTAGTTTCTGCTTGGCTGCCATAGTAACAGTCCTACACTTGGATAGGCTTAAAACAGCAGAAATGCATTGTCTCTGAGGCCTGAAGTCTGAATCAAGTTGCTGGCAGGGCCCTACTTTCCCTGGAGGCTCTGGAGGAATCCTTCCTTGCCCTTTATACCTCTATGGTTGCCAGGAATCCAGGACATTACCTGCATTGTAGAGGCCTAGCTCCAGCAACATGGCCATTGGGTGTGTGTGTGTGTGTGTGTGTGTGTATGTGTGTGTGTGTGTGTGTACATGTTTCTGTGGGTGTGTGCACATGTGTGTGTTTGTTCCTGTGGTGATCAGAAGTCACATTGGGTATCTTTCTTGGTCACTTTCTACCTTATTTTTGGGACAGGATCTCTCACTGAACCTGGAGTTCACCCACTGAGCTAGGCTGGCAAGCCTGTGAGGTCCAGGCATCACCTATCTCCATTCCTCCAGTGCTGGAATTAAAGATGCAGGCTGCTGTACCCAGCTTTTTACATGGGTGCTGGAGATCAAACTCAGGTTCTTATGCTTGTCTGACAAGTGCTTTACCCACTGAGCCATCTCCATATCTCCTATATGCATTCATATTGTCTTTCCTATGCCTATCTGTATCAAATTTGCCTTTTTTATTGACATTGATCATGTCACATAGTGAGCTAATTGTAGCTAGACTATCTCTGTGATGACAATTTTTTAATTAAAAATTTTTAATTTGTTCCTTGACAATTTCTCATATATATATATTTTTTTTATATAGTATTCTGATTACTTTCATCTTTATCCTGTCTTATCTCCCTTCCATCCAGGAAGGCCCCCTCATCCCTACAAATCCCATTCCACATTCATGCCCTTTTGTTTGTTGTGTTTTGTGACCCACTGGGTTTAACCAGGACCATATGTGTGACCATGAATTTGGAACTCTCTTGGAACTTGATGGGCTCACTAGTGGGTATGAAGCTGGAGACGATGGTTTCTCATCTCCCAGAATCTGTAAGTAGCCACTAGCACAGCAAGGAGGGGTAGGGCCGTATGAACCCCTCTCTCATCCATGACAGTGGGCAAGGCCACTCTTGTGCAGGCCCAGTGCAAGTAGCTGTGAGCTCATGATTGAAATGCTTATGTTGTGCTCAGAAGATGAAAATTTTCAGCCCTTACATTCTTTCTGCTCCCTCTTCTGTGATACTCCCTGAGCTTTAGTGAAGATAGAAAGAATACCTTGTTTTTTGAATTTTTAAAAATTATTTTATTTATTATTTTAATTTTATGTGTATGAGTGTATTGCTTGCATGTAGGTAGGTGCACCTGGGTCATACAATGCCCACAGAGGTCAGAAGAGGCAGCAGGTCCCCTGGAACTGGGTTAAAGACAGTTGTTAGCTGCCATGTGGGTCCTCTGCAAAAGCAGCCAGTGTTCTTCACTGCTGAGCCTTCTCTCCAGCCCATGACTGCCTTCTTTAGGGTGAGCTTTTAATGGTCACTTATTCCCAACACTTTGAGCAGCCACAAGTCTCTTAATTCACTGCTATTTTCTGCAGAAAGAGACTTCTGCTGAAGGATGAAAGTAGCATTTGTTTATGGATATAAACAGAGATACTTAAAAGCAATTTGCTGCCGTGTCAATTTAACTAAACAGCAGTAGCAAATAGTAAGGTTCCCCCCAACCCCACCAGCCTGTGACTTCCCTCGGCATGTGTTTTTGGCCAGGTTTAAAGTACTGGGCATGAATTCCCACCTGTGGAGCAGGCCTGAAATCTGGTCATAGAGTGATTGGTCATAGAATGCTCCCCATAACAGAAGTGCCAATATTATACAAGTGGGCACATCTTGCCTGATGAGTGGGTATTGCAAGATGTAGGGGTCTCAGTGGGTGAAATCATTGATGCCTTTTCTCCCCCAGCAGCCTACATAGCACCTTCTGACATTATGAAAGCTAGTCAGCAGGGGGGATGCTTCCAGCTCAATTCCAGTTTGATTTCTCTATCTTGCAAC
Organism: Nannospalax galili; assembly: GCF_000622305.1. Classification (NCBI taxonomy): domain Eukaryota; kingdom Metazoa; phylum Chordata; class Mammalia; order Rodentia; family Spalacidae; genus Nannospalax; species Nannospalax galili. The sequence continues at coordinate 11,793,311 of NW_008338715.1, read as the reverse complement.
CAAGGTATGTGGTGTCTTCAGCAATAGATTCTTATCTAGTTTGCACAGGCAACCAGGAGGAATTGCAAGAGTCTGTATAGTTTTGGGGGCCTTTGGACTCTCTGACTGATAACTATTTTTACTTTATGTGTATGAGTGTTTTGCCTGCTTTTGTATGAGTGTTTTGCCTACCTGTATATAAATGTACCTCATGCATGCAATGTGGAGGCTAGAAGAAGGCATTAGATACCCTGGAACTGGAATTACAGGCAGTTGTTAGCCACCACGTGGGTGCTGGGAATCAAACCCAAGTTCTCTACAAAAGCAGCCAGTGCTCTTTACTACTGAGCCATCTCTTCAGCCCCCTGACCAATAACTCTACATGTGGCAATACCCAGCCATCAGGCAAGTTGTGCCCACTTGTGTAATATTGGCACTTCTGTTATAGGGAATCACTCTATGACCAATCACTCTATGACTGAATTTGAGGGAATTCATGCCTGGTACTGTAAACCTGGTCAAAAACACATGACTGGAAAAGTCATAGGCTCTTAGGGAGTATGTGTGTGTGTGTGGGGGGATCGACACACGACTTACTATTGTTGTTTAGTTAAATTAACATCAGATTGCTTGTAAATACCTGGTGCTTGGATTTTTATTTAGTAAACCACAGCTTCTAGGAGCAGCATTATCCAGCCATTCAGGGAATCTCCCTTATAACACTTAAAAATTATAGATTTTAATTGGGTTATAAGATAATAGTATTTGTGGGGACTGGAGATATAGCTTAGTGGTTGAGCACTTGTCTGGTATGGGTGGGATCTGGGTTCAATTCTTATCATACAAACAAAAAAATAAGCAAACAAAAAGATAGTGGGCTTCCATATGCCTTTTTAATATGCCCTTCTTTTGTAATATTTTATTATTTTTATTTTATGTGTATGAGTGTATTGCCTGAATGTATGTGAGTGCACTCTTTGTTTTTATTAACCTTCCTCCAACTCTTCTTACCCTGACTCCCCTTCTGGCTTAAACTTTGCTTCTCTCAGTATTCCCCTCTCCTTCACTTTGCCCTGCTCTGCTATCTGCCAGCACACACATAAGGCATGCTTCTCACCAGTGATCCTTCCTACTTTCCTGGCTTCCACAGGTACTCCAGGTTAAACACACATAACTAAAGGCTTGAAACCAGAATCTACATATGAGCGTGGACATGCAACATTTGTATTTCTGGAGATGGGTAAACTTGCTCAATATAATTTTTCCAGTTCTATACAATTATCTGCAAATTTCATTTCCCTTTGTAGCTGAATAAGATTCCATTGTGCATTAAGAGCCACATTTTCATTATCCATTTGTCAGTTGATGGACTTCTAGGTTAATTCTATTTTTTAGCTACTATGATAGCAGTGAACATGGATATGCAAGTGTCTCTGTAGTAGGACATAGAGTACTTTGGTATAAAACCAGGAGTGCTAAAGATGGGTCGTATGGCAGTGCTATTTCTGTGTTTAGAGAAATCCCCAGACTGCTTTCCTAAGTGGCTATACAAGCTTACATTCTCACCAACAGTGTGTTAAAGGTTCCACTTTCTCCAGATCCTGCCAACATTTGTTATTCATATTCTTTTTTAAAAAATATTTTATATTATTTTTATTTTATATGTATGAATGTATTGCCTGCAAGTATGTAAGTACACTCCTGCCATGCAGTGCCCACGGAGGTCAGAAGAAGGCATCAAATGCCCCTGGAACTGGAGTTTCAGATGACATGAGGGTCCTGGGAATCAAACGTGGATCCTCTGCAAGAACAGTCAGTGCTCTTAACCACTGAGCCAACTTGCCAGTCCCATTATTTGTATTCTTGATGAAAGCCATCACCTGGCATGAGATGAAACTTTAAAGTAATTTTAATTTGTATTTTCCTAGTGGTTAAGGATGCTAAACACTTCTTTTTCTTTTTGGTCTTTTTGAGACAGGGTCCCCCTGTAGCCTCAGCTGGCCTGGAACTCAGTATACAGACCAGGCTGACCTTGAACTCACAAAGATCCGTTTGCCTCTGCCTCCCAAGTGCTGGGATTAAGGGCGTGAGCCATCACGCTCAGCCTGTTAAATACTTTTTAAAGTGTTTACTAGCCATTCGTATTTCTTCTTTTGAGAATAATTCTCTGTTCTGTGATTTTTTTAATTGGTTGTTTTCTTAAGTTTTTTTTTAAGTTTTTTTTGTTGCCGTTATATATTCTAGACACTAATGCTCTCTCAGATGTAGAGTTGGTAAAGATATTCTCCCATTCTGTGGTCTACATCTTCACTTTATTGACAGTTTTCTTTGCTATACTGAAGCTTTTCAGTTTCATAAGATCCTGTTTGTGTACTCTTGGTCTTCTTTCCTGCACGAATGGTCCCATTCAGAAGGCCCTTAGCTGTGTCTGGAGGCTGAGGCATACTCCTTCCTTCCTTTAGCAGTCTCAAAGTGTCAGACTTTATGTTGAGAGAGGAAATTATTTATAAAGGTAACATTCTGTGGCTCCAGGGGTTAGGACTTCTGTATTTTTTTTGGGGGGGGGGTTACAGCTCAACTTATAACACTGAACCTCTCTTCCTCTTTTGCTATCTGCTTCCTGGAACTGCAGATAAGATATCAGTAAGCTCCCAAAACAGCAAGCCTTGGCAGTGGGGCCTCCCCTATGAGAAACCACATGATGTGTGGGAACCCAGGGCTCTGTCAGCAGGACCACCCTAGGGCCAAACTGCATGGACTGAAATGTCCTCCCATGAACCCCTCCCAAACTCCTAGATGAAGTTAGGGACAGTGACATAAATGTGGCATGTAGAAAGTACTTATCTCACAAAGAAGTGAAGTCACTGTTAAAAGTTACGAGAGATAATGAAAAATGGTGCGTCATTGGGACAGCTGTCCCTTTTGATCCACAAGTTTTAACATCCAGGGCTCCAACCAACTGTGGTTCAAGAATATTCAACAGGTGCAATTTTTCTTTTTGTCAGTATTACCTAAACAGTATGGAAAAACAAATTTTTATGTGGTATATACATTGCATTAGGCATGATAAATAATCTAGAAATGATTTAAAGTATGTGAGAGGGTATGTGTAGGTTACCTGTAAATACTACAACATTCTGTATAACGGCTGTGAGCATCACAGGTGTTGGTATACTCAGGATCCCGCAACCAACTCCCCAAACACAGTGAAGGACAGCTGCACACTTGAATGTGTGAGCCAAGGTTCCTGCAATGGCACCTTTGCTGACACCCCCATCACAGCAGCCCCTTGTGTCTGTCACTTTTTATGCAGCCAGGCTCTCCACAAGCCAGTGCTGCTCATTCCTGCAGGTATGTTCTGGAGCACATGGGTATCACCAGCTCTCTGCCTTTTCTTGCCCCCACAGTTCTTTCTGTTCAGCATGACCAGTATCAATCTTGATAAACATTATATTGGAGAAGCCTGTTGCATTTTTTTAAATTTTAAAAGAAACTTTATTGAGAATTTCATACATGCATATAAGATGTTTTGATCAAATCCACACCTACTCTCTCCCCTCCGACACCTCCCATATTTCCCCATTAGTTTTTACTGACATCTTCGTTTTTCTTTTCTTTTCTTTTCTTTTCTTTCTTTCTTTCTTTCTTTCTTTCTTTCTTTCTTTCTTTCTTTCTTTTTAAAATGTGGCTTTTTTCTACTTTAACATTACCCCTCTGAAGAGGTGACCCTAAAATCTTTTAGGGATTATATAAGAGCCAAATACTTTTGTCATTTTTGGCCTTTGGAACAGGGTACGTTGCTAAGAGGCGTAAGGACATTTTGACTTTTAGCCTAGAAATTGGCTACTTTTCTTTGGGATCTTTTTTACCTTAACTGCCTAGCCAATTCTTACCTCTTATTCTTATCACATCATCCTCTGAAGAGGTTACCCAACTTGCTGATAGGAAATCGGGACGCAGACCACTCTGGCTTCTTCCATGCCGAACAGGATGCAGGGTGAAGCAATTGGGGTACCCCTTCAGTGGACCTGGGTCTATCTGAAAGACTCCCAAATTGCATAACTCTTATCTGTGGGGAGGAAAGAAAGTGCTTGACTAGTGAATAGGGGATGTGAAGGAGAAATAAGGAAAAGAGTAGTTAACATTACAAGTTCTAGATGGAGAACCAGAAAAAACTCAGAGCAAGGCAATTTTCAAATGTTCATATCAGAGTCCATTGGGATTTCTTGACGAGAACTTCCAAAAATATCCCTCTATTGGGGTCCTCCTCATTTTCCTTTTGTCTGCCAAGGCTGGACTCTGGAGTGATGGATTCAGGATTTGCTTTCAGGTATTTTGATAGCTCTTGGAGTGGTTAGAATCAGTGTCAGTTCCCTCTCAAAGGCTTCTAGATAGGGGGAGAAAACAAATTGATCCATCATTTTAGAACAATAGCAGTTGTCTCCCTTAGCTACAGGTGGGCACTACAGTATTGCAGACCAAAATTGTAAGTCTTACATCTGAGCAGCACTTTCTGATTAGGAACAAAATCATCAATGAGAAATAATTGTCTAAGTAACTTTTTATATGGACTTAAACCTGATGTCTGGGAAGTGTAATCCCTTGAACTCTTAAAGAAATATACTGATGACTTTACTCTTTGGTTATACTTTACTTTTGGCTGCTTAAGACCATACAGCTGGCCAAAATAAATCAATTTATGTTTACGCTTAAGGTCGTTTGTGGATCTGTTCTTTAGAGGTCACATGGACTTGGGAGGAGCCCCTTGGCTCCTTTCTTTCACCAGTTCCGTCTATGTGAAGATAAGTCAAAGGTCCTGCTCGACTATATCTGGCTTCACTTGGAAACATGAATGAGATGTTTCCTCTGAGTTGACCCTCCTCTTTGTAGACTGGACACTGGTTCAAGTCCATCTCTTGGAGTCTCCATGTCTTCCCTGAACAAGAGGACAGGTGGCTCACCACAGTTAGAGGAAATTTTGAGAGATGTTCTATAGTCCCCTGGAACTTATTCGACCTTGGAGGGCAAAGGGCAAAAACTGTCCTTTAAGTCCCTCTGACCAGATTAGTATAGGCCTCAAAGTATGGCTGTTAAGCATCCAATAAAGTTAGTTCCACCAGTCTGGTACTTTTAATTACCATATGCTATGTAGATAAAACTTAGGTAAAAAATGAAATATTCTCAGATAAACCTTAACTAGGTATATATTTTGTTCCTTAAACTAGTTGACTAAACTATGACCTTAGAATTTTGAAGATTATGTGTATATTATTTTTGTTTCATTCTTTATATATCACAACAAACCTACACAGACCTTCATCAGTTGCTTAGGCTTTCTCATCTTTTCTATTTTGGAAAATATCTCCATTCCCATATCCTTTAAACATCGTTTATATTCTCATTTTCTTTTTTTTAAAATAATTTTGAGACATAATAGCATTAACAAATAAATTTTCCATCTGTTGTGAGAATTCTTTTCCTGGGTATACTAAGCAATGCTTATTTCCTTTTAAGGGTCTAGTGTCAAGCCAATGTTTTATTAAAGTTTTACTGGCGAACCAATGAATTTACTGAGCTTACTTACCAAGATAACTGAGGGGTTGCTGAGGTTTATGTGTGACCTGAGGGTATGCACACTGGAAAGCCTTTACCCAGCATGGGTCATGACTTCTTTTCTTAGCCTTCCCCAGATTGTATACTTTTGCCCTTCTGAAATCCAGGAGACCATGCGTAATTAGAGCCAAATTATATACAGTTGCTGGGAAGAGTGGCTGGATACTCCAGTAAGGGTCCAAAGACTCTGCTTGGCCCTCCATTAATGAATCAGCACAACTGTCAACAAGCCCAACTGTGACAACTGAAGCCATGATGATCGTAGTTATTTCATGCAGTAGAGACTACTGTACAGCATCATCTTATTAAAAGAACCTGGAATTTAAAAGGATTGGAGCTAGGATCCATATATGAGAGAGAACATACGTCATTTGTTTTTCTAAGTTTGTGTTACTTCACTTAGTATAAAAGTTTCTAGATTCATTCATTTACCTGCAAAGTTCATTATTTCATCTTTCTTTACTGCTGAATAGAACTCCATTGTGTAAATATACCACATTTTTGTTAACCACTTGTCAGTTGAGGGACACTTAGATTTCTTCCATCGCTTAGCTATTGTGAAAAGAGCAGCAACAAACATGGTTGCACAAGTGTCTCTACAATAGGATGAGTCCTTTGGGTATATGCCAAGGAGTGGTATAACCAGGTCATATGGTAAGTTCGTTTTTAGTTTTTTAAGAGTTCTCCACACTGTTTCCACAGGGGTTGCACAAATTTGCAATCCTACCAGCAGTGAATGAGCTTTCCCCTTTCTCCACATCCTTGCCAGCATTTGGTATCATTTGTTCTCTTAATTCTAGCCAGTCTGATTGGGGTAAGGTGATACCTTAGGGTGGTTTTAATTTGCATTTCCCTAATTACTAATGATGTTGAACACTTCTTGAGATGTTTCTTAGCCATCTTTATTTCTTCCTCTGAGAACATTCTGTTTAGATCTTTAGCCCATCTTATAATTGGGCCATTTGGTTTCTTGATTCTTTGTTTTTTGAGTTCTTTATATATTCTGGTTGTTAAACCTCTGTCAGATGTGCCATTGGTGAAGATTTTTTCCCCTTTCTGTGGGTTTTCACTTTTTTTGTTTCTTTTGCTGTACAGAAGCTTTTTAGTTTAATGAGGTCCTACTTGTTGATTGCTGACCTTAATTCCTGAGCAACTTCTGTCTGATTTAGAAAATCCTTTCCTACACCTATATCTTGTAAGTTACTGCCAATATTTTCTTTTAATAGTTTCAGGGTTTCCAGTTTCACATTGAGGTCTTTGATCCATTTGGAGTTGACTTTTGTGCAAGGTGAAAGATAAGGTTCTAGTTTCATTCTTCTATAGGTGGAGATTTAGTTTTGCCAGCACCATTTGTTGAAAATGCTCTTTCCTCCATTATGTGTTCTTGGCACCTTTGTCAAATATCAGATGGCTGAAATTGCATGTACTCGGGTTTGGGTCTTCAGTGATGTTCCATTGATCTATGTGTCTATTTTTGTGCCAGTGCCTCGCTGTTTTTATGACTATAGCTCTGCAGTATATTTTGAGATCTGGTATAGTAATCCCCTGCCAGCGTTGCTCTTTGTGCTCAAAATTGCTTTGGCTATCCGAGGTCTTTTGGGCTTCTGTACGAATTTCAGGATTTTTCTTTTTTTAATTCTGTGAAGTATGTCATGGGGATTTTGATTGGGATTGCATTGAATCTATATATTGCTTTTAGTAGGATGGTAATTTTCACAATATTAATTCTTCCAATCCATGAGCATGGGAGGTCCTTCCATTTCCTGGTGTCTTCCTCAATCTCTTTCCTTAATCATTTAAAATTTTCATTGTAGAGATCTCTGGTGTCTCTGGTGTCTTTGGTTATTTCTCCAATTGCTTGCTATTGGTATATAGAAAGGCTACTGATTTTTGTAGATTGACTTTATAACCTGCCACTATACTGAAAGTATTGATCAGTTCTAGGAGTTTTCTGGTGGAACTTTTGGATCTCTTAGGTATAGTATCATATCATCTTCAAAAAGTGATAGTTTGACCTCTTCTTTTCCAATTAGTACTCCTTTAATTTCTTTCACCTGTCTTATTTCTCTAGCAAGAGTTTCAAGCACCATGTTGAAAAGGAGTGGAGATAGTGGACATCCTTGTCTGGTTCATGATTTTAATGGGAATGCTTCCAGTTTTTTTTCCATTTAGATGGATTTGTTGTATATAGCTTTAATTATGTTGAGGTCTGTTCCCTCCAGTCCAGTTCCCTCTAGGACTTTGAACATAAATGCATGCTGAATGTTGTCAAAAGCCTTTTCTGCTTTTATTGAGATGAAAATGTGGTTTTTGTCTTTGAGTCCATTTATATGATTAATGATGCTTATTGACTTGTGTATATTGAATCATTCCTGTATCTTTGGAATAAAGCCTACTTGATCATGGTGAATGATCTTTTTAATGTGTGTCTGTATGCAGTTTGCAAGCATTTTGTTGAGAATTTTTGCATCTATGTTCATTAAGGATATGGGTCTATAGTTTTCTTTTTTGGTTGTATCTTTACCAGGCTTTGGTATGAGAGTGATGCTGGCTTCATAGAAGGAATTTGGAAGTTTTCCCTCCATTTCTATCACTTTGAATAATTTAAGTAGTATTGGTTGGAGGTCTTCATTCAATGTCTGGTAGAATTCTTCTGTAAATCCATGTGGGCCTGGCTTTTTTTTTTACTTGGGAGGCTTTGTATTACTGTTTCTATTTCCTTATATGTTATGGGTCTGTTTAAACTGTTGATCTCTTCTTGGCTTAACTTTGGAGGTGCCCATGATTTCAGATATCCATCCATTTCTTTTAGACTTTCAGATTTAGTAGCATACAGGTTTTTTTTATTACAACAGCATTGACATATTCAATAACATTTTCCAGAGCTAAGATGCATCTCCTTCAAAATTGGCT
>NW_008338715.1:11783090-11784693 GCF_000622305.1 Nannospalax galili | reverse complement strand
TGTTTCTATTTCATTAATTTCTGCTCTGATTTTTGTTATTTCTTTTCTTCTTCTTCTTCTTTTCTTTTCATTTGTTCTTGCCTTTCCAGCTTCTTGAGTTGCAGTGGTAGGTCATTTATTTGGGCTTTTTCTAATTTTTAAAAAAATTATTTATTTAATAACCACATAATTAGAAGGAGCATTTCATTGCAACAGCATTGACATATTCATTAATGATTTCCAGAGCTAAGATGCATCTCTTTCAAAGTTGGTTGTAAGTTTTTAGATTTATAGTTGAATTAATACATTTATACATTATTGTACTCAGTATAAACCCTATAAGACATAAAATTGAATGAGGTTTTAACCTTTAAAAAAGATCAACATTTCATTATTAAAATATACTGTTTCATAAAAAATACTCATCTTTAATGCAACTAACGCTTAGATTTCACACATATGTCTCTAATCTCTATATATCTGATTATTACTAGTCAAGGTCACTTTCTGAGATCCTTGTCACCTGAGCATGGATATGAAGTCATTAGATATATTTCAACGGTAATGTTTTTCACATCTACTAATTAACATGAAGCAAATTTTTATGCTTCTTTCTCAAATATAGCTCATTTAAAAATTATTTAATAACCATATAATTAGAAGAAGCATTTCATTACAACAGCATTGACATATTCAATAACAATTTCCAGAGCTAAGATGCATCTCTTTCAAAATTGGCTGTAAATTTTTAGGTTTACAGTTCAATTAATACAGTTATACAATATTGTACTCTGTATAAACCCTATAAGACATAAAATTAAATGAGGTTTTAAACTTTAAAAAAGATCTCCATTTCATTATTAAAATACACAGTTTCATACAGAAAAAAATTCATTTTTAATACAATTGACACTAAGATGCACATGCATTTCTAATCTCTATATATCTGATTATTACTAGCCACAGTCGGTTTCTTTCTGAGCTCCTTGGCATCTGAGCACGGATATAAAAACATCAGGTAGATTTCAATGGTAATGTTTTTCACATCTACTAATTATTAAGGAGCAAACTTTTATGCTTTAAAGATTTATTATTATTATTATTTTATTTATATATCCACTTCCCAGGTAGCACCCTCCCATAGCCTCCCTCCCCCCACTAGAGCCCTTATACTCTGATATCCCTGCTACTGTCTGCTGTGTTGTTGGCACCCCCAGCCATTCCCCACTACTTGCCCTTCTGGTGAATCTAGTCAGCTTATCTTTGTTTTAGAAGGGTCAGCTGTTTTCAAACTAAAAAGCTTCTGTACATCAAAGGAGACAACCAAACAAACAGAAAACCCACAGAATGGGAGAAAATCTTCACCAGCGACACATCGACAGAGGTTTAAATAACCAGAATTTATAATGAACTCAAAAAACAGAGAACCAAGACAAGAAGCAACCCAATTAAAAGATGGCCTAAGGAGCTGAACAGAAAGTTTTCAAAAGAAGATGCAAAGATGGCTATGAAACATCTTAAAAGATGTTCAACATCACTAATAATCAGGGAAATGCAAATTAAAACCACTTTAAGATTTCACCTTACCCCAGTCAGACTGGCTAAGATCAAGAAAACAAATGAT
>NW_008338715.1:11782368-11782768 GCF_000622305.1 Nannospalax galili | reverse complement strand
TAAAAATGTGGTTCATCTATATGATGGAGTTTTACTCAGCAGTAAAGAAAGATGAAATCATGAAATTTGCAGGTAAATGGATGGAACTAAAAACTGTTATATAAGTGAAGTAACACAGACTCAGAAAAAGAAATCAACATATGTTCTCCCTCCTTTGTGGATCCTAGAACCAGACTCTGATAAATAAGTATGCAACCAGCCAAAGTACAGGAACCAGGATAATGGAAAGGAAACAGGGAGGTAAAGGAAAAGAAAGAACCTGAAAGAGAACGATAGGAAACAGGCCTTAATTAGGGAGATATGGATAAAAATTGGGTTAGTTTAAGAGAGCGGGGGAGGGAAGGGTATACAAGGAACCTAGGGGATAAAGAGAAAGAAGGAGCTCAAGAGAGGTAGTACA
>NW_008338715.1:11774447-11781605 GCF_000622305.1 Nannospalax galili | reverse complement strand
GATACCTTCTTTTGAGTTGTTGGCCAGGGTGGCCAAAGGGACTCCAAGATAGTAACCCAGCATAGAACTGGGAAATTGAACAGCAGACCCCAATCTAATTTTTTAATGTAGGCACTTAAAAGCATAAACTTCCGTCTTAGAGCTGCTTTTAAAGTATCCCAGAGGTTGTGTTGTGTTGTATTGTCCTTTTCATTGAATTCCAGGAATTCTTTTATTTCTTTCTTAATTTCTGCTTTGATCCACTCATTGTTTAAGAGTGTGTTGTTTAATCGCCATGAGTTTGTGTAGTGAGTAGGGTTTTGTCCAGTGTTGATGTTGAGCTTTATTGCATTGTGATCTGATAGAATGCATAAATTATTTCATTTTTTTGTATTTTTTTGAGGTTTGTTGCCTGCTGCATTTTAAAAAACACTTTAAAAATTTATTTATTTTTATTTTATGTGTATGAGCCTATTGCCTGCACCTGTGTCATGCAATGACCACAGAGAACAGAAGAGGGAGTCGGATCCCCTGGAACTGGAGTTAGGGATTGTTGTTAGCTGTCATGTGAATACTAGGATTTGAACCCTGGTCTTCTGCAAGAGCAGCCAGTGCTCTTAACTGCAGAGCCATCTCTCCAGTCCCCCTGCTGCATTTTAAAAGGAACAGATGATAAACTACCATAAACACCTTGCCTGATCACTTTATCTTCTTATTTGTATTTCTCTTCTTTCTCCTCTTTTAAATATATCTTTTCCTATATACATACTATAGGCAAAAGAAAAGAAAAAATATATAGAAAAGAATATAATTTCACAGTCATACACAGAATTGTTCAGAGATGGGGAACATGTAGTCATTTTCTATAGTGAAAAGCAATCTTCTTCAAATATAAGACACGGTTTCCTTTTTCTTTTCTTTTTTCTTTTTTTTTTTTTTGTCTTTTTTTGAGACAGGGGTTTCCTGTAGCCTCAGGTGGCCTGGAATGCAATATGTAGACCAGGCTGGCCTCGAATTCACAGAGATCCACCTGCCTCTGCCTCCCGAGTGCTGGGATTAAAGGCATGCACCCAGCAGACAGGGTTTCTTATCCCGTTCAGAATTTTGCAGGTTTCACATCTCCCCCGGAAAACAAACCTCAACTTCCTGACCTTCCTTAAAGCGTTCAATTTGGAACACCAACCTCAGCTGGTCCCTGTCATTGGTCTATGGGAGGAGGCTCATCCTGAAACATATTAATGGTAGACAAAGCTGTAGACTCCGGACTCACCCCTTCTGTCTAATTGGCAGGAATCCACATAGGGTTCCAGCTCTGCTTGTCTCATCAGGAAACATTAAAATGGAATTAGATATATATTCTTTTCTTCAGCTGTTCCTTATCAAATATTGGGTTCGTACTATGAAGGCTCAGGTTGGGTGATGAGAAAACAGGGAACAACGTGGTTTTTGTTTTGGTTTTTTTGACAGGGCCTTGCTACACGGCCCAGCTCATCTCAAACTTCTTGTTCCTCTGCCTTCTGTCTTGACCTCTAGAATGCAGAAGAGTGCATGCCTCTAGAGTGGCATGGAGTTTATCTACAGCCCGTATAGAGATAAAGGCAGAAACAGTAATTGCAGCCTTGGTTAAGTGCTAAGAAAGTGAGGTCGTTTGGGTGATATTGATGCATAAAAGGTAAATTTGAGGTAGTCAGGGATTCAGAGTAGACTTCCTGTGGAAAGGCTTCATGCTGTCATCCTAAAGACTAACTCGTGGGGGGCACAGTGGTATGTGATGAGGCTAAGGGTAGACACAGCTAACATGCACACATGCAGAGCTTTTTAGAGCATGATAAATAACCTGGGTTTTATCCAAAGTAGTGATTGGAAGTGTATTTTAAGTCTCTGTCTCTGTCTGTCTGTCTCTGTCTCTGTCTCTCTGTCTCTCTCTCTGTCTCTGTCTCTGTCTCTCTCTCTCTTTCTCTCTCTCTCTCTCTCTCTCTCCTTCTCTTTCTGTGTGTGTATGTGAGATCACACATTCATATTGAACCTTGGTGACAAGAGTCATGATAACCAGTGTCTTTAAAATTCTTTGAGTCTACTGTTTAGACAGTTTTTGTTTATGGGGTCCTTAGTGTGTGAACTGGTTCATTATCAACCAGTGGAGAACCAAAACTAAGCTGCAGTCTATATGTGAGCCCTCTGCAAGACTGTTGCTGGAGAGGGTACATTTTTCATTAAGAATCTAGATAGATAAGGCTATAGTTCCACAGATTACCTGGAAACATGCACGCCCAAAATGCTGTCTCCGGGTTACAGGATTTGCTGGTGGCTTTTGATTTTCTGGTTCTGATAGCATTTTATATTTTCAAGATTTCTGGGAATAATAGCTTACACACACACACACACACACACACACACACACACACACACAAAGGAGAGAGAGAGAGACAGAGACAGAGAGAGACAGAGAGAGAGACCTAGAGAAAGACTGAAGGAGAGAGAGAGAGAGAGAGAGAGAGAGAGAGAGAGAGAGAGAGATTGCTCACTGGGAGCTCCCGAGAGCAGAGACTGAGTCTTCTTTTTCTGTGTCTAGTATCTTGCTGGTGCTCAAAACCATTTGCAGAGGAGATAAATGGAAGAACGCGGAGGACACAGGAAACTTTATGCACAGAGGCCAGAAGCAGTATGACATATTTGGAAAATTCCGAGTTGTTTGTGTTCCTGGAGTCAGATGTGTGTCAGCAGAGAGAGAGGTAGGAAGCTGTTCAGAGTTGAGGGAGCAGCGTGTGGAGATGAGGTTGGAGAGTAAACAGCAGCCGGTGAGGGATCCTGTGCACTGAACTTGTGCCTGGACTTGGCTCTGTGGAAATGGCACCATGAATGGACTGGCAGAGTCAGATGGCATCCCAGGTCCTCAGATCTTAGACTAAGAGGACCCTTTTTTAACTTAAATGAATTTAAAACTTTATTATTATTTTGTGTGTGTGTGTGTGTGTGTGTGTGTGTGTGTGTGTGTGTGTGTGTAGACATGTGGACGTCAGAGCACAATTTTGTGGAGTTGTTTTTTTCTTTCCATCTTTACATGGGTTCTAGGGATCAAACTCAGGTCAGCAGGCCTGTACACTTGCACATATAGCCGCTGAACCCGGTCACAGGTCTATCCCATTTTCTTGTTTTTTGTTTTTTGGTTTATTTTTTTTGGTCTCTTTTAAGACAGGGTTTGCCTGAAGTTCCAGCTGGCCTGGAACTCACTATGTAGACCAGGCTGGCCTCAATCTCACAGAGATTCTCCTGCCTCTGCCTCCCAAGTGCTGGGATTAAAGGCATGTGCCACCGTGTCCAGTTTACCACATTTTCTTAATCCATCTTTATCTATAGCTTCCCAGTAAGACACTGGGCCAGTGCTGAGGCTGCACTACAGAGGGACAAGCTGTCTCCCTGTCCTTATTTTGCTCTGTCATTCTCTGCCATGCCCCAGGTCCCTGCTGTTCACTGCTCCTGGAACTAGAATGCAGTTGCTCTCAGAGAGGCACATACTAGTTTAGGGGGTGATGAGAAGGAAAGTGGGGAAGGACCCCTTCTCTTGCGTCTGGGGAAGTGATTCCAAGTGAAGACTGGAGGAGATAGTGTGGCCATCTACATGGATCCAGTAGAGGATGCAAAAGAGGAGAGTTCAAAACTGGACAGAGAATGTGGGGGATACCAAGAGAGTAGAAAGTGCCACGAAGCTTCAGCGACAATCCACCCAGAAGATGGATTTTGTGTTTTGGATGAGGACTAGAGCATGCTGGGTTTTCTGAAGAGGGAAGAGCGCTTCCCAGACTCATGGTTTTACCTTCTTGGCTGTGTGCTGAACACTTCACCAACACGTACCAGCCATCATCTCACATCTAGCTTCCCCCTCTGGTTCCAGTCTAGCAGACAGTAACAGAAGGCACCACCATAAGTTCCTCCTGTCCTGGAGCTAGGCCATGTAGGGATTTGTACAAGCCAGGAAAAGACAGTCTTCTTCCAGGCCCCCCAAGTACTTGCTGAAAGTAACTTGCACTCCCACACTGGCTGTCACAATTCTCCCTGACCATCAGGCTTTTCACTTTGCAAGTCCCTTATCCAAAGAGACTTTTTGAGAAGAATTCTGGGAACAGCAAGATCTGAGAATAGAGTGCAAGCACGTGCATTTAAAATATATAATATTTTATAATTCTTGGAGAATTTAATATATATATACAATGTATTTTTTAAGAATTTCATATATGAATATTGTCTTTGCATTATTTTCATCCTTCCCAGTTCCCCTCCAACTCCTCTCATAATCCCCACTCCCTCTTAATTTTTTGTCCTCTTTGATTATTTGATTATTATTGGATTATTATTGGATACATACATGCATTTATATATATATAGTGCACTGAGTCCATTTAGTGGTTCTCATGGGTACCTGTGTTTAGGGCTGCCCACTTGGGATTAGATAACCTCTCAGGAAGCTCGTCCTTGGAGAAAACTGATTCTCCCTCCTGCTCCCTCAGCATCTATTGATTGCCTGTAGTGTTTTGATCACATCCCCCTCCTCATTCTTCCCCTTAACTCATCTGATTCATCCCCTACTCCCATCCCCTTCCAACTTCATATTCTCTCTCTCTCTCTCTCTCTTTCTCTCTCTCTCTCTCTCTCTATATATATATATACACACACACATCCCCCCTCCCTCCCTCCCTGTGTGATATATAATATATATATATATATTATATGTAAAACCAAGTCCAATTCATGCTGCTCATGGGTGTAGGACCAGCCACTAGAGATTGGTCTACCTACCGGGGCCACACCCTTAAAGAAAGTAGTCTCCCTTCCCCAGAAGCCATCAACTGTCTATAGCTCCTCAGCTAGGGGCATGGACTCATGAACTCCTCCCTGCTCCAAGCTGGAATGATGACTGGTTTGATCTTGTGTGTGTGCGTGTGTGTGTGTGTGAGGGAGTGGGAGGTGAGATATAAATTTCCCATTTGTGACTAAATATGCCACAGATGCTTATTCTTTGCTCTTTGACAAGTTGTGAGCTTCTGCAGTTAACTGCCAGCCACCTTACAAAGAAACTTCTTTGATATGGTCTGAGCATTAGCAGATGAATGTTTAAAGACAGTAAGGACAAATTGCCTGCGGGACAGCAAACACCAGATCAAGGTTCTGTTGCCACTTACTCTCCATCTGTGTTGTGAGGCACTCGGGGCGTCTGAGCCCTTGGATGAGGCCTTCAGCGAGATGCTCTCTGCGCATGCCACAGCCAGTTCTAGCCTCATACATATTTCATCTGCTTGAATGTGTGTGGTTTGGGGCAAATAAAAACAAAGTGAGTTCTGTGTCTCCAGTTTTGCCTTCAGTATGTAGAGAGAATGTATTTCCACCAATGCCTCTGAGATATAAGAAAATGCAAAAAGTCTCTGCGAGCGCGCATCGGAGCTCTCTGCAGAGGAGGGATGCGGGCTGTGCATTCCCATTAGTGAGCTGGCATCTCATTCTCTCCTCTCCCCAGTGGGCGTCCTGGGGAACTGGAATGCCAAGTTACTTCCCCAGAGAAATGTTTCCCTCACACAGTACATTTCGATCAGACATGTCACACGTCCCCAACTGTAACCGACTATCTGTCGGCTAGTCTCATCTATGGTAACTGACATCAGTTGAGCCCATCATGTGTAGAAGTGCTGGGACTATAAATCTTTCAAAAGATTAGAGGGAAGTACAGAACCAGACCCTTAAATGGGCTGGAGAAAACATACTGAATGATAGAGACAGAAGCTGTTCAGATTCCCTATAAGATTAGGAGGCTATCGGAAGTGTCCAGAAAGTCCTGTAATCGGTCAGGGCTGTCTCATTCAGATCTGCAGACAAGGCCTATCAGGTACTTCCGGTCTCCTAGGGAGATTGAAAAAGGATAGTTGAATAGAAATAGTAATTTCAAATACCTTTATTTCCAAACATATCCCTTTTGAAGAAATCAGATCGCATCGTGCAATTTCATTGCAGAGGAACTTCTGATGGCTCCCAGGGAAGGGAAAAGGTAGAAATGTCCCTTCGGGCAAGTCTCTCAGAGGTCCCTCTAGGTGTAGCTCCCTGTGCTGGAGTTAGAGTTGACTGCTTGGGGTGTCTTATGCCTGTTAACACCACACATCGCTGCTGCTGTTCCCATGCCAGTGTGTCCTTCCGTGTACTCTGGGCTCTACCACATCCTTCCATCCTCACTCCCTCCGAGGGCAGAGCCCTGACTGCAGTGGGATGAATGCCCGTCTGCCTGTACAGAAGCCTTCATCACTGCCTTCCTGTTTGCTCAGGCATCTGTCTGCTTCTTGGCTGGACTCAGAGTAATCTTGGTATCTAAGCATGTTCTTTGATAACTCAGCATGTACAAGAAAGGGGTTTAATGAACAAACACTTGCTGGATTGATGAAATGGAGGAGAATCACAGTTGCTCACAATTAATTGCCTGTAACGCCAGTTCCAGGGGCTCTGACATCCTCTTCTGGCCTTCAAGGCTGCCCACACACATGTGGCATACACTCACACAGACATATACATAAATAGAAATAAAATAAATCTTTAAAAATAATGGAATAAAATGACAGCATGCACAAGACCCATGCAAACTCAAACCAGACAAAAACTCAACATAGAACTGGGGAAATGGGCAGGAGGCCCCAACCTTAGCTGAGGAACTATTGGCAGTTGACCACAGCTGGGTGAGGGAGAGTTGATATTTCAGGAAGTGATGCTAGATGGGCTGAACAGGCTCCAGTGGATGAACTCACACTGAGGGACATCTCAGGACACAAACTTGACTTGATAGGCCTTAATATATATGACAGAATACATGAAATCTGGTGGGGGGGTGCTATGGGGGTACAGATGGGGTACAGTGCCCTGTAATTTGCTCTAAATTTGATTAAAATGTATAAAATGCACAAAAATTCAATAAAATATATATTGAAAAAACTGACTGAATTTTATTTATTTATTTTTTGTGGTGCTGGTGATCAAACCCAAGGCCTTTCTATGGCCTCATCAATCCTAGGCAAGAGCTCTACCACTGAATTACATTTCCAGTCTTGGGATTATATTGTAAAGAAGAGATGCAATCCCTAAACAATTGACAAGAACTGATGGTATATTTGGCAGGATTTATATAATTATAAGTAATTTATAATTTTA
>NW_008338715.1:11671431-11774391 GCF_000622305.1 Nannospalax galili | reverse complement strand
TTTCTTCACCAAAGAAACTACAGAATTCTCAAGGAAGCAAAGCTATCATATTTTACTTGAATATTGTTTTATTCATGCATCGAGTTGCTTATTTAAGGCCTACTATGTGCTAGATATTATTCTAAACACTAAAGATTCAGTGGCAAATGAAATAGATAAAGATTCCTGCTCTCACTGAACTTACATTCTAGAATACAGGGCACAGGGGTTAGCACGGGCTCCAAGGTCAATAGCTGATTTCACCACCTATCAGCCATAAGATCTTGAGGAAATCATTTAACCTTCTTGTCCCTTGGTTCTCAAACCTATAAAACAGAGATTAGTGGTAGTACCCATCTCATGGGGCTTTTGTGAGGATAAATAAGCTAATTCTTGTGGCTTCCTTAAAGAAGGCCTGACACAAAACATAAGTCCAACAAACTCTATGCCCTAGGATTTTCTCCGAGCTGCAATAATCTATGAGGAAACAGAAGCACAGACTCCACACTTGCCCCCTGTTTCAATTTCTCATGCAGATTGCCATCAGGCCTCAGTGCCCTGTAAACACCTGTGTGCCTGTGTCCCTGTTCTTGGCCTATGTGCATGCCTCCTGATGTGCCTCTGCCTATGTGCATGCCCGTGGCATGCTTCTCCTCCATGTCTTTTCCTTTGATTAACACTACTTGTCCTTAATGTCTCAGCTTCAAACCAACCATTCTATAGAAATCAGAAGAGCATGGGGGGTTTCTCTGCAGATTGTTTATCTAGTGATAATTGAATTATTCAGGAGTTCTCTAGCTTGCATCAACTCCATCTCTCAACTGCATGCTTTCCAAATACAGCCAGAGGGATTCCGGTGAGAGTGGAGATTCTGTCTTGTGACTACTCGGTGCAGGGTCTTGATACTTTCTAGCTGTGTGTTCTCCAGCAAGTTACTGTCTCTCTCCCTTTCTCGGTTGGATCATCTGCCAAATGGGAGGTGGTAACCCAAAAAAGCACCTCATAAATCAGAGCCGGAGTTGAAGAGGATGATTCTGCAAAGCCTTTCATGCATTGCCTGGAATATAGTGAGCCCTCACTAAATGACAATAGTTAAGGTTGTTTCATTTGTGTGCATGTATGCGGAAAGTGCATACATGGCTGGGTCCATGAGTATGCATGCGCTTGTATGTGCATAGGCTAGAGGCTGATGTTGGGTGTCTTCCTCAGCCATCTCTCCACTTTATTTTTTGAGGCAGGATCTCTCACTGAATCTGGAGTCCACCAATTTGGCTAGACCATCTGGCCAACACCTCTAGACATCCTCTTGTCTCTGTCACCCCCAGTGCTGGGATTATATGTGCATGCCATCATGACAGCTTTACACATGGGTGCTCAGGTCCTCATGCTTATGTAGCAAACTGGCTGAGCTATCCTCTCAGTTCCTATTATTTATTTTTTAAATTTTATTACTTGGAGTCTAGTTGCTGCCTTGACTACTTGCTTAAGTCCATGGTACAGTATTTTAATGTCAAGCCTCAAAAGGGGCAAGCATTGTAGAAGATAGGCTCCCTGATAGTAGTTGCCTCCTTTACTGTTACAAAACATTTTAGAGTAATCTGTTGCATTCTTCACCAAATTCTTTCTTCAATAAACCTTGGTAGGACACCAGTGGAGGTAAGTCAGGTTGTACATTAATGATGAACTGTCTGTAAATCTCAGCAGCTTAAGCCATCAAGGGCTTGTTTTTTGTGTATGTGATGTGTTCCTCAGGGGTTAAGTGGGGGCTATGCTCACTGAAGTCCTTCAATGTTCCAGGGATGATGAGGTGGCTGTCGTGTGAAATGCTGTCCTTGGCCAGAGGGGAGAGAACTGAAGATGATTTCAACTCAGCCATTAGATACTTCATCCTGGAAGTGGCTCTCATCAGTCTGCCCACCCCTTGATGAGCACAGGAGTCACCTGCTCATCCATGCCCAAGGCGCCGGCAGAGAAGTTCCAGAAGGAGATAGCACTATTGACAACCATAGGCTACCACCCATATGCAAAGCTCTGAGCTAGGGAAAGCAGCTCTGACTGCTTCTCCAGTCCCTTTCGATCTGGTAGGGTGATAAAGGACAGCAGAAAGCAGCATTCCACAGATACTATTTCTGAGTTTCCATCAGGGTCTCCGAGAGCCTGGAGGATGAGTAAAGTGATTAATTCCTATGTGCTGCTTAGAACATGGGAGAAATTCATTACCCAGGCCCGATAGGCTCTGTAAAGACGTTATGTGGGAGATGAGAACCAGGCAAATAATAGCTTGTCATTTTTAAACATGCAGTGAAGGCTGTCATCATCAACCCCATCATTTATTTAAACATCTATCTATCAGTGTGATGGTCTTAGTGAGCAGCAGACATATCCTACCCTCAAGGAGAACATGGAAACCAGGGGGCTCCATGCCTATCAGGGCTGCAGAGTGAGAAAGGCTCACCTAGGACACACGCAAATTGCAAGGATTCATTTTGAGCGTGAGTCATCTTCCAACCACAGATATTGATTGGGCACTAATTTGGTACAAGAAAACAGAGAAGCTGGGAAACACAGAAAGATGGAGGTTTAGGCCCTGTTTAACTGCTTATAAAAATATGTAGAGAGGTAAAAGAGAGATGGGGGAAATATTACAATCGAAATATAGTGATGATTAATACCTAAACAATGGATTCAGACATGTCCCATAGCATCTGAAAAGGGAAAGAAAGTTCTCCCGGCCACAGAATTCTAGGAGAGAAAATGGGATAGGAGAGGAGATGGCATATATGAAAATATTTAGGAAGGAAGATGAAAGAAAGGCCCAAGCGGAATCTAGCTAGAACAGGGGTTTTGCACAAGTGCATAGGTAGGTGGGAAGGATAGGTGGGAAACACGTTGTAGGAAGATATGGTTCTCGATGTAGAGTTTATCATGGCTGGGGGCAGTGAAGACTAGGAAGAATGTAAATAATGTTTTCATGAAGCACTAAAATTCAAGGGCTGGGTCCTCCATTAGATGACTAACAGATATCAGAAGTTTTAGTTTTACTTTTGGAGGTTGGCAGGAGTAACCCTATTTCTAAATGGGGAAACTGAGGATCACAGGTGTCCTGGATAAGAGGCTGTTCTGAAAGTCAGACCCAGGGCTGTGTGTTGTACGTGTGGTTCTTCTATCATGCCATACTGACTGTCTGCGATGACCATAGGGTGGGAACAGGACATAGCTATATTTACTAAGATCAAGTGTTCAGTGATTTGCTGAGGACTTGAACTGAGCTAATGATGGGGGAAATGGTTGTGTGACCAAACACGTAACCACGAGCCACAGGGAAGCCATATGAAAATGCTAAATTAAGAAAAAGGATGGCAACCTTGATGTCAGACATGGTGAGTTTGAAGACCACAGCTAGCCAGATGGTTATTTGGCATTATCAGAGCGAATTGGACAAGAGCTGACAATTAGATGCATGAGTACTCCACAACTTCAGCAAGCTGTCCCTGCCAAAGACCCCACTTTCTCTTTCCATATGGATCACTGGAAGACATGGATGAGGCAATGCATGTGAAAGATTGGAGATGGAACTTGGAAAATGAGGGCATTTAATCAGTAAAAGCTGACATCTTATTAGAGAGGAAGGCCTGGTCATGGAGGGCTGCCTGTTATCCCAATACTCCTAAGACCAAGGCAAGGTGATCTTGAGCTTGAGGTCAATCTGAGCTACAAAGGGGTCAGGGAGCAGGGCGGGAAAGGGGCAAGAGCACAAAGCTTAGCAATGTACCTTCTCCAAGGTTGTATATTTTTGCCTAGGAATTTCTGCAGTGGTTGTTTCTCCGGTCCTCAAAAACATGGCCTACAGCTCCCATCATGCAGTGTGTCTGACTGATCATCTTGACTTTGCCCATTTTCACAGTGTACCTACCCTCCTGCATCCCACCTCTGTAGCATGGAGATGAGCCTGGCCTGCCTTGTGCAGGAACTTGCTGAGAGATGCTGATCTCATCATCCTCTATTCTAGCACACTGTGTTGTAGGACTGCCCAGCCTCTTCTGCATACCACCAGACTGCATTATGTGACACAGAGTAATTAAATGTCCTACAGACATAGAGAGTTTGAGAGTCTTTAAACCACAACCACTAACCCACAAGGTCACACAAACACTCCCAGTTCTTATCATACTGCAATATCATCTGATGCTGAAGAATTTCATAAACAAACTTGGATGTGCAATAAAAATAGTCCCCACTCCCAGCAGGCAATCAAATTTCTACATCTTAAAAGCCCCAATGAATTATATACATAGTAACAAAGTTTGTCCTCATAAAAGTCATTCTGCTATCCTCAAACTCATCATAAAAGATCTATATTAAAAATCAGCATCCCGATATCCATAGAAGGTTGAAAAAGAAGTTTGGGTCTGGTTCTCCAGGGCCTGAGGCAACCCTGACTTCCAGGCTTGACCCCTGTAGATATTGAAGTAACTGAAGGCCCCCATCAGCTGGGTACTCCATCAAGCCAAGAAGTCCCTGCGGCCTGGCACTCATGTATAGACACCTGCCTTGGGAGGCAGTAGAGCCACCAAGAACATAGATTTAAATGTTATGTTAACCGTCTCTTCTCCGAGGCATTGCAGGTCTATTCTAGCCTGTGTGTTTTCTTTATACATCAATTATTTTTCAAAATTTGACATTAATTGTTGCCACAATTCTTTTTCCTTCCTTCCCCTCTCCTTCCCTCTCAGCCCTCCCCTCCTCTCCCATCCCTTCCCATCCCCTGTCTTTTCAATGATTATTCCCTTCGATAAGGCTGGAGAATTTTCAGTCCTGTCTACTGGTCTGAGGGAGAGCTGGTGAGTTGGTGTGGTAACATTATCGAAGACAGAGAATTTCTCTCCCTGGCCTCAGAAGAGGCCATTTTGAGAAGAGGTCCTGGGAAGCCCTGGGGAGCAGGGGAGGACTTGCCTGTCCCTGGATAGGGGACAGTATTTCTAGAGTTAGGCCAGAACATATGGAAATAACAGTGTTCTGTGGTCTGAGTAAACTTCTCACAGTCTTGAAGGATTCTCATAGAATGTAAGATAGAACTTGCCTGAGAGCCATTTAGTGTCAGATGAAGACACTGGGGCCTAAAGGATTGAGGTGACCAACCAAACATTGAAGGTCATGTGCTGAAGGTCTCGCTACCCCTATTTATGAAATGGAGGTAACAGTGAGGATTGAGGTACTGTAAAGCTACAAAGTGCTTATGAAGATGAGGACTCAATAGCATGCTGGAACATGGCTAGGCCTCAGTGTCGTAGAGCCCAGGGCCCGAGGGAAGACACCTTTCCACCCTGTGGCCTCCCCCTGCCTTTTCTGCATTCCTCCTGTCACTCGCTCTCTCTCTGTACCTCCCTATATTCCTTAGTAGAGGCTACAGGAGGGAAGGTGTCTGTTTTGGGGAGGCGGACACTGACCACTGTGGGGCCACTGAGGCCAGACTGCCCCCACTGGGGTGTGTCTGTAATACCAGTTGTTCACAAAGGCCTAGAGGGGAGGCAGAGGTTCTTTCAGGACCACCAAGAGGGAAGACTTCCTCCAACTCCCCCTCTGACTGCCTTTATCTCCAGTTCTCTTAAAACAAAAAGGCCCTACTTGCTTCTTCAAGCAGAGAGAGTGTGGGCCTGGGCCAAGCTGAGTATTTTACTCCTTTCTTTACCAACAGGAGTCTGGAGCCTCAGATACAATAGTCAAGTTGCTTATATAACCTTCGAAGCCCATTTGCGGTTTCTGGGTGGCTTAGGTATACCACAGATCAGAGCTTACATCAATTTTCCACCTTTTGGATGCCCTCTGACTCTGGGTTCACAAGCCAGAACTGACTGCATTTCCATTCTTTCCTGACCAGAGGATTGGGGGTTCCACACTAGCAAAGCCTCTTCTCCAGCCTATGGTGCAGGGGTCCTTGTGAAATGAAATACCCACACTCACCCTAAGTCACATGGGAAGGAAGGAAGACTCCTATCTTAAAAGAACCATCTTATTAGAACTGGTAAAAGAAAGGAGCCAGGGGCTCCTCCCAAGCCCATGTGACCCCTGAGGAACAGATCCTCAAACAACCTTAAGAGTAAAAATAAATTGGTTTATCTGGGCCAACTGTATGGTCTTAAATACCCAAAAGGAAAGTATAACCAAAGATTAAAGGGGTCAATATAATTGTTTAAGAGTCCATGTGTAAAGCTAAAGGCTACATAACAAGAAACAATGCCAGACAGGAGATACCTTCCTTTGAGTTGTTGGCCATGGCGGCCCAAGAGACTCCCAGACAGTAACCCAGCATAGAACTGGGAAAATGAACAGCAGACCCCAATCTTATCTAAAGGACTATTGACAACTTATTGCTGCTAGATGAGGAGCAGCTGATCTTCCTAAAAGAAGGCACTCTAGATAGGCTGACTAGATTCAGTGGAGGACAAGCACTGGGGAATGGCTGGGGGCACTGACAACACAGTGGACAGTAACATGGATGACAGAGTATATGGGCTCCAGTGGGGTCGGGGGAGAGGTTTTGGGAGGGTGCCATTTGGGAAGTGGGTATATAGATGAATAAGATTGTTTGGGATGTTCTGTATGATATACACACAAAACAATCAATAAATAAAAATAATGAGTTATATTTGAGGAAGAAGCATTGAAAAAAAAAAAAGAGCCATCTTACTTTGTGACACTCACTCAGACCAAGAGGGAGAAACAGATGTTGGTCCTGTCTTCCCTACCCTTGACTTGGCATGGGGTACCATTCTCGGTGTCCAGCACTGTCACAGGCTTGTCTTGTCCCACCCCCACTGTGTGGACCCACCTGGGTGGTGACCAGAAGCCCTGCCCTCTAAGTGTATCTAAAGATAGCTGGAACTCGCCTTCCCAGAACGAAATGACTTTCCGCCTTCAGGCTTGCTGGGTCTTAGGCAGCTCCATCCTACCTGAATACAGTGCTGGGTTAGAATGAGGGAAAGCAGGATAAAAGATGACCCCTGGATTGGAGAGATGGCTCAATGGGTAAAGTTTTCTCTGTGCAAGCCTGGGAACCCAAGCTCAGCCCACAGAACCCACGTGAAGATGGAAGGAAAGACCTAACTCCACAAAGTTGTGCTCCAACCTCCACATGCACACACACACACAAACCCATTTCTCTCTTTCTCTCTTACATACATACACAATAAAAAGTTTTAAAAAAATTAAAGTTCATTACAGAAAATCTTTTTCCTCAACTTGACTACTTTTCCAGATGGTCTTTCTAAGTGTTACTGGTAAGACATGGATTTCCATAATATTTCATAGTTTTTGCTTGTTAATTTTGTTCCTATTTTTGCCACTCAGATGTGAATGAGGAGGAGTCAAGGAAAGAAGATTGGTGAGGGCCACGAGGCTTGCTGGGGTCCTCGGCTCCTTGGGCATGGGATAGGAGCCTCCTCCTCCTCTTCTCTGAGATGATCTTTATCCTCTTACCTAACTTCTGACCACTGCTATCTCCCAAGGCATGCTCTAGGTGAAGATAAGGAACTGAGGGAGGAAGGGGAAACCATACCAGCCGTAAAAGAAGTGGAATTCTAAGATCTGAAGACTATATCAGAACACATGTTTTCATTATATGTAGTTTGATGGTTGCTTTTTTATTTCTCCACTCCCTAAGCTGTTAATTGGTAGCTTCCAAGAAAAGATTAAAGCTTGGCGTGGTGGCTGTAATCGAGAGGCCAAGGATCACTGCAGGTTTGAGGAGTTCCAGGCCAACCTGAGCTATAGGGCGAAGCTCTGTCTCAAGAAAACAACAACAACAACAAAATCAAACCATTTCAAAAGAATTAGGTGAATGTACAATGTGCTGGGGTTGGGACAAGTTCAACCATGAGCATAGAGCAGAGGGTTTGGTAGATTATGGCCAGGTAACAAGTTGTTTAATGCCTTTGTGTGCTGGTTTTCTCTATTGTAAAACTCAGGTAGCAACCATAGAACTTTCCTCACAGGACTGCTATGTAGTCCCTGTTGTGACAAATATCCTAGAGAACAATTTATAAGGAGGGAACGTTTATTTTGGCTCATAGTTTCAGTTTGACAAGTGGACCCATTACTTGTGCATCTAAGGTAAGAAAGAACATCATAGCAGCCAGGAAGGAGAGTGAGAGAGAGAGAGAGAGAGAGAGAGAGAGAGAGAGACTCTCTTCAGAGGTATACCCCTAGTGATTTACTTCCCACAGCTATGCCTCACCTCCTCTAGCCATCCAAAACAGCTATATCATATGGGGATCAAATCTTCAACACATGAGTCTGTGGAGGGAATTTCATATTTAAACCATAATAATTATTTTATGGGTTTAAATAATGCATGTAACATGATTAGCGCAGTTTCTAGTAATTAAATGAGCACTTTATACACTTGTACATATTAATAGTAACTGATACTAGATTGGTTACATCTGTGCTAGCAAAGGAAACGATGGTGGAGACATTAGCTGAGCTCCATAGGAAACAGTAGGGAAGGACTTGTCCTTGGGGAAGAGCACACTGGGCGCTGGGCAGCTTGGGATGTGTAATGGGAAGAGGGACGCTGGCTGCACAGGTGGAACTCCAAGTGTCTCCACAGGGCAATGAGAAGCCACTGAGACGTTGAACCACTTGGCAATTTAAGAAAATCACTCTTGTCATAAAGTAGAGGAAGGACTGAAGTAGAAGAGACAGGCAGCAGGAGGCAGTCACAGGCCTGCCAAAGACACAAAATGGAGATAAACATAGCTTTCATTAGGTCCTTGACAGTGGAAGGGAACCATGGGTTGGGTTTTGAGGCTTCTGTCTGTGCTCCTTTATTGTTCTACTAGGCTCTCTCCTCTTTGAGGGCCAGGACCTTAAGTTTGTCCATTCATGAATTCTAAGCACACCCTAAGTGCTCAATAAATATTTGTTGCATGAGTGAATGAATGGTTGTGATACTGACCAAGGAAGGAAGCACAGGGCCAGCATGTTCAGGAGAAGATTATGATTTCATTCCAGATGTGCTAAAGTTGAGCAGCCTCAAGGTCATTTAAGTCTCTTGGAAGTCTGGGCCAATACTCAGGAGAAATCTGGGATGTGATAGTTTTGGAAGTGCTGTCTCTGTAGGTAGAGATGGTTGAAATCATGTAGTGATGGAGATCAAACTGAGACAGTATAGAACAAGACTGTGAAGGGTCAAGAAGGACAATTCGGATGATGACATAACATGATATAGATGAAAAGGATGTAAAATGAGTCAAGGGGTGGAGAGAGAATAAAAAACCAGGCTACAAAATAGCTCATGGCAGAGCACTTGCCAGGCATGTGTGAAGACTAGATCCTATCCCCAGTACAAGAAAAAAGAGAGACAGAGAGGAAAAGAGGGAGGGTGGGAGGGAGGAAGGAAGAAAGGAAGGAAGAAAAGAAGGAAGGAAGAAGGAAGGAAGGAGCAGACAGTCAAGGGGAGATTGGAGATTCTGGAAAGTGTCTTCAAAGTTAGAGTGCTGGTGATGACTCCTGTAGAGGATTTGGCTAAGAGAGTCACAAAAAAGGACTTAATGTGGCAGCTGGATGTCATGTGAGCCTCCTGAGCAGTAGGCATGGAAACTTGCTTGGAGCACCCATCCCCTGTCAGGGAGTGGTTTCTTACTTTCCATTTCTACTTTTTCCTAACAATTAGAAAATAATCCCAAATCATTTTATTGAAATGCAAAACCAAATAGACACAATTCATGTGACACAAAGAACTAACTCTTTCCTGATCTGTGAGGATCTTGCTTGGCAAATGTCACCAACTTAAAATAGTTTAAATAATAAAACAGTTCATGCTGTTTCCCCACTTGGCTCCTGTATGATATTTGAGGTTATTTCTGTCACTATTAAGATTGCTCTCATCTACTCAATTTGGGAGCAAGTTGTTACCTCAGAAGACTTTAAATTGGGTGCATTCTTTCCTCTATTTCTGTGAAAACTTGATGTTTCTTAAATGTCACTTTCTGAACTTTAGATATACAAACTCAGAGGGAAACTCTAAAATGCAAGGATTTCTTTTTACAGCACCGATTAGATTTGTCTAAATCATTGGGTTGGCTCTGACAGTTGTATTAAAATCCTTTTTAATAATGATAGAAACCAGAACATTCTACCTAAAGTATACATCCTTTCCTGTTGTTTTGGAAAGTCAATGACTCATACTTCATATGCAAGACCTTGAACTTGGGACTATTACGTATGGACCCTCAAGTGCTGGTTGTACATTTTTCTATAAACTTGATCTTCTATAGCTCTGCTGTCTACCAAGGCACAGCCCCAAGGCAGGTTTCCTGGATTTGCAGTTTAGCAAAGAATTGGATTGATAGAGCCCAGTATTCCTGTTCATATAAATATTTTAAGTTGAAAAAATCCCTTTTGTTATTTTTCTCTCTGCCTAAGAAATACTTCCATGATCTCTTCCCATAACAGAGTGGTTCTGACTTCAGTAACCCTGCTCAGGGTGACAAGGAAATGGCTTCTTGGCACTGTTGGTTTTCCACAATTATTTTTAAAAAACAGAGAATGTGCAGACCCACACCACTTCTAGGCAAATGAAAAGCACCTCGTTTCTATAAACTGTCTGTCCTTTCTCCTTCCTGGTTCCGGATGTGAAAAAACTAACCAGCATTAATAAAGCAGCGGCAACTCACCACCCTACTAACCTGAGAAAGCTGCCTTGAAAGTTTCCAATTCCCTTCACCTTGTGGTTGGGAACTGGATTTTCATTCAAGAACTGCTTCTTCTACTTCTACGAAGTCTTCTGAGACTAATCCCAGCCACCAATTCTTTCTTTCTCTCTGCATCGGGGATGGGAAGAGGAGGGAGAAGTTGCCCGTTTCCCTCTATCCATGTTATTTGCTTGTTCACGTCTTTGTCTCCCCTCATCCCCCTCATGAACTTATAAAATCCTTCAGGTTGAAGATCGTACCTTCGCTTCGTTTGTTTTTCACTGCAAAGCACATACGCATGGATAGAGTATCTCAGCACAAAAGCAGTAGTTTCATCAGCATGCAGGGAGAAATGATTTCCGACAGAAAGATGGACGGCAGGATGAAGCACTGCCCCACATCATCCTAACACATTGTCACCCTGTAGTTCTGTCTTGGTCTCTGTCTTTTCTGTGTGCACATGCACTTTTCAGATAAGGTCCTGGCTGGCCTGGAACTTACAGTGATCCTTCTCCCTCTGCCCTCGAGTGCTGGGATTAAAGATGTGTGCTCATGCCCAGCTGTTCTTACCCCAAATTTCAACAGAGACTCATAAACTCACCCCAAAATTAGTGTGTGCTTTGCTTGTGTGTGTATGTATGTCAGAGAGAGACAGAGAGGAGAGAGAGAGAGAGAGAGAGAGAGAGAGAGAGAGAGAGAGAAATTCTTTGGTCTTCAGTCTTCATCAGCAAACCAGTCCCCTCCTGCCCCTGGTGCCAACAGATAGGTAGAGCAATGATTCCGTATTTATTTGTTTATTTTTTGGAAGCAGTTGAGGCTCCTACAGTCAGGAGTAAGTTTATTATTTAAAAACATGAGGGATATGCTGGAATGTAAGGAGGGTTCTAAGTTGGATAGGAAGGAAAGTCTAGTTTAGCTTGGAGACTCTAGCTTCCTAGTGTGGGTGATTTCCCGTTCTGTGGTTAGTGTGTTTGGCATTTGGCTTTCCCTAGAATTTTGCCTCTATTGGCTTTTCCAGATTGTATTCCATTTATGAATCCTGACAACACCCTTTTCTTCAGTATGTACCTGACCATTAACACTCACATGCAGGCAAACAGTATCCTCCTTTACAGGGACTAAGAAGAGGAGCCAGAAGAAGAGAAGGAGAGAAAGATAAAAGAGCAGGTAAAGCAATATGAAACTGACCCCCAACATATAACGAATGGTAGCAGTTCCGGGGAGTGCTTCCTGTGCCACTTAAGGGGAAAATTGTTCACCAAACCAGAAATAGAAAAGAGATTTTTAAACACGTTTCAAATAAATGATCTTAAGTTCCTTAATGCCAATATTTTTAATGAACCGTTAGGGCTAGCATGAATCATTTCTCTACTGACTCCATTAAGAAACTACTGAGTGTGCAGTTTGAAGGGGACTACAGAGACCGTGGTGCTAGTGACTTCTGATTTGGAAGGTGGGCAGCACGTCTTTGACAGGTTGAAGTGTCCTCTAATTCCATGAAGAGGGACTCAAACTCAGCTACAGAGACAGCCAGTGGTTAAGAGAGGTGAATCTGCTCCTTCACCAAGTGGCTGGTTCATAGGAGGTTTGTACTGGTGATTTGCTTGTTGCCATGGCAACCACTGGAATGCAGAGGAGTACATTTGTTCATTTTACAATTATTCTATTATTTATACTGAGGCATCCTTGAGATGATGATGCATTTCTTGGGAGGAATCTGGAAAGTTGTCCCTTAGACAAAAGAGACAATTAGCCACAAGTTACCCCAAACTTGAGGCATATGTTTGCTAGTCACTACAGGCGTAGTTTCTTTCCCCTGCCCTTGAGGGAAATCTTCACTACCCAGTGGGATTTTCTGCTATCCACAAACAAGGGGAAGCAGCAGGTCTCACTGATCAAGCTCAGTTCTCAGTAGTCTGTAGACATCTCTCCTTTGCCAGAGAATTTTTGGTACTGATTCTAGGTTCTCTCACAGCTCATGGATCGTTATGCCTCATTACCTGAAATATGTCACCATATGCAAAAATAAGGCAGTTTTCTAAAATAAATTCATCTGAGAAAACTTCTTATTTGACTCTGAAAACAATGAAGAAGCTAGGTATAAAATGTAATGAAGTTTGTTCTCACAAATCTAGCAAAATAAATAAATGGGCACACAATATGGAAACAAACAAGCCTCCCAAATCTTTGACATTTAGTGTGGATAATTTGGTGTACTTCTAACTTTATTGACTTCAGTCCAGGGATTTAGAGTAAAAGGTACTAGAATAAGTATTTCCTGGGAAGAAATAGGAAGTGATAGAAGGTTACAATCAAGTGAGCAGAAATACAGGTTGACAGATCTTTCTCTCAGAACATTAATTATGACTTTATTAGGTGTAATCAAACTGCATATTTTACAATGCAGCACATATGTAATAGTTATATGTGCTAAGATTTTAAAAAGAAAAGGGAAGGGGAGAAGATTACAAACAATATGTATCTTATTATCGTATTTGGTTTGCAATACACAGATTTGTAGACTAGGGATTTAGTTTAGTGGTAGAGCACCTGCCTAGCACATGCAAGGCTCTGGGATGGATCCCCAACACTACAAAGCAAATTTGCTATTTCTTTATAGGCCTATCTATATCTACACATGTAGAGAAAGAAAATCTGAGATCACCGAAGATCAAATAAATCATAGTCTCTAGTGATGGAATTATGGGTAACTGTTTTTTTAATCCCTAATAGACTGAGTGGAATAGTGATATGATCTTAATTTTATCCTGTCTATGACTTATTAATCACCTACTGTGTATCAGGCTTTGTGTCATGTGCTGGGAATACAGTGGTATAAGAGACCTGGTCTGTTCACAAGGAACTTGTCATTTGTTTTGTTTTTATGAAACAGGGTCTTCCTCTGTAGTCCAGGATGGCCTAGAATTCACAATGATCTTCCTGCCTCAGCCTCTCAAGTGCTAGGATTACAGGTGTGAGTCACTGCAACCCATGAGCATGCACTGTTTGTCTGAGCATATCAACTATTGTTTTTAGTTGCAAGCAAGAGAAACCACTGTGCCTAGTGTAAGCAGATGTGATTTATTAAGGTACTCTTCTCAATAGAATTATTCCCCCAGATGTTGGCAGAGCAAGAGACAGGTGCTTTCATGAGCCATGTCCCAATCCCATGGCAAAATGACCTATTGGGTTGCTACTTATGCTGTTGTTGCTGCTGCTAAGCAGGAAGTGAAAGCAACATGCCCTGCCTACAGTTCTTGCTACTAACCAAAGCTTCTTCTAAGCCAAGAACTTGGTCATTTCTGTGCCTCCTGAAAGCTGGACACCAGCCACCCCACACAACAACACAGGTGGAGGCCCATACATGCATGGAGTCCGGTGTGTAGACAGACAGATGTTACCAGGACCCAAATCTCACCCAAGGAGAAGCCTATGAATATGGGGTCTGAATTCTACTCTGCTGAAGCTGGATTCTTAAAATGGGAGTTTTCCTTATTAGAGAGAGGTTTGCATAAATGATCACTAGAACTAGGAATCCAATAGAAATTCTTTCTGGTTATTGAAAGCTGTTGGACATTTTTTAAATTCTGTATAAGCATACCAGCTCAAATCAAGTAAAGGAAACAAAGAAATAAAAGGACCTACAAAACTCAGTCAGGCACACTGACTTCTGTTTTGGTTGCATCAATGAACTCAAGTACTAGATATCAAATTTTCTATGTTTTGTCATAGAAAGATTCTTTTATGTGGAGAATGTGGAGAACACAAAGGTCTTTAGTAACCCCGCAACCATCTTAAAATCATCAGCAGAAATCAGTAATTTCTCAGAGTTTAGGAGTTTAGGCAGAAAAGCCTCATGAAGGACTTTGATTGTTCTAGGTTGAGTCACATGCTTGCCTTGAACCAATCCTATGCAAGGGGGCTCGAGCTACATTCCCACCCTGTGGGGTGGGGATATGATAGGGCCAGCTCCATGTCCAAAACAGAAATAGAATAGGTTCCTTACAGAGAAAAGCATATCCTGGGTCCATCACCACATACTAGTTGAACCATCCAGGGCAAATTACTTAACCTTTCTGAGCTTCAGTTTTCTTCTATAAAATAGAAACAGAGGAATATCTATGTTGTTTAAAGTTAACACATAGTATAAAGGAATTTCTTCTTCAATGCAGCCTCTACATTTAGGATGAATGCATCTCTTAACTTTCACCAGGGAAGTTTCCTTGTACAGGGAACAAGCAGATGGTGATGAACACAGAGACCCAAAATTAGCCAAAATGCAGAGAACAAGAGGCCACAGAGTGCTGATCCCTGAATAGGACAGCTATGTCAAACCTCTGCCTTCCAAGGTTCGGGGATCACTATGGAAGAAGAGGTAGAAAGATTGTAGGAGCCAGAGGGGGTAGAAGACCACAAGGAAATGGAGTCTTCTTCTAGAGAGCTGGTAAGTTACTCATGAACCCTCAACAATAGTGACAGCATGCACAAGTTCTGTGCAAGCCCAAATCAGACCAAGTCCCAGCATAGATACTGGGAAGTGGGTAAGAAATCCCAACCTAATCTAAGGAACTTTTGGCAACTGATGGTTGCTAGGAAGGAGAAAGACAGTGTCTTACAGTATTGGAACTCTTAGTGGGCCCAGTGGATGGATTCACACCAAAGGACATTGGAGGACACAGATCATACTTTATAGGTCATGTTATATATGTAAGAGAGTTCATTGAATTAGGTGAGGGGCAGTGAGGGGAGGGATGCAGAGGAGAGTGGATCTAAATGCCAACAAATTATATTGTATGAAAATCACAAAAATTTAATAAAAAAATAAAGTTAATACAAAGTATAAAAGAATTTCTATACAAAAAGTAAAAGAGAAATGCCCGACATTGTCATTAATTGGAGATGAGTGTTTACTATCATAATTCTATTTTATTAGTTAGAAGAAGGAAGAAATGAAGGGCAGGCAAAACTCACGCATTTCTCCTGTACACTAACTCTGACCGTTAGAACTGGAGTTTACAAAGGGGTCTAGGCTAGTGTCTGCTGACTGCAAGAGTTCTCTCCATTATGCAAAGAGTAGCATATGTGACCTCTCTCAGAAGGGGCTGATGAGGAGAAAGATGAAGAGGAACACAATCTTTATAATGCCAGCATGCTTATCCAACAGAAGCCTGCCACTGTTAACCCACTCAACAAGGCCTCATGTAACCCAGGCTGGCCTCAAACTTGCTGTGTAGTTAAAGGTGACCTTGAATTTAGGATCCTCCTGCCTCCACCTCCCAAGTGTTGGGATTATAGGCTTACGTAACCATGCCTGGTTTATGTGGTGGCTGGGGTCTGAAGCCTGCATACTGCCAAACACTCTACCAACTAAGTCACATCCTCAGTCCAGCACATTTTTCTTTTCTTAAAGCCGTATTATTACTTCATGTCTTTTCTTCAGGTTTTCTCAATTTTAGAGACTTCAAGGGTTTTAAAAAGATACAGGTCAGTTGATTACATTAAAACGAAATATTTTCATTTAAATAAAGTCACTATAGAGTAAACAGAGGGGTAACAGACTAGAAATAAATGCAATATCTGACAGATCAGGATTAACATTTAGAATAGTCTCCCAAAATACAAAACAATAAAGGACATGAATAGGGTGCTACAGTCATTCTAGATATTTCTACAGAGACATGTGCATAAAGATATTCCTAGAAGTGATACTGTAGGAACAGGAGCTGCTGAGACGGCCCAGTGGGTAAGAGCGCTTGCCACACAAGCCTGATGAACTGAGTTTGGACCCCAGAACCCATAAAAAGGTGAAGGGAAAGAACAGACTCCTCAAAGTTGTCTTTTGACCTCCACATGCACACATGCCCATATACACACATTATTACAAGCACGTGCACACATGCAAACAAAATAATAAAATCAGTATTAAAAACAATAAGTAAGAAAGAGTACATGGGCATGGATTTGATCAAAACACCTTATATGCATGTATGAAATTCTCAACAAATTATTTATTTAAAATAAAAACAACAAAAAACAATAAGCAAATAAGTACTGGGTTCAGATCCAGTGGTTTGCCACCTAACAGAATAAAGCCCTCACAGATACGGATCAGCACAAGGTTACATGATTTGGCACTGCCCTCCTCCCCCATCACACCTCCAAGACCTCAGTCCTACCTCAGGGCCTTTGCTCTCACCATGTTCTCTGCCTGGAACCTAATCCCCTTTCAGGAGCTTTTCATCAGAGAGGCCTCCCTGACCATAGTATCCAAAATAGTGATGGAGTTCAGGAAATACCCCTCAAAAATTGGTCACTTTGGACTTCAGAAGGCCTTTGGGGGACTGTAAATGCCAAGAAGGCTTTTCTGAACTTCATCTGCCTAACGACAGTGGCTCCAAAAGGAACTCATTGTCATGAATACCTTCCCTGAGAATCTTATCCACTAAGGCAGATGAAGCTCACAGGGGAGGAATGGGTTCACAGCACAGCCAGTCACCAAGTCCTTTGAGACCCCATGAATTTCACCCCCAATAATTTACTCTCTCATAAGTTGCCTAAATTCTCCCTAGCCCTATTAAGGGGGTATATAAGCTTCCTGATCTCACTGGGTATGTGGGTGTGCACTTTCCTGATGTATCCATGTACATGACAAGATCTGTATCCCTTTATTCCTGTTAATCATATTTCACAGACTCAATTATCCAGCCCTCAAAAGGGTAGAGGAAAAGTTTCCCTCCCCTAAAACAGCAAAGCCCTGTTTCTCCAAGATCTCTCTATCCTCTTGCTCTCTCTCTCTCTCTCTCTCTCTCTCTCTCTCTCTGACATTTTTCACCATTGAACAAAATTATCTGTCGCCAGATATCTCTATCCCTTAGAACATTAAGAGTAAGGATACCTTTTCATGTCTACTGTTTTCAGAGGACTCAGTAAACACCAGTTGAGAGCGTAAATCAAGGAGTGAATGAAACAGACGAGAGAAAGACAGATAAGGAGACAGAAAGGTGGAGAAGGGGAGACTACATTGTTGGAGTCACCAAGCTCAAGGCTTTTCTTTGAAGTAAGAAAGATTCTTTGGACTATGCCTCCCCCTGCCTCATCCTCACATTCGCTCTAGACTTCCTCTCTGAGCAAGCAGCAGCTGCAATGTGGGGTATAGGCTTGTTCTGATTGCTCAGGAAAGGCTACACCCCTATGATATGGGAGACCTACAACTACTTCCTGGTATTTCCCCAGCTCTTAAGAACAGCTTGCTCCTTTGGGGAAGCCAGATTATGGTTTTAGACAGATGTGGACAGATTCAAAAACAGACGTATTTTTTTTTCCACTAAGGGAAATGTATGGGTTTTTTTCTTTCTTTTCTTCTTTTTCTTTTTCTTTCTTTCTTTTTTTTTCTTCTGTGCTCTGGACTGAACCTAGGGCCTT
Organism: Nannospalax galili; assembly: GCF_000622305.1. Taxonomy (NCBI): domain Eukaryota; kingdom Metazoa; phylum Chordata; class Mammalia; order Rodentia; family Spalacidae; genus Nannospalax; species Nannospalax galili. The sequence continues at coordinate 11,756,296 of NW_008338715.1, read as the reverse complement.
GGTAGGCAAGCACTCTATCACTGAGCTAAAGCCTCAACTCCACCTTCCCCTAAATTTGGTTTCTTTGCAGCACCATCTTCTCACAGAGGCAAGGAACAGGATCATGATAGGAGCATCACCTTTCCAGAGTGGTGGTTGTTCAGGGCCACCCAGAAATGTGTTACCAAGTGTGGTTTACGCAGACCTGGGGATTGAACTCAGGGCATCAAGTATGCTAGGCAAGCACCCTATGTAAACTGTGTTACCTTTCCAGCATTTTCCTAACTGTAAAAGCACGTATACATTGCAGAGCCTTAAGAACACATAAATAACAAGTGCAAAGTAGAAGTACCCAGTGACTTCACTCCTGACATAGCCTCTCATGACTCATCTGTTGGCCTTCAAGTGATTTGTCTATGTACTTACTCATTTCTGTATGCTGAATTCCATCTTACAGAAATGACACGCGAAGCTGGAGAGATGGCTCAGCAGTTAAGAGCACTGACTGCTCTTGCAAAGGACCTATGTATGGTACCTAGGATCCACATGGCAGCTAACAACCATATGTAACTCCAATTCCGGGGATCTGACACCCTCTTCTGGCTTCTGCAGGCACTGTACAACATTGGTATATTTTACATGCAAGTAAACATAAAATAAAATAATTTTTAAAAGAGACTTTACAAATGACACTTTCCTTCCTCTGTGATCCTTCTTCCCAAAATGCTTATCTTTACCCCAATTATGAGTAAAACAGCAAGCAAATTCCAATTGAAGGACGGTTGTTCTACAAAATATTCTATCAGCCTTAAAACGTTCAAGATCATAAAAGATGAGGCAATCCTGAGAAGCTGCTCCATGGGGGAACCCGAGGCAACATGACCAGAAATATGATGTGGGATTCCGGATGGAATCCCGGCACAGAAGAAGGTTACTGAAAGAAACAGGAGGAAATGTTAATAAAGTATGGATGGTGGTTAATAATGTATCAATTTTGGATAATTCAAAAATATGTCACAGTCATGTGAGATGCTGATAACAGGGGAACCGTGTGAGACTATGTGGAAACTCTCTGTTATATTCATTATTTTTCTGGAAATCTGGCAGTGTTCTAAAATAAAAAAGTTCATTTTAAAAAGAACTTACGATGCTGTATCGCAAATGTCTTAATGCCCTACATAGGAAAAGAAGAAAAAAGATTGCCTCTGGAAACTTGTCCTGTTTAGTACAATGTTTTTTATCACTGTTCATCATCACACCCCCCACATCATGCTGCTCAGTGCGGCAGATAGACAAAGCTCCCTGGTGCTTGTGAAGGAAAACCCAGAATTGTTTAACTAGCTCTCTGTTAGATATAGCCTGAGGATTTACATGTTTTGCCGTGTTCAAGATGCAATTTGGCGCTCAGTCATGTTATTTTAAGATCTTTGGCCTTTACTGCAAAGGAGAAGCATGGAAAACACCTTAGTATATAAAACCATGCATCTAATTAAATGATTTGCCTGCAAATGAGTGAATGAACAAGCTCAGAAGTCAGCAGCTCTACTCAGAAAACCATATGCATAGAATGGTCTAGTTTTAAGAAACTCTTTCCATGTCATCTGTGAAAAGAGGGACAGTGTCTTTCATTTCTCTCTGAAAAATGAGATGCTGAGAACTGAGCTAGAGCTGCTTCTAAGGATACAAATAGGAGAAATAGAGTAATGATAGGACAGACTGTTCTTCCTCACAGTTTTGGAGTCTACCTCCTCAAGTTCTTTCCCTGTCAACTGAACTCTACAGAACTTTTCAACTATCTTTTATTTCAAAAGCAAAATACCTTTGGGTACCCTTGAGTAATCAACAATACAATAATAGTTAAAATAAGAGCTATAGGCTAAGTTACATGTGAGAAAATGGATGCAAACATTTCTTCTTATTTTAAAAAGTGTTTTATTATCTTTATTTTATGTATATGAGTGTATTGTCTGCATGCATGTAAGTGCATTCGTGTTGTGCAACGCCTGTGGAGCTCAGAAAAGGGTCTCAGACCACCTGGAACTGGAATTACAGACGGTTCTTAGGTGCTCTGTAGGTGCTGGGATTTGAACCCAGGTCCTCTGCAAGAGCATCCAGTGCTCTTAACCACTGAGCCATCTCACCAGCCCCAACAGTCCTTATTTTATTATTTATTTATTTATTTATTTATTTATTTATTATTTTGGTCTTTTTGAGACAGGGTCTCCCTGTAGCCTCACTATGTAGACCAGGAAGGCCTTGAACTCACAGAGATCTCCCTGCCTCTGCCCCAAGTGCTGGGATTAAAGATGTGCACTACCACACCCGGCACTCAACATTCCTTATTTTTAATGTTATTACTTTAGTCACTTTTCCTGTTATGATAAAACACTCTGACAAAGGCAATTTAAAGGAGAAAGGTTTATTTTGGCTCACAGTTTGAAGGCTCAGTCCATTGTGGGGTTAGTCAAGGCAGCAGGAGTTAGAGGAGGCAGCTGGTCACACTGCAGTTCTGCAGTTGGGGAAGCAGAAAGAGATGGATGTTAGTGCTCTGCTCACTTTCTGCATTCACACAAGCCAGGATCCAGCCCGGGGAATGGTGACACCCTCAGTGGCAGGTCTTCTTACCTCAATTAACCCAATCAAGATAACCCCCCATAGGCATGGCCAGAGGCCTACTTCCTAGGTAATTCTAGATCTCATCCAGTTGACAACTGAGATTAACTACTACAATTGTCTTAAGGGTACCAGGGAAATTGCATCAATTCAAAAAAAAAGAACACTGATTAGGACCAATGGAAGAATGGCTGCTTATTATGAAAAACAGTATGAAGAAAATGTGTTGCTTGAGGTAGAAGCTTCCCTGAGTAGAGACAATGACTTAACAGAGAGAAGTCTGAGATTTACATTGCAAAGGGCGTTTGCACAGGAATGCCCTGAAAAGGAGGATTTATTTTGCAATCAGTCCACCATAGGATACATGACACATACTATATGTTCTCTGTGTAGTTTTTGTCAGGTCATATATGTTAGATTTCTCTCTCATGAAAGCATAAAGCAAATGTTCATAAAACATATCCTGTGGTCATCGCACACAACTTACGAGAACTATTTCACAATCTTTGACTCTTTCTCTGTTCTCTTCCCTAGTTACATCTTTCATCCTTTCTTTGAAGTAACCACTCACCTTGAATTTTACATCTATTTTCCCCTTATTTTCTTTACAGTTATTACTACATAAAATGTCTAAGCAATGTTTTTAGTTTTACATGTTTTTCAGCTTATGTAAGTGAAATATACTGCTTAAATATTTCTATGATTTTTTTTATTCCAAAGTAGTGACATTAAATTATATGTTTATTGCTACTTCTTCTATAAAATTTTTTTAACCAATGTGGATGTTCAGAAAGGCCAGTCTCATTCAGCCTATTATAAAATATTTTATGGCTTACATTTATTATTATATTGTCTATTATGACATGATTATATTGTTTTTCATCTGGTTATTATTTTCCTATTAAATTTTTAAAGTTTTGAAATATTTATGTCCTGGATAGCAATAATTTATACATCATATACGTGGCAAATGATTAATACTAATTTATTGCTTATATTGTAGTCTTCTTTGTGGTTTTGTGAAAAGTAGACTCAATTTTAATTATCAAATATATCAAAAATTTTCTGTATAGTTTGTTCTAACCAATGTGGATGTTCAGAAAGGCCAGTCTCATTCAGCCCATTTCCTCTTCTTTCTGAGATTTCACTGATAAAACGTTGGATCTTTTGGTGTATATAATCCCACATGTCCATAGAAGCTGCAAAGGTCTATGATATGTCATATTCAGACTAGAGAACTTGGGATGTTGACAGCCAGGCTCAACCCCAGACTTTGAAAGCTAAAGAACATGGAGCTCCCACATCCAGGGCAGGCGATGAGTCCTAGCTCCAGCAAAGAAAGCAAACTGCCCTGAGGCTCTGTTTCTTTTTTTTTCTTCTTTTAGTATATTTTTCTTTGCCATTCAGATAAATAATTTCTATTTTTCCACTTCAAGTTCATGTGTTTTCTCTGTACCTACTCGTGTTCTCGATTGCCTGTTTCTTCAGCAGTCCTTTGATAGACAGGCAGAAAGAACTAGTGAACTCTTTCAGGCGCTAAGGACACCAGAGGATCTGTACCTAACCTGCCCTGTGTTTGTCTTCTGTATAATGCCTGTATTTCGGTTGTATTTAATAAGAGAGATGGGGAAGAGCATGCTTACTCCATTTGTAACATTATTATTTTAGATAGCTCTTGTTTCTTCAGATTTTCTCATGTGGCATCTTTGCTAACCATTTTGTCTTGCAGGTCAAATCATACTGTCATGATATTCACCTGAAGGCTATTCCTTCCATTTTTAAAAATATTAATTGTTAGTAGTAAATGCTTTCAGTTTTATTGTATTGAAATAGCTTTGCCTCACTCCTCTGTTGGACAAATCATTCTGTTTACTACTCATACATTTATGGTTATTGTTCTCATCACATTAAAAAGCATGTCTCTGATATTCTCTGGCTTCCAGCGCCGCTGTTGAGGTGTCAGTGAACAGTCTAACCATTATTTGCTGCATTCTTTGTCTCTTAGAGAAAACAGATAATTTTTTTTTCAATATGCTATATCCAAGGGGAATTCTTCTTTTTTACTATTATTGAGTTTGCTCTTTAACAATTTCATTCATGTAGAATGTGCATTCTGATGATGATAATCTCCCCTCTCTAATCTTCCTCCCACCCCTACTACTCACACTATAAGACCCCTTTCCGTATTCATGACTTTTGTTGTTCTTTTGAGACCCACTGAGTTTTACCAGGGTCATCCGTGTGACCATGAGTTCAGAACTATCGATTCAGGCTTGTGAATCTGCTTTTCAGTTGGCTTAAGCTCTGATAAGGTCCATTTCTTTTTGTCTATGTGCTTCGTTTTTGGTAATTACTTCAGATCTATCTCAGAGTTCACTAATCCTATTACAGTTTATCTGATATCATGCACAATGTCTCTTGAACTTTAAGATGCTTTTTTTGTTTTTGTTTTTGTAAGTTGTTAAGCTTTTTCTTCAAACTCCCATGTTCACTGAAAAAAACTGTGCTAAGATGAAATCTACAAACATGTGGTTTGAATGTGAAATGTTCCCCACAGGCTTTTATGTTTGAAGTCTTGTTCCCAGCTGGTGGCACTGTTTCAGAAGGCCTGGAAACTTCAGGCGGTAGAGCCTTGTTGGAGGAAGTAGGTCACTGGGGGTGAACCTTGAGGCTCTACAACCTGACCCCACTTGGTCATCTGTTTCCTGACTATGGAGACCTATGACTAACTGCTCACTCCTGCCACCACACCTTCCCCTACCACGTTGGGCTGTATCTCTTTGATTGAAGTCAAAATAAACCCTTCCTCCCTTAAGTTCCTTCTGCTCAGGTATTTGGTCACAGTATTGAGACAAGTAACTATAAAGTGTCCTAGTTAAAAGAATTGTGTGGTAGACCTTATGTGTCATAATCTACCTTCACCAATGATTAATTCATGGTTAATTTTTTTATTCCACTTATCCTTCTCCAAATAATTCTGAAGCAAATCTCAGACATTAAATCGTTCTATCTGTAGTAATTCAATGTGTATCTCTAATAGACAAAGATTTCCCACTAAATAAACACACTGCAATTTTATTCCTACTTAAAAATCTACTGTAAATCCTTACTATCAAATATCCTTAGTTTTAAAAGAAATTCTTTATAATCTTTTGGTCATACTTCTAACATCCTTTTTTATTTATTTAAACTTATATATATGTATACACACTTAACTTATAGTAGCTATCTAATTGTTCTAATGTGTGTAGTCTCTGTGTGTGACATTGTGTCTATTATTTCTGCTGACTCTTGCTTATGGTGGTTTGTTTCCTCATGTATCTGTGATTTTTTTTTATTGTGAGCTTACAGTAATTGAAACTTTATCTGTAGTGATTGGCTAAAACTCATTTCCCTAGAGATTTTTTTTTCCTTGTTAAGTGTCCCAGTAAACTTTACTATGTCTGCATGATTCCTGGCTGCTTTCAGTAACCTTGTTCAGGAGATTTCACTGCTTACTCAGTAAGTGACTTATCTGGTTTCCAGTCAAGGGATACACAGCAAACCAGAAAGCAAAGTGAATTGACTTTCTTTCTTTCTTTCTTTCTTTCTTTCTTTCTTTCTTTCTTTCTCTTCCCTCCCTCCCTTCCCCCTCCCTCCCTCCTTCTGTCCCTCCTTCCTTTCCTCCTTCCCTCCCTCTTTCCATTCCTCCCTTCCTCCCTTTCTCTCTCTCTCTCTCTCTCTCTCTCTCTCTCTCTCTCTCTCTCTCTCTCTCTCTCTCTCTCTCTCTCTCTCTCTCTCTCTTTCTTTCTTTCTTTCTTTCTTTCTTTCTTTCTTTCTTTCTTTCTTCTCTCAGTTCTTTTCTCTGTGTGCAAGAGTGCAGGTGCTCCATTTACAAATGTGAGCGACTGTGTTTGACCTTTTACATGGGTTCTGAAGATGAAACTCAGATCATCAGGCTTGTAGGGCAAGAGCACTGCTCCCTGCTGAGTCTCTCTGGCCCATCCCTGGAGGTTTGTAACTGCTTCCAGGCACTTTGGGTCATCACTGACCTGTCACCATTTACATTTTACAGGCACTTCATATGAAGCCTATATAGTGACTTCCTTGTGGTTAGTAATTCTCAGAAGGAGCCTTTATTTTTCCCAAAGCTTACAGAACAAAGCATTTTTATTATATGTTTCAGTGAAATTAATTTTATTTTTCCAATTTGTCTTCATGGAAGCTGGTGCCTTTTGTAGGACCGACACTAGGAAGAATCTTAACTTGCTTTCCTACCTTCCATAAATCCTACTGCTTGTCTCTGGTCCCCTCACAGGCTCATACCCCATTAAAACAAAACAAAACAACAAACTCATCAGCACCATGTATTGGCAGATTGCCTAAAGACAAGATTCAGCTTCAATATTTAGTTATTGCTTTGGATTCATGTCTTTTTATTGCTTTCATCCTGGAAGGGCTTCTTTCCTTGTCTTCAACTCAGCTAAGCATTTAAAATATTAAAAGTATTTTATTTGCTGTTTTTAAGATGCTCTGTATTGGAATTCTGAATATATACATATTACCATGTCCATAGAGGAATCCAGATTATTTAGCCTTAAACCCCATGAGATTTGCTGCCAGAAATGAACCCCTTCAAATTATCTCCCCACTGTTCCTGAGAACTTCCTGTATAGAAGCTATCTGATGGTGTCTAAATCCACATAGATTGGTCTCACAAAATACTATTAATTCAGTGGATTATAAACAACAGAAATTGATTTCCCAGAGTTCTAGAAATTAAGAAATCCAAGATCAAGATGCCAGCAGATTCAGTGTCTGGTGAGGGTCATAGACGATGGCTTGTAGTGTTTCTGCCCTTGATGGAAGCACATGACAGCTCTGTGGGTTCTCTGCTAAGGCTCTACCTTCATACTCTAATGATCTCCCAAAGGTCCCCACTGCCTATTACTATCACATTGGTGATTGTGTTTTAGTACATGAACTAGAGAGATGGGCCAAAAACATTCACAGAAGATAGCAGATTGGCTCCTGGGTTCACATCCTCTACACTGTTTGCCTCAGACTGTTGATGATCCCTATGCTTTACCATTCTTTGGGCAAAGCTGTCCTTTGCTAGTGACTCCCACTGTTACTGTTAGTTTGGGCCATGGGAACAGACACTGTTCTTGCCTTTCATACTTCACCCTAAATATTGGCCAGGTCTTTGCTCTTGATTACCTAAACAGAGGCAGGAAAGATAACATTACAACACATACATGAGATTACAAATATTTCTCAGATCAGACAAAGATTTAGGACTTCTCCAGTTGCCCTAGCTCTCTGCAGTTCTCCCACGTCACCTAGTTTACAAGTCAACACCCACCGTGCTGTACTCATTGATGGGCTTTGAAGTAAAGGGTAGAATTCAGAGTCCTAGAGAGGATGTAAGCACATGCTTTTTCCTAGGCCTGGTTTTCTTTGCCAGAAATGGCTGCTGTCCATGGTCATTAGTGGGAAGCATTAATTCTCAGAATAGATTGCATTACATTGTTGACTAGGAGCCCAGGTTTTTGTGTATGTGGTTTGCTTTCTTTTCCCCTCCCTCCCTCCATTCGCTCTTCCTCATCCCCCCTCCTCCTCCTCCTCCCCCTCCTCCTCTTCTTCTTTTTTCTACTTGTCAGAAAATCCTAGAGCAGTAAAACCCCAGCCTATGGAGACACCCCACCCCATACCCCACCACCTCCAAGACTACAACGTACTAACCTGCTGGTGCATTTTCTTTTTCTCAAAATCTGGGCTTTTCAGTGTCATATGTAGGACTTTACCAATCCATTTCAGGGTAGACTGCACTAAGCCCAGTCCATTTGTTTTTCTGATGTACTGTGGATAATGACTTAAACAATAAACATTTGCAGACTTCCCCAAGAAACACACAATATTAAAGAGGCAGAGTGCAGTCTAAAGCGCTGCTTAGAAGAACAACAGCTCTCTAAAGGACAAATAATCTAGATATACAGCTCTCTAAAACATCCATCCAATTTACCTGACTAACAGAACATGAAATATTTGGGTTCAGGTTGCTACACTGCATTTGAATTTTTTCCAGGAAGAATGGGTGGTAATATGCCTTAGATTTGCATAATCAAGAGTCCCAAAGTGGTGGTTGTTTGGAGAAAAAGCAAACAAACAATGCACTGTAAAGCCAACTCTCCACTTGGGACCTCTCTCCCCAAATACAAGGTTATAAAACAAAAGCTGTAACATTCTAAATGGCAGTTTCCCCAGCTGCTGAGCTCACATATTTTCTAATAAAATTTTGTTTCATGTAGCACACCCTCTTACAAATCTTAGAATATCACAAGCCACAGTGCCCTACTCTTGGTGAATGCTTGTTAACTGTATGTTGATGTCACACTCCAGTGTGAATTATTCTTGGGGTGGGAGACTTTGACTCAAACTCCTCCCCCTTTTTCTCTCCTCTCTCATTCTCTCTTCCTCTCTCAATGTAACAGAAATGCAGGCACTGATGGAGACTGGGGTATGATGCCATTGACTATGTGGTACTTGAGACTATTAAATTCCCATTCTGCCAAATACTATGTGACCTTGAATAACTCATTTTCGCTAAGCTTCAATGTCTTCATGACAGTGTTGCTGTATTAAGAGCTATGCAAGGTGTCTTGCTGGCTATGGGCATTCTCCTTTGCTTCTGCCACCTCTCGGCCTCAAGACAATGGAGGCCACTCTAGCTTTAGGGATGACTAGAAGGAGGGTTCCAGGCCATTTATGCCTAAGCTTCTGGACTTGAGGCCTTAATCATGGTTGTATTGCAATATACTCATTTCAGGCATTCTACTTGATTCTCTGGTCCTTCCAAATATTTATGGTTGCCCCTAAAAAAAGAAAGGATCAAGGAAATATAAAGCTCATAAATTTTTTTTTTTTTTGGTCTTTTTGACCTGTAGCCCCAGCTGGCCTGGAACTCACTATGTAGACCAGGCTGGCTTTGAACTCACAGAGATCCACCTGCCTCTGCCTCCCAAGTGCTGGGATTAAAGGGTGCCACTATACCCGGCCTTCAAATTTTTTTTTTTTTGCCATTAATTTAATGGACAAGACAGGTCTCGAAAAATTGAATAGTATAGCAGAAAGGAAGAAATATTCATAGTTGGCAGAGGTGACATTTTGTGAAGCTTTTAGAATGGGTTGCACTTAGCCCAATATGTATTTCTTACTATAAAATTAGTCAAGGGGTTGAAGAGATGGCTTGGCATTTAAGAACACTGGCAGCTCTTGTAGAGGACCTGGGTTTGATTCCCATCACCCACATGGCAGCTAACCACTATCTGTAACTTCAGTTCCAGGGGAATCCAATGTACTCTTCTGACCTCTGTGGCATTGCACAGTACGAGTGCACATATACACAGGCAACATAAAATAAAAAGCAATGAATATTTTTAAAAAATCAAATAAGTAACAAAAGTGTGAGAAATACTGCTCTTGAAGGTATAAATAAATTGATTTTAATTTTATAAACACAGGGTAATATAAATTTATGTTCCCCAATAAAATTTAAAAATAGCATGTATTGTGTGATAGATCAATCACTCTATTGTCCCCAGTACTTCATTCCTCAGTACCTGTCTTCTTTACCATGAATCTTCTAGGGCCTCTTGTTCTGATGAATGGATGTCCTTGCTCTCATCAGGAGACTTGCTATGGCCAATGGAATATTAGCAAATGAGATGAAAACAGAGTCTTGACAAGACCATGTGGAATTTGACTTGCTCTTGTCTTTGTCATCGATACAGAAACAAATCCAGATAAGTCTGAAAAGGTGAAAGTCACATGGAGAACAGAGTAATTACCCAGTCTCTCAGTGAAGGTTATCCTGGATCTGGTGTCAGATAGGCACAACCACATGAATCATCCTAGAGAAGATCAGAAGACTTGCCCAGCTAAACTCAGTTGAGGCTGCCCATCTATCTACTCATGAGTTAAAGATTTACATTTGTGCATGATGGAATTCCTCACTTGTTTGTTGTGAAGCATCGTTGTGACAATGGATAATTGGTACGTAACTGGGAGATGGTACTCATTAAAAGCATTCGTAATAATAATCATTGCAATAAAATATATACTTATTTTTTAAAGACTACCATTTGTTAATCTCAAAATATACCTTTTAATAGTTCTTCATATTTCACATTATGTTGAGTACCACAGAAGGAACTATTCCTGAATAAAGGGCTTATATGACCGATTGATTAATTTAATAGAAAGTGGGATTTCAGAGGAAGTAGATCTGTCCAAGATTCTGTTACCAAGGAGATTTGAATTTAGTCTCTCAAGAATCCTCTTTACCAGAGCTGTTTGCAAGTTGCTGACCTCTCTCATCTTCCAAAATGAAAACCCTGCTTCCTGACCAGTCTTCTGGACCTACCTCAATTTTCATAAAAGTTCCTGTAGGATGTCAGTTTGAATAATTAGAGTTGACATTTTGCTTGCAAGTAAAATAAAGGCCCTTTCCTCAGGAAACCACAATGACATTAATATCCTCTGAGTACATACCGTCCTCCAAATAACCCAATTTGTTTTCCTTAAATTTGCATTTTCATTTGATCATTAAAGATGAGTTTTTCTTTGGAACAGGAAACCTATGATTCTCTTGATGACTTTGGCCTGTTGGTTATCATGGCAAGTTCCTAGGGCCATTTGCTCATTGGACACCAAGTTTCCTGGGGCTACTAGTTATTTAAGAAAACCTGCACCAGCACTTGCCATCAGGGACTATGTAAGAAATAGACAATTAGAGGTGGGAAGAGTGAGGTGGCTTTGAGATTGCTTTCACAAAATCCTTATCAACAACTTAATAAAATATCCATTGTTCTTATGGCTGCATGATGTGCTGCAAGGAGGGAATGGAATGGAGGGCCAAACCTTGAAAGCAACCCACAGGCGCCAACAAATTCTATCAAACAGATCTGATCATTCTTTGAGTCCTATTGACAATGGAGTTGGTAAGCTAGTAAGAGTATTTGTCATCAGACTTAAAGCCTTGTAAATGTCACATGTATCTTAGATACAGCTTAATGTCTAGGCTTATGAGCCTGAAATAAGGGCAATTTATAGGGTTACCTGCTATATGCTGGTCAGTGTTCTGGCTGCTGGAAAGAGACAGAGAGAGCTAAGACTCAAATTTTGCCCTCTAAAGTACCTCATCGGTAATTATTTGGCGTGTCTGTCTATAACATCAAGGATGGACCTTTTTCTACATCCTAAAGTTTCTCTGATTCCTTGACAGTTTGATTATCACTTATGTCTTCTGATGCCTTTATTTTTAGTTGTGCGGGGCTTTGCATTTGGCAGAGGTAGATATTCAAGTTAAAAAATACCCATTAAATGAGTATAGAAGCAGTGACCATTTAAAAATGTCACAATGCCTCATCAGTTTGTTTGACAAAATTCACAGAAGGTACTTGTGTTTGTATGCGTGCTTACCAAAATTGTGTAAGAATTAGATCTCGTGTGTGTAATTAAGAACATAAGTACTTCCTCAGCTAAGACTATTAGGTTGGCCTGTATCAAAATTTGACTTACATTTCCTCCAGTACTAAAAGCTTGGTTTGAAGCTTAAATACTTTAGTTCAAAGTACTTTAGTTTATAACAAAATCCTTGGGATTCCATCAAAATAGTAGATTAAATATGCTTACTTTAATCTCCTGTATCACAAATGGGGCTACAAATCTATTTTAATGAATGTTTTGCATAACTTTTTCCTTGAGAAATGATTAGTAGGAAAGTCCAAGATGATCTATTTTAGTTAGAAAAACAAAACATTTCAGAATGCTTTTAAAAAAAGATTTGTTTTATTAAGAATATTTGTCATTAATCTTGAAATCATGTAAAATATAGGGCAATTAATTGAAAAACATTTTCATCCTCTTGGTTCACCTAAGTGTTCTTCAAATATGTATGTTAGTGTTAGATGTCTTTATATGTATACATTTACTTTTTAAGTAAGATGAGCATTCACATAATAGAGCTCACTAGTGCTACATTATCACATTATTTCTAGCATTTAGAATCACTGGGTGATAAACACATGTATCATGCACATTTTTGCTCAGGGTCAACTTCTTCCTACTCTAAGTGGCTATAATCTACCCAGTCTAAGAGAATCTACAATGGATTTAAAACATAGCTGCTATAAACATTTCTTGAATATAAATATAATTTGCCTTTGTGTACTCTAAGATTGCCTTCTACTTTTGAGACCAATGGGATTGGGTGAGCATCTGAAATAATAATAATAAAATAATAATGTAGCAGAGCTCCAAGGAGCACATCATAATCCAGATCGTTCATAGTTCTTTCATTTCATACAGGAGATAACCTGACTCATAAAAGTTAAATGGTCTGTTTATCACTCCAATTTTATACTCCAAGACAATTGCAGAAATGTTGAGCCTAGAGACAGCAGCTGGAGGGTCTTATGCACAGTTGCTTCCATTGAGTATTTTCACAACTGCGTACTTCCCAGCACAGTAAAAAGATACAACAGCAGGTGAGGAGCATGGCTGATGTGGAACTCTGGTATGTTCTCTGTTACTCAGGTCAAAGTCTCACACCAGAAGCCAGCAGAAAAGAGATGGCCAGAAGAAACTAGCAAGAACTCCACAGAGGATAACATTTTTTCCACATCCATAAATTTAACTAACGATGGATCAAAAAATTATGTCTGAACATGCATAGCTATTTTTCTCTTTACCATTTTCAAAATTTATTTATTTTTATTTTATGTGTATGAGTTTTTGCCTGCATGTACATAAGTGCACCCATGCATGAAGAGGTCAAAAGAGGGTGTCAGATCTCCTGGAACTGGAGGCTGTTATGGACGGCTGTTAGCTACCATGTGGATGCTGGGAACAAAACCCAGGTCCTCTGCAAGAGCAGCACGTGTTCTTAACCATTCAGCAATCTCTCCAGTCTACTTTCTTATTATTTCCTCTCAAAATATAGTATTATAAGTAGCCTAAAGATTATTTAAAGTATAAAGAAGATGGATGTAGGCAATTTGCAAGTACTGTGCCATTGTACATTGTTGTAATATAGGCAAGGTGGAAGGAGCCCAGAATAGTCCAAACCCTTCATTACTCGGGAGATGATTTGACTCATAAAGGTTAAGTGATCTGCTCACCATTCTAACTACTCTTAAGGGACTTGAGCCTCAGAGGATTTGGGGATCCTAAGGTGGGGAGCCGGAGGATACAGAGGGATAACTCTGTTGACTTAGGAATCAAACTTTCTGCAAGAACTGATAGGTGATCATTTCTCAGAGGCAAGGAGTTTGAGAGTCACCTGACACCCAAGAACAGATGTATAAAATGATTCCGACAAGCATAAAGCTTGCAGATGTCATAACCAAGATGCTAAAAATAGGCCACTGACTCATGATCAATTATGATAATATTGCAAAAGTTGTCTTTCAGGAGGCTGGCAACTAGAGAAAAGCTTGAAAAGGAAATTCCACAGTGAAAGTGGCCAGCATTCCTGTGATCAGTTGAGCCTATTTCTTGGATGTGAGCAAGTAGTGTATCCAGCTTTAGTGGGAAGCAACCTGGATTTGAACTTCATCTCTACTACATGATATCAATGTAGCTCATTTGAGAAATGGGAATAATGCTACTGCTCTTTAGCTTGATTTCAAGAATCTGATAATGCCTAACAAGGGCTCAGCCAATGGTTGTTACTATCCATTTGAAGAAGAATAGTACCATGTTTTTTTGTTCCAGAGCCTTCATGAATACCAGGCACAAACTTGGTAAACAGTTTTTTGAATCCACACAGCAACCCTATGGACCAGACATTACTGGCATCATTTTTTCACAAACAGGAAGCAGACTCAGGAGGATTAGGTAGTGCACCGAGGTCAAGACCATTAGGAAAGGGAGACACTGGAAGAAGGTTCCAGCCCAGGTCTGTCTAGCTCTTCCCAACACTCTCTCCCCACAGCCTGTGGAAGCAAGAGGCTGATTCCACTCCATAGATGGTCTTTCTTTCCATGTCTGTTTAGGTTGAAGAGGAAGCCGAGATTAACTGGTAAAGATGATTGAAAATCCCAGAACTGACTCTAAAAGCTCCACATTTCCGTGGCTTTCAGCAGAGGCCCCCGGGAACAAAGGTGAAACCAGAAGGTGGGAAGGCAGATGTTTGACTTTGAGTTTAAACAGTGGAATTTTTAGTGCTCTGTGTTTGTTTTAGAACATATTTTATGGCATTGCTGTTAAAATGATGGGAAGATAGAAATCTCTTTTAGCCTTGGAAGCACTTTTCTTCATTTTCCTTGGAGTCGCAATGCTACAATTGGCTTCAGATGATGAAGTCTTGAAGACGTTTATGCTAACTTCCGATGTTAGCTGATTTCCTTTAGCCTTGCTGTAGTAAAATTCGAGTAAACAGAATTTTATTTCATGTCTACTGTTAACAAGGTCAATAGATTAAAACATACAAGAACTTGTTCCCTTCAGCCAGACAAAGCAGTGCCTGGGATTATTGCATTGGGCTTTTCTTGCTTTTTAAAGACTGTTCTGATTTGGAGGTTGGTTACGCTCTCTAGCCACTCTTTGCCCCCCAGACTTGAGACTGGAGTTGGCAGTCCTTCCCCATTTAGTAACGGTCCTGCAGAAGGAGGGCACTAAAACTTTTGGTAAGTGGCCTTACAGACAAGAAGCTTGTAGCCTGATTTCTAGAGCGGAATAGTAATTTGTTATTTTATAGATTTGTCCCATTGTCAGTATTGCTGTATCAAATTAGATTCAGCTAATCCACCAATAAGTGTGATAGGAACATTTATAGATCCCAATCATGTGAAAGATGCTGTGGAAGATATGAAGTCACTAGAAAGAACAAGAGGTCCTGGGGAAGATGTTGGGTGTGGTGGTGCCCGACTGTAATCCTAGCACTTGGGATGCTGAGGTAGGAGGGTTGTAAGTTCAAGGCCTGCCTAGGCTGTATATTGAGAAATTGTCTCAAACATAGTTTCTAGGAAGAAATCTCTCTACCCCAGGAACTTGATGCTGCTGATGTTGAGAACAATGATGTTGATAATAATCATGGCCCTGTTATTATTTATTATTTATTAATATTTATTTTTGTTAACTACCAATCACTGAGCATCTTTCATGTGTCAGGATCAGGATTCGTCTGTTTCAAAAACTCACACTTTTTCTAATATGCACCCATCTCTTGCCATTGCCAGTCTCTATAGGATCATAGATACTCTGTAGGTAGCTTACTTTAACATCACATTGCTAGGAATTAACAGGGCCTGGGACATAAAAAAATGTGATATAAATTAAATCCCTTCCTGTCAATAGGCTGCATTTTCCTAGGGATAATCATATCTATGAGGTGTCAAAGGATAGTTAAAAGGACGAAATAAAAGGCCTGAGCAAAGTACCATGTGTATAGAAGATGCTCCATAATTAGTGCAATTACTGTTATACCATGTTATTGGCCATAGCCTTGTCCCCTAAGAAGTCTCAGTGATTTGTATGATAGATGATTGTTGTGAAAAAGCTGAGAATCAATGAAGGACATGGACAATAGCTTTGAACAGAATATGGCTGACAGTGACAGGTGCCAGAAAGAAGTGAAAATTAAAGAGAACAAGACAAGCCACACTGCTTTGTGTTGTGGTTTGAGGGTAATATACCTCCACAGACTCGTGAATGGAATGCTTCTTTCTCAGACAATAGTGCTATTTTGGGAAGTTCTAAAAACTTAGAAAGTAGGGTTAAGATGGATGGAAGTATGTCACGGGGGCAAAGTTCTTTGGGGTATATTATCTCTGGCCACTTCCTATCTAGTTTCCTACTTCCTGGCCTCCTGTGAGACAAAATGATGTGCTTGGCCATGCCCTCCTCACTATGGTGGACTGAGACCTCTGAAGCTGTGAACCAATCTAAATTCTTCCTCTCTAAACTCTTTCTTTTTTAAGTTAACTTAATTTTTTTAGTCCATGTATATAATGCATTCTGTTTACATGTACCCTGACCTTTTGTACACTCCTCCCCCATACCACGTCCTACCAAGAAGCCCCTTTCTACATTCATGTCTTTTGTTTTGTGAGCCACTGAATTTAACCAGAGCCATCTGTGTGACCATGGGTGGGTCACCGGTGTTACACAGCTGAAAATAATGACTCCCTCTCTACTACTTCACTGGGAGAGGGGAAGACCTCATGAGCCCCCTCCCCAATACAAGACTGATTATTGATAGGCCCATCTTGTGCAGAGAACCCCAGCTGCAGTGAGTTCATGATTACAGTGGTCATGTTATTCCCTGAGACAGCATTTCACAGCCCTCTTCCCTATCATCTGGCTCTTGAATTCTGTCTGCCTCTTCTTCAATCTTCTCTGAGCCTTAGAGGGGATGATATAGATGTTCTGTTTTAGGGCAGATCACTCAACAATCACCCTCAGCACCTTGAGTAGCCATAAATCTCTGTGTTCACTGCAATTCATTGCAAAAGAAGCTTCTCTGATCAAGTCAGAGAATACTTCTTGTATATGTGTATAAATATAAAATATTTATTTATTTATTTATTTATTTATTTATTTATTTATTTATTTATTTATTTATTTATTTATTTATTTTGAGACAGGATCTCCTTATAGCCCCAGCTGACCTGGAATTCACTATAGACCAGGCTGACTTCGATCTCACAGACATCTGCCTGCCTCTGCCTCCTGAGTGCTGGGATTAAAGGTATGCACCACTACAACCAGAAAACATAAATATTTAGAAGTTTTGACACCACATCTATCTAACAAAATAACAGGAGTAAGCTTCTTCCCAGAGTCTATGTCCATGGGTTTTTGATCAGATTTTAGTGCCAAGAATGAATTCCCTCCAGTGGAGCAGGCCTCAAATCCGTTCAGAGTAGTTAATTACCTCAGTAATAGTCATGCCACTATAGTACCAGTGGGCACATCTTGCCTGACAGATTGGCATTATAGCATACAAGGTTTACAGGGGCGTAAAACTGTTGATGAGTTTTCTTCCCCAACAGCCTTCATAGCAACTTCTGGTACTGTGTATGCTACCTAACAGAGAGGGAGCTTCTAACACAGCTCCAATTTGATTTTTCTGTGTCCTGAAACCAAGGTGTGTGGTGTCTTCAGAAAGAGGGTCTCACCATCTAATTCTGGTGTGCAACCAAGGGCAGTGACAATAGCCTGCATTGTGTCGGGGAGGCTCTGAGGATTTTCTGACAAACAGCTTATACAGCAATATCCCACACTTGGTGCTGGGATGCTCATTTGATCATCCATGGTTTCTGGGATTGGCATTATCCACTCATGTAGGTTACCACCATTTAAGCTTTTTTTTTTTTTTTTTCCAAAATGTATATTTTTATTAGCTTATAGGGTAAGTTTCCATATGACTTCTTATATCTTAGTTTTAGTTAACTCCTCACCCCCACAGTTCCTCCTCTCCCTTCCTCCTCCTCCTCCTCCATTTAAACCTCACCACCCCAGCATTCCTCCTCTCTACTTGTATTTTGTGTGTGTTCTACTATTTGACCTCCCTACCTCCTCTCCCCAGCTCCTTCCTAGTTTGCTTTTCTGCTGTTGTGATAAACACTATGACAGAAAAGGAAGGAAAGAGTTTATTTCATTTTGCAGATTACAGTCCATCATCAAGGGAAGCCAGGGCAGGAACTCAAATAGGAGCTCGAAGCAGAAACCATAGAGGAACACTGCTTACTGATTCACCCCCAGCCTCATGTTCAATTACCTTTCTTACAGAGCCCAGATCCATCTATCCATCTGCCTAGGGATGGTACTGCCCATAGTGGGCTGGGCCCTTCTGCGTCAAAGAACAATCAAGAACATGTCCCACAGACAGGCCCACAGATTGTACCCATATGCAGTCTGATGGAGGAAATTCCTCATTTGAGGTTCCTTCTTCCCAGGCATGTCAAGTTAACAACCAAGATTAGGTATCACACCCCTGTAGCCCCTTTTTGGATTCCTGATCTCTACAGGCATTCCAAGCTACACATAAAAGTCTAAAAATCAAAGCTACAATTCACATATGAGGGAGAATGTACAGTGTTTGTCTTTCTGAGCCTGGCTTCCCTCAATATATTTTCCAATTCCGCTCATTTTCATTTCTTGAAGATTTTATAACTTCATTTTCCTTTACAACTGAGTAAAATTCATATATCTATATCTATCTATATATATATATATATCACATTTTCATTATGCATTCATCAGTTGATGGACATCTGGACTGATTCTATTTCCTGGCTATTGTGACTACAGCAGCAGTGAACATGGATGTGCACATGTCTCTTTGGTAAGGTACAGAATCCTTTGGTTTGATGCCCAGGAGTGGTATAGCTGGAGTACATGGTCACTGTATTTCTAGTTTTCTAGGAAACCTCCAGACTGCTTTCTGAAGTGTGTACACTAGTTTACATTCCCACCAACAGTGTAAGGGTTCCCCTTTCCTCATAACCTTGTCAGCCTTTGTTGTCTTGATAGCCATTTGTATTGTAGTGCGATGGAGCCTTAAAGTAGTTTTAATCTGCATTTCCCTGATGGCTAAGGAAGTTGAACATTTTTATATTACTAGCCATTTATATTTCTTCCTTTTAGATTTCTCCTCACATTTCCATAGCCCATTTTTTGATTGGGTTGTTTTCTTGACACTTACTTTTTTGAGTTCTTTGTGTCTTCAAGACACTATAGCTCTGTCAGATATACAGCTGGCGAAGATCACCCATTCTTTAGGCTGCCTCTTCAACCATTTGACTCGTTCTTTTGTTGTACAGAAGCCTTTGAGTTTCATGAGGTCTCGTTTATTGGCTATTAGCCTTATTTCTTGAGTGGCTAGAGTCCTATTCAGAGAGTTTTAGGTATTTTTGTAACAACAATAGAAATCTAACCGTTATACTTTGTTAGCATGTGTGGGTTACAAGGCTGGGTACAAGGAGCCATCTGGGAAATCACATACCTTGTCGCTGTGCACACAGTGCATCAGATGAGGTCTTGCAACATGCTTTCTTATTTACTGGTTTCACTGGGACTGTGTTCAAACTTATTTCCTGAGCCTCATCTCCCAAGTCCATGGATAGCTGCACTTATGCTCCTGGGACAGACTTGGAGCCACTGTTCTCTTCATTGGTCCTGCTGACTCTGCCTGCGACAGCTTCTTCTACTGAAGAGGCTGATTATGGTCCCAGAGATGCCATCTTCACTCTATATGTGGTAATTTGTGAATGAAGGCACTAAAAAGTTAGCCTACTGAAGACTGTACAAAGAGATTTCACCAATGAAAAGCATGTCATCTGTCATTTCTTCAGCTGGTTAATAGTAGGCAGAGGTGATGAAATGCCACTTTGTTTTGCAGATATAATTATTCCATCAAATCTCAGTACTCTAGTTAGTTTGGGGTAAATTTAAACCACAAAAAGAAGACCTTGCCTTTCTGATATATTTCAGGTTTTATGCTCCATTTCTCTCCCCCGACCCCCACATCCCCAACTTCTCTGAATCTGAATAGCACTGGGCATCTAAATGTACCATTCTATGGAGGCATCTCAATCAATGTGCACAAAGGTACACAGAGTTGGCAACTATTTAGTTGTCACATGAAGTTTAAATGTGGATGACATTTTCAAAGGGGATAAAGAGGTAAATAATGGATAGCAAGTCTCTCTGTCTAATTATGCTTCCTATTTGTTGTTCTTTATTTCAAGACAGAGCTTCCCTAGAAACTAGAGTTTCCTGCTTCTGCCTCCTGACTGCTGGGATTATAGGCATGTGCTACCACACCTCACTTCCCTTCCATTGTTTTTAGACATGGTCTCACTATGTTTCTGAGGGTGGCTTGGAACTTACTATGTAGATTAGTCTGACCTCAAAACTATTTCTGATCCTTCTGTCTGAGCCTCCTGAGTGCTGGGATGACAGACATGTACCACCATGTCCAGCTTCTCTTGTTATTTTTTTTTTATAGTAGGTTAATGGCGTGATATAATGCAATCTGAACACAGATAAAACCTGAAGTTTCATGTTAGTTTAATGATCTTAATCAATTGGCTTATTTTTTAACTCTAAACTGAAGCAACCCTTCATTCCATAAAATGGAATAACTGTTCCAACAGGCTAACTGGAAGAGTTTGGTTTCATAGTCAGAAAGGGGCTTGAAGACCGCAGAAGCAAAAAAAGAAAGTGTCTCAGTCATTTCAAAGTTACTTTTCTTATGAGGCAGGCAAGGAGGAAGACCAAACAATAGAAAGATAACTGACCAGTTAAATCAGGTCACCTTTTGTTTTTGGAGAATCAAGGCAGAGGAGACTTTATTATCATGCCAAGTAACACAGGGCTGTTTGCAAATTTGGCATCCTCTGTAATCCAGATTCCTCAAGTCATATAAATAGATAAGCTCCAGGCTGGAATTAACCATGAATGGGTCCATTTTGATTATTTTTTTCCTGAGACAAGCTCTCACAGCTTAGGGTGGCCTGGAACTCACTGTGTAGACCAGGCTGTCTTCAAATTCATGATTCTGCTTCCTCAGTCTGCTCAAAACTGGGGTTACAGGAATGAGCCACCACTCTGAGATTCCACTTTGATTTTTAGCTTGGTCTCTGGGGGAGCAGGGGTTTCTAAGGTAGAACCCTAGTTCAGAGTAATTGCTTCCTATACTTTTTATTCATTTATATAAGATTTAGAAAAGAATTTATTTACATTAACTTATACACCATTTCTATTTGTAATTATTTATATAATAATTTATTACTTAATGATGTGATAAGAGATGTAGAGAAGATGCGCAGAGAGAGATAAAGGAAGCATTGCTGGAGGATGAAGCAAGGCACCCAGCTCCGCACGGCTCCCGGACCCCTTCTGCCCTTTCTCAGGTATCATGTCACCCGATGGAAGGACTGATTAGGGAACCTTGCAGTAAAATACAGAACGGATGTCAGACTCTTCCTCTACAGTCGTCTTCAGTAAAACCACCTCTTGTCACTTTCTTGTTAGAAAATTTCAAAAGGGCAGCCCAAATCCTTGACATATGAACTTGACATATGAAATGAAAGTTTCCAGCTTTGCAAAATAATTTCAAAATTTATCTAGAAGAAAACAGAGCTACAAGGTCATCTGGAGTGTCAGGAAACCACTTGCATTTCCTTACACAGCCCTCCTTACTTCATTCACAGCAGGAAGCTGAGAACAGAGGAATTTGTTTTGTTTTGTTTTTTGGTCTTTTTGAGGCAGTGTCAGTTTTTCACAGTGCTCACTCTTGGTGTTTCTTCCAAATATCTATTTCCATTAAACAACAACAGCAACTAGAAACAAACATAGGAACAAATGCTCTAGAAGTCTAAAGCAAGCCCCAGATCCACCTGAGGCCCCAGGCTGTGTTACAGCAGAAAACAAACAAAACCAAGTAAGAGAAAACTGGTCAAGAGAATAAGAATCTCTGGCCTGGGTGGAGCCTTAACTGTCCAGCTTTTGCAGGTCAATCACCTGGTCACAGGGCCACCCCTAGGAAAGTGGGCTCACCTTAAGTCATGCTAAAGAGATGGGCAAAATACCTAGTTTATTCATGAGATGGTGAACTTTTTCTGCCCAGTTCCTGACCCTAGTACAGTCCATACAGACCTTGACACAGACATGTGGCTTTCCGGAAGTCTGTCTGCTTGTTTGAATTCTTCAGAAATCACCTCTTCTTTTCTTTTGTACCCCTTTTGTTACCAGCCATGCTTTCCCTACATTCCCGGCCACCCCAACATCTTATATTTCTTTTTTTTTTTCTTTTCAATGTCTATTTTTTATTGAATTTGTGTGCATTTCTTACAATACATCTTAATCGTATTTAAGCCTCTTCCCCTATCTACATCATCACATATCCTGCCCACAGGATTTCATGCATTCTGTCATACATGTCAAGTTTGTGTGCCCAGATGTCCCTCCGTGTGAGTTTATTTACTGGAGCCTGTTCAGCCTGTCTAGCATCATTCCCTTCAAGATGATCAACTCCCCATCAACCCGCAGTGATTAGCTGACACAGAGGCTCAGCTGAGGTTGGGGCCTCCTGCCCATTTCCCCAGTTCTATGCTGGGTCTTTGATTGAGCTTGCTTGAGCCTTGTGCATGCTGCCACAAAAGACACCAAATGCTGGTGAGGATGTGGGGAAAGGGCTCTGTGGCCCAAATTCTCTCTGGGTCTCCTGAATGATCAGACAAACCATATAATATATTTTATATGCATTTATTAACTTACAAGGGAATGAGTACCCAGTGCCTAACCCCACGCTGCACCTCAGAGCCCGCCTTATCAGACCATGCCACGCCCATAATTCGCTCACGCCTCTGGAGCCAGTGATTGCCTGAGGTCCATTAAAAGTCAGTCCATTCTGTCTTTCAACTGTTGCCCGGCGTTCCCACGCATCAGGCGCTTCCCCACTGCTCTTGTCTTCTCCCGCACAGCTTCCATTCCAACATGGCTCCCAGCCACGCCCCCATAGTCCACACTCTGTGGTAGACCCCGCCCATTGGAGGAACTAGCCAATTGGGAGACAGGCTCATTCACTGCAGGTGGGATTGCAAATTCGTGCAACTACTATGGAAAAAAATGTTTAATTTAAAAAAAATTAAATATGAATCTACCATATGATCCAGTTAGACCACTCCTTGGCATATATCCAAAAGATACACTCATCCTACTGTAGAGATACCTGTACATCCGTGTTTATTGCTGCTCTTTTCACAGTACCTAAGACATGGAAACAACCTAAATATCCCTCAACTGTCAAATGGATAATGAAAATGTGGTACATTTACGCAATGGAGTTCTACTCAGTAGTAAAGACAAAATCCTGAAATTTGCAGGTAAATGGATGGAACTAGAAACTGTTATACTAAGTGAAGTAACACAGATGCAGAAAAACAAATAACGTACATTCTCTTTCATTTGTGAATCCTAGCATCAAATCCTTATCTGTAAGTATATATCATGATGTAACTGCAGGAGCCAGGAAAATGGAAACAAGCCATAGAGGTAAAGGGAAAGAAGAAGCCTGAGAGAAGGGGCTAGTAGGAGATAGATGTTACCAAGGGAGAAATGGGGGAAATGAGGGTATTTAACTGAGAAGTGAAGAGAGAAGGACATACAAGGAACCATGGGGATAGAGAGGAAGAAGACAGGTATTATCAAGGGAAAATGGGGATACGTTAACTGGGAAGGGAAGGAGAGGGTTACAGGGAGAGAGAGGAGAGGTAAATAATGCTTAGGTGGTGTGAAAAATACAGGGAAATGTATTTGTTCAAAAGCCTACTGAAAGTACACATGCAATGGCTGTACATGAGTGCGTGTGTATAGATGAAGGCTGTATAACAAGAAACGCAGGGTCAGACAGGAGAAACCTCCCTTCGAGTTGTTGGTCAGGGTAGTCCAAGAGACTCCCAAATTAACACAGGCTGTTACCACAGCCCTCAATTACCTCCCAGAACTTAAAAATAGGACTCTGTTGCTGAAGATAGGACTTACTTTGAACACAGGACTTAGAGCAATGGAGCTGGAACTGACCTAGAAGCCTCCTGCCTGAAGAAGAGCTCTCAGAGTTTTTGAGGACACTACGCAAACTGCTAAGGGAGAAAATAAACCAGTGGTTCAACCCCAGCTTTAAAGCCTAGTAACCACAACAATGACCGGCACAGAAAACTATGTTGGTGCATTAGAGGCACTTTTCTAATTGGACTTAAAGTTCACTGGATGGGAGAGAACTCATGTGTGGTGCTGTAAATAGAGCCAAATACATATGTTTGGAGAGGTCATGGAGCTTAGAGAAAACAGTCTGTCACTAGACAAACATAATTTCTTACTGTATGCTAAATATGGATCCTTATATTAACAGATGAGACACTACTCATCAAAGAAGCTTCTTTTTACATCCATATTTTTTTACTTTTTCTCTAAAACTCCCTTTCCTCCCCAGCATGTGACTGCCAGTTCTGACCTCCGTGCCACCTCTAGCATGGCTTCATGGATTTTTTTTTTCCTTTTCCACTCCATTCTTCTCCTCAGGACAGCAGCTGAGATATATAGCTTGTCTACCATGAGGATTTTTCTTTAAATTCTAATAAAATTGTCCTAAAGTTTCTGCTTGAGTCCATTCTTAAATTTTTTTATGAATGAGACTAAGAACCATCTAGAGACCACTTTTTCCCTTGTATCAGTTGCTCTAAACTTTTGTCTTTAACTTGACCTCCTTGGGTCTCCTCCATTAGGGCCCATAGTAAGTACAAACCACCTCTTTTATTTTTAAATTTAAATTTTATTATTATTGTTGTTATTTGCAGTGCTGAGGACAAAACCCAGGGGCATGCATATTAAGCAAGTAGCTCTACCACTGAGCTATATATTCCCAGACCCCTTTTAGAGCTGTCATTCATCTGCTAAAGAATATTTAGATCAAGAAAGTCATTGGAAGAAAGTTCTGTTAAGCATCTCTTGATAACAAAGGATTTCATTTCCAAGTTAAAATACCACACATTGAGCACAAATGATGAATTTTAGTCCCCATCATGTTCTTCCTCCTTAAACTCCATAGGTTTAGATGCATTTCTCCAACAGAACTAACAAACGACACACAGTGAATGGATTTAATCTCAGACCCATGGAAGTCAGGATTTCATCAGCATTACTTAATCATCTAATAATAATATGATCATCATTTCTATTTCAACAATTATTCTGCAATGGTGAATAAATGGCACTTTCTGTTATGTCAGGTCTGATCTGTCAGGTCAGTTAGTTTTCTCACTTATTTTTCACAATTTCCCTCACTTAATTTCTAAATTTACTTCAAATTAAATTCTCAACTTTTTATACCATGGATGAATTGTCTTGGGAAACTCTTTCTCTCCAGCAATGGGTCATTCCTGGCATATGTATTTCATTTAGCGATTAATTCCAAGTTTCTTAAGGCCAGGGTCTGTGCCTTATGGTACACAATATTAATATTTGTAGTATAAAGAGTTAATGGTACCTGAGTTTGTGGACAGAGAAGTGGATGGGGGTTGGAAGAGGATAATGTTATGAAATTTGAACTTGACATATGAAATGAAATTAGCAAGGTCAAAATTTAGTAAGGTCAAAGGGACATGACAGATGTCAAAGCTAACCATAAAAGATCAAAACAATATCGAGATACAATGTAAACAGATTTCTTAGGAAACCAAAAACCATCATAAATGATCAAAAGTTTCCAATACTTCCTCTTTTAAGTGGAAAACATTAAGTCATACAGTGCTTCTTTTTGAAGTTTTCAGTTGGGAAAATTAGTCTGCCTTCTGAACATGTTTGGAATATATGAACTCTCCAGCTCCCTTGCTTGCTATTTATTGAGATAGATTAAGGCTCAGGGTCATTAGGAAAGTGATTCTCTCTTGATTTTTCAAGAAAATTCCAAATGTGACCTGCACTTTGATAACAGAGAATTTAGGTTGCCAGCAAGAGCCGAATTGGATTTTGGTTGTATTTTTTTAAGTAGAATTTTTTATCCCTTTTCTCCCTTTCAAGGACAAATTCAAACACCTTCTTTCCTCTTGCCTGAGACAGTTACTCTAATGGGAAGCTGCACTAGAATAGAAATATTTTTGAGGTGTTAAAAATCCAATTGACAAATAGTTTTGAAGAACCCACTTTTAAGATCAAAATATCTAATTTAGTTCTGAACCCTTCTTCCCCGGGGGATGCAGTCAGTCTTCTAATCTCACTCAAGAACACTCCTTGAGTAGGGCTGAGTGATTATGCAAATCAGATGCTGCCAATTAAGACTCTTGGTTTAAAATGACCATCTTTTCAGTGGAATTTAATCTGTTGAACCCTGTCATTATACAAACACCAGGCAGCATGATCCAATGGCACAAGCCAGCAAACAGGTTCCCCACTGTGTCTATTAATGTCACGTGGATGACACTTTGCTCTGAAGTAGTGATGATAAATTTCAATTTGTTAATACAAATGATGGGCCTTCTATATTTAAGTAATTTGGAAGGGAGAGAAATAAATTAGTATGGAATCTATGTTGTCACCTAAATTTGCATTTTGACCAAACAGTGGTTGCCCTGTGGAATTTGAGGGTGATGGCAACAGGTCCTTTTTAACTCGAGTATAACTTGGGAAGCTGAGCAGATCAAGTTCTGACATTACTTCCAAAGAAAACAGAGTTACAACCATGGAAACATAAATATGATGATATTTATACTCGAGGTTCTTTTATAATATTTGGTATAATTAAAAGAAAATGACTACACGTTAGAGATTTTAGACAAAAAGAAAGATACATATTAAGAAAGATTGGAAGGGAGCTGGCAAAAATGGAAGAAGTCATGTTGGGTTGGTAGGACTATGGGTGAGTTTTAGTCCTCAATTTTATGAATCATTGTAGTAAGAAGAAAATGGCCCAATTGAGCTGCTGGTCTAGTGTTTGACTGATTGGGTTAGAACTGCTCTAGGCATCTGTTTTTTTCTGGAATGCCCTATTGTTTGCAGAAACTGTTTTGAGTTTTTTAAGACCTGGAAGAAAAGAAGACAAGATATAAGTTTAAGTACGTGCAGTTACTTCTTATAATGCTGCCCTTTTGCGGGATGAGAGACAGAATTTTATTTGTACACATTCTCTTTCTTTCTGTTGCCCACTTTCTAGTCAACTTGCTGGAAAATGTCTGCAGTCAATAAAAGAGCTTCTGGTTATAAGTAGATATGTTTTCCTGTTCTGTGTCATTGCCCTTATATTTGTAAATCAATGCCGTACTCTGCAATATACATATTACTAAACCCTTCCGGTAACTTCCTAATTATCTATTTGTAGGTTAAGGCCATTTTTTAAATCCCTTGCAAAATACAATAAAAGTACAACACTTTGTGTGGATATAAGCGGTCTTCAAAAAACACTCATTCTCAGATAATAAATTATGGCTTTAAGTTTAAAATAAAGTGAGATAAGAATAGATCAAACAGTAGATGAAGTAGGGAAACAGGCATTGAGGTTGAGTTATCACTTAGACTCTCAGGAGGTCTTGGCCTCAGTGTACCTGCTTGTGCATTGGTTATAATGACCGTTGGCCCACAGGATGAATGTGAAAATTCTCTATAAGGACCACCTATTACTGATAGTGTCATGCAGTCCATTCCAGTCTAATATTTTATTGTTGTTCTTGCTGTAAACCACAAAGAAACCCTCTATCTCTTCTCTTCAAGAGCAGGCCTGTCACCAAGTCTGAGGTCCTATTGTTATGCAGCTTATTCCAGAATATTTGATAGCTGAGAAAATGGAGCATTTTAACCTTCCTGGCACTAGCTTTCACTGATGTGATCTACACATCATCAGAGATCCCTGAAGCTGCCCGGAGTTGTCCTCTCAGCTCTCAAGATGCCCACTGAAGCTGAGAGCCTTTCTAAAGTAACAGTCTCACACACTGTTTCCAACAAGAGCTCTTCACTGGCACTGGACTGACCTGCTCTCTTGCAATCCTGTTCCATCCATCTCAGGGCATCTCTGAGGACCTTTAGTTGACTGTCACCTCTGGAAGACAGGAAGCTATGTGAAATATTCTAAATTCTTAATGTATTTGGCAGGGTCTTGAAAGAAGTCAGAGCAAAGGGCAGAAACAGCAAACAACAAACCCCGGCTGACTTATGAAATACATGAACTTGCGGTCACCTTAACATCAAGTTTCTTTATGGTCTGTCTTTTTAATTCACCAATATTTTCCCTTCAGCTTTTTGATATGGTTGTTTTTCACAATAAAAGATAAGGATTGCAAGGTATGCCTGTTTCCTTTGAGACTATACCAATGGACAGAGGAAAAATGGTAGTGACCCCTAAAATATTAGGTGAGCAACTAGGAGGCAGGCTCTTTGTGGAGGGAAGCATGATGCTACGTGATAGGAAGGAATGGGCTAGAGAGAAGGCTATGCAGACAACGGGACGCCTTCAGGAAGGGTTGCAAACAAGAGGCAGAGAAGATATGTTTATGTTTAAAGACCGAAATGGAACAAAGAGAAGCAAAACAATGAAATGAGTATTTGGTTGAGAACTGGGACTAGGTTTTTCTGAGTTCGGGGCCAGTATTAAACATGTCACAGGAGTGTTGGGTTGAAAGGAAAAAAATTCCTTTTATCCCCATGAAACATAGATATAACAGGCCCATTTGCTGGCTATGTGAAGCATGTGGCATTAGTCACACAATCACACAGCTTGATCATAATCTAAAACGTGGGAAGTAGCATGGAACAGGAGAAAACTCCTGGGAGCCAAAAGGGTGCACATCCACATTACCACTCTTCTAGTTCCGGTTAGGTAAAGGATTTTCTTGAGGTGGAGAGGTTAGATGGACATATGGAATCACCTCTGATTCTTGAGAATGGTAGTGATGGAGAAAAAGCCAGAGTCCCAAGGAGGTGGCCTCTAAGAGACCATCATATGACTAAGAGCATGGTTCAGAGGCTATTTATCAGGGCTGGTGACTTTCTGAGGAAGGGGTGGGATGGAAGAGCACAGCACAGGAGGCTGGGCGAAGGTTTCCTCCACACCCAACATCAACCCTTGGCAACTCATCTATCCTCTGCTCTTCCTTTTTCCAGGAAGAGCTGGAAACTTAAAAGTAGCTGTGGATACCTAGAGAAGCCATAGCAGTGAGTTCCATGGGAACATCAGAGATGAGAAAAAATCAGCCAAAAGGATACTTGTGAGATGAAGCTATGAACCAGGGGTTGGGAATGCACTCCCAGCTTCCAGAAGAGAGAGAGGAAGTGACAATTCATCATCTTGGAGCAGCAAAATCAGAAACAGCTGAATTTTAAAGCATGTTACACATTCAGATGGAAGTCATTTCATTGGTCTGTCAATCTGGAGCTTTCTATTTCATCTTAGTTTTCAAAGAAGGATCTGACCTTGCTCTGTTCAAAATGATAGACACTAGGTGCTGGCCACAGAGCACTTGAAGTATACCTAGTCCAAATTGTGACATACTCCAGGTATAAAATAGATGTTAGCTGTTGTGTGATTTTGTTTGGGAAGACATGAACAAAAGTCTAGTCACCCCAGATAGAGCACTGACAACAGACCAAACGGATGATTTCAACCAAGTTCAGCTTCGTGGAACCAATTAGTTTACTGGCGTTTTACTTAAAGGAGCATGGCTGATCCTTGAGCAACTGTATTACTAAAGGGCCCACCATAGTGTGGGTGACCTCCTAAAAGCCTTACCCTTGCAGTTCCCTGCCCAACTTGCAGGCTGTTCCACTAAAGAGGTGGTCCATCTCCCAGCAGTTGCTTGTTGCCTCTAGAATCTTGGCAAGCCACGTGAGTCTTGTCAATTCTGTGAGCTTCCTGAGCCTCATAAGCTTCCTGAGCTTTCTGAATTTGGTGGGCTTCATTCTCCCTCCAGGAGGGAGTGTTTCAATTTGAGGAAATAACTATACAACATTGGATCTTGAAGACGCACTATGAGAAAAAGTATAAAAGATCTTTTGGTTTTTTTAAATATATTTTTTAAAATATTGTATTTATTATTTTTATTTTATGTGTCTGAGTATATTGCCTACATTAATGCAAATGTACCCATGTTGTGCAATACCTGCCAAGGTCAGAAGAGGGTGTCAGATCCCCGGAATTATGGACCATGTTAGCTGTCATATGGGTGCTGGGAATCGAAACTGGGTCCTCTGCAAGAGCACCCAGTGCTCTTAACCACTGAGTCATCTTTCCAGCCCCATAAAAGTTCTTAATAATGCTAAAAATCAATCGCCAGTAAAATGGTGTTATCCTGGCTATATTGGATTTTGAATAAGACACCTTATTAAAATCAATTCCTCTTTTTTTCTCTTTGATATGATTATTAGAAAGTTTAAAACGATGCTTTCACATTTATAGTGTGTTTCAGTGGGTAGCACTGGTCTAGTCATATGAATGTTGCCTTCTCCTGTGGAGAACAGCTACTTACCACAGCAACTTGACTTAGGGTATCAGGAACAGAAGGAAAGAGCCACCTGACTGTCGTTTCAGTGTGCATCCTCCTCACTGACACAATCTAACACAGAGTGAAAAAGATATTCTGTGGCCTATGCAATCCAAAGCCTTCAAGTGGCGTTCTTGAAGTTTCCATTGACAGAAAGATGTGAGGTTTTTCTCTCAGGGCCCCTGAGCTCTTCATCAGCCAGGCTCTTGTGCATTGAGAATTGTCCCCGCCAGCTCTGCCTTTCACAGATGTAGCTTTGGGAAGGGACCTGCAACCATTCTCAGGGCACCAGGGAGAAAGGCGGCATCAGGCCAGGATTTTTTTTCCCTTCCAAATACAGCATTTACTGAGGCAGCTGCGAGACCCTCCTTCCCCCTAAGCAGGGCCGCACACTTGCCACCTCTGTTCTCCTCAAACTAGGAAGAGGCTTCTCCCAGGGGAAATCTGCGTTTTTAGAGAATTTCTTCAAACCTCCCAAAGCCTATAGCCTAAAAAAACACGAGTCACTAATGAAATCACTTCAACACTGATGACAGCCAGCTACGATGATGCTACTACCCCTGATGCTTGCCAAGTCAGTTCCAGGAAATGTCTAGATGGCCATCTCAGCTGCAGGTGGAGCAGAGCTGCATTATAAAGATCTGGAGGGGCTTGGGCAGAGGGAGAGGTGACTGAAATCCTGGCAGTGATTTGTATTTCTGCAGTCCTTTTTGGTCTAGTCCTAAGCATCCCTTCCATCTTCATAATAGTTCTCGGAGATGAGGAAGATTGTAATTTCCATTCTGTGGCAGTGTAAACTGAGGCAAGGGGATGTTGCACTGGTTACTAAAAGCCACAAGCTAAGAAATAGCAGAGACCAATGCTAGCCTAACTTCAGAGCAGACCACATCCCTGCTTGAACTCTCCCTGCTCTGCTGCCCACCTGCAAGAGGCAGCTAAAGAAATCGCAGGCTTGGCTTCACCCATTTCTACACATCAGCAAATTTAATCTTCCCTCATAATTTCCAGAATGTTATGAGCCTGCAGACATTTTTGTAGCCTCTGAAATATTCATGATCTTTCTTATACTTAATACCTGGGCTTGGAATGTCTTGGCCTCCTTTGGCATTGAGGGACAGCACGTCGGCAGGTGATAACTTCCCATAGGTCATGTTTCAAACCTCCAGATATTGTGACATGTTACAATGCGATGTTTTTGGAGAGAAGATTTTTTTCTTATTTGTCTTTGTGTTCTCAGTTCCCAAGATGGTATCTAGTCATTAACTGTGACAAACTCTTCCTTTCAAGCCACACTTGAGTAGAATGAATTACTGTACAGGAGAAAAAAGCTAGATCATTCTTGTCCGAAGAACGCAGGGGACAGTTACTCACTAGAAGATACTATTATTTATTACCTCTTATATAATCTTTTAATTCTTTTCATCCTGAAACTTTAATTACCAATGAACAAATGCTTCTCCAATTATTTGGACATGATTCCTATGTCATAGTCAAATAATTGGACTTGAGAATTTTAACAAGACTAACTACAAGCAAGTAAATAAACCAAGCTGAATAAAGCAAACATTTCCTATTTAACAGGCCTTCTTGCATTAAAAAGAAATATTTTTGGTAACTGATCATTTTAGAGCCCATATTCTATTCTATTCATTGCATTTTTCAAGACAGTATAAAACAAATACTCATTTTCATGAGTCAAAATTGGGACACGTTCAAATAACTGGTTTTCAATGATGCATGAAAATTATATCAGAATTTTGTTTTAAATGTCGAAACAATTGTGGATATAATTACAGAGTATGTGGTTCAACACCCTCTTGCTCATTAATATATATAAGCCCTCTAATGGATGTTCGTCATATTCCTTGGGAATCAGATTTGGCAGGTCAGATTCAAGAATCATTTCCCCTGCTTGTCAGATGGATAATAGTCTCATAAGTAAATCAATAACCAAACTCAAATTGACTGTAACATGTGGATTCTCAAGGCCCACTCAAAACTCAACCTTCAGTTTGGTTAGAATGGAGAAAGAAAAGCTAATTATAGGGATGTAAAATGTGTCATCTACAGTTGACCAGCTCTTTCTATCCCGCCCTCCTCGCTGTTTGGCTAGCGGCAAAGCGGGCAAGCTAGCTCTGGTCTTGGTGGCTGGGGAAAGGTGAGAAAATGTCTTCCCGTATTTGTATTGCTCCCAAATGTTTGTGTGAACCCACCCACCACCACTCCTGGCATCGTTACAACATTCATAATAATTTCTCGGTTCTGCAAATTTTTCAGACTTTGGTTTACTTGCATTTGTAATTCGAAGCTGCAATTAAAATTTTGTGGCTTTGTGCCATTTCCTCCAGAGCGTTCTTTTTTTGGGTGATCTGCAAATACAAGAGAATGAGCGGATCTTTACAAACCCCACGAAGCTAGTCAATATGGATCCATGAAGGCAGCAGTGAAGGTGCAGAGGTTGAAAAGCCCCTGGGCACCACCTTGGTTTTGTCATCCATTGCTCTGGCTGGCCCCTTTGATTCTATTAATCAATCATATTGATTTTGAAAAGATGCTTGGTTGAATTTGACTTTTTAATTGAAGTAAAAATTGCATATGGTTACGTCTACCTTATTTTTTTAAGTATTCTATTTATTATTTTTATTTTCTGTGTATGAGCGTATTGCCTGCATGTATGTAAGTGCACCCATGTCATCAGAAGAGGGCATTGTAGCCCCTGAAACTGGAGTTATGGACTGTTGTTAGCTGCCATGTGGGAGCTAGGACCTGAACTGGGTCCTCTGCAAGAGCAATCAGTGCTCCTAACCATTGAGCCATCCTCCAGCCCCAAGCCTACCTTCTTAAGCTTCTCAGTGAATAGTGCAGTGTGAATAACTATTTGCTCATTGTTGCATGTCTGTTGGGTAGATTACTAGGGCTTTTTCTACTAGCATGACTGGAACTCTAAACCCCCTGATCAGCACCTCTACATTTCCCCCTTCCCCTTCCTCCTGGCAACATCACTATTTTTCTGCTTCTATGAGCTCCACTGCTTTGAACAGTCCCTATATTTAGGACTATGCAATACTCATCTTCCTGTGATTCGCTCATTTTACTTAGCACTATGTCCTGGAGGTTCATCCATGTCATAGCATGTGTGGGAATTGTCTTCTTTATTAAGGGTAAATAGTGTTCCAGCGTCTATCAATATCACATTATCCTTATCTGTACATTCATTGGTAGGTATTTAGGTAGTTTCTACGTCTTAACTATTGTGAATAATGCTGTAGTGAACATGGGAGTACAGGTCAAAATCATGGCATTTGTTTTTGAGGATAAATCCTTACACCTTGGATTGCTGGAGTGTATGGCAGTTTACTTTGAACTTTTTGGTGACTCTCCCTCCATGTTTGCTTTTTCCATGGCAGCTGCTCCATTTTGAATCCCCATCACCATTGTACAAGGGCCACAATGTCTCCATGTACTCATCAACAGTTTTTTTTCCCTCTGTGTTACTGTCTATCCTTACAAGTGTGTAGTGATGTCAATTGTGGCTTTGATGTGCATTTCCTTCACGATTTATGACACAGAGCACCCTGTTTATGTATATGTTGGCCATCTGTTTGTCTTCTTTGAAAAAAATGTCTAGGCAAGTCCTTTAGCCATTAAAAAAATTGAGTTCTTTGGTGTTGTGCTGTTAAGTTGTATGAGCTCCATATATATTTTGGAAGCTGATACCTTATTTGAGATATGCTATATAAATATTTTCTCCAACTCCAAAGGGTCCTCACTTCTTTGGCTGTTCCCTTTGTTGAATACCTTCTCAGTTCCATGTAGCTCCACTTGCCTAGGTTGGCTTTTGTCATCTGTGCTTTTGGTGACATACCCAGGAAATCACAGGCATCAAGTGTTATCATAAAACTGCCCCAGAAAACTGTCACGCAGCCAGGACTGAGAACCATCGCCTTAAATTATACATTGCTATAACATAAGATCAGAGGTTTGATCTGGACAGGAAAGGTTTCTTGTTCCAACAGGCCAGCAGCTAAGTACATTTATTAGACAGTTTGGCATGGTGAGCCCCACTGGGAAGGATGTTTTGAGATTTCTGGATGGGATGGGGTGAGGTTGGGGAGTAGTTTGAAAGAAGAGACAGTTGGCAACAGCAGTACAGGAACTGAAGCCACTTTTTCCAAAGGAAGTTGATAGTCACTTTGATAATTCTGTGAGCAACCTCATAGAAAAATGTACATCACTGACCAATCTCTTCCATCCTTGAAGAATTGAAAAACAAACTTAAGAGTTAAAGATCTGAGGGCACCTCCAGAACAAGGGCAGGTTGTTATTGCAAGGTGATCTCTTTTAGATCAGCTATTTTAAAGTGAACTATATCAGAACAATTTATCACATGTCCATTGCCATCCACATCCCCTTTTCCCCCCTTCCTAAGGATTTACTTACTTTCACTTTATGTATATGTTTTGCCTGCATGCATGTATGTGTACCATGTGAGAGCCTGGTGCCAGAGGAAGCCAGAAGAGGGAGCCAAATCTCCTGGAACTGGAGATCCAGAGGGTTGGGAGTCACAATGGAATTCTGGGAACCAAAATCAGGTCCTCCGAAAGAACAGTAAGCACTCTTAACCACTGAGCCATCTCCTCAGCACTAATCCTCATTCCCTTTATCCTTAATACACTTGTAGATTGCACCGATGAAGGAAGGCAGGTGCCAGAGTTCAATCTCCTGGCCCATGCTTTTGGAAAACTTCCTACATGATGGACCATGTTCCTGCCTATACTTCCAATTCCTTATTTCCTGTTTCAAGGTGAGGCCAATGGCTAGAGCAAGAGTTCTCATCATTCACCAATTCTCTTGTCCATGGCTTCCCCCCCCCCATAGTCTTTCCAGCTTGGCATTCTAGGTTTTGTGCCAATATGTGCCATATAAGCATATACACTGCCCCTGGCTTCCGGGTTCATTCTTGTGCTTGCATAGATTCTGTTGATAGTGAAGTCTCATTCATTTGTCAGAGTGATTGTATTGAATGCCACCAAGGAGAAACCAAGCCCAGTTCCAATTCTCACAGTCAATCGGTGCTTGTATTTCTTGTTGCTTCTACCTTTATCTACTGTGCCAGGTACGCCAGGACTCCCACCATAAGATGAGGTTGTGTTGCAATGCAGTAGATGCAGTATTTTCAGGTTTTGAGTTGCCTGTTTTATGTGTACAGTGTCTTTGAAAGGCTCTGTGCTCCACTATTTTGGAATATAAGACAGGAGCCCTTCAGTGCTTGTGTGCACTTAGCTCCACCTTTCCAGGTGCTGGTGCTGCTCCTTTCTCTTTTTGCCTTTCTGCCCGCTGGCTCAGTGCCTTTGCTGAGATGTTATGCTTTGGTGACAGGATGCTTTGTAAAGAATGGTAGAACTCTACGTTGCATTATAGGAATATGGTGGTCCATGACTGACTGTACTACTATGCTTATAAAGACCCTCTCTGTTTTATCCTGAAGAGGTTCAAATCTACTGCCACCTTAGCTATCTTTGCTCTGCCAGCTGCTGTGCATGAATATGCCCTGGATTGTCATTTGAGCTTTTTCTAGCCAGCACTCTACATGCTCTTTGTATTTGTTGATATGGCTTTTGGCATCATTGTCAACAATAGTCAGAAAAGGCCAATTTGGAGCATCATGGCATGGACTTCCCTTTTCCTGAATCTTGCTGTCATTCTGTGCTTTTATTTTCAAGAATAATATGTACATCACCACCATCTTTTCAAGAATCCTATATTTCTGGATGATGTCTGGCCATGTTCCTGGTCTTGTCATTACGTGTTTTAAAAACCTGGCCCTTGCTTCCTTCCTTACCACTGCAGATTGGGTATTCTTCCTGATTCAGAGCCAGCTGTTTTCAGCTGTTATGGATCTAAAACTATGTTATGTTATTTGGACTACTCTAGCCTTCCCAGATGGCTCACTCCATTCTTAGGTCACCTGAAGCTGGGCTGTTGGAAGTTCACTAAACAACTTTTTGTTTTGTTTTGTTTTGTTTTTTTCCTTTTGGGAAGAAGGGAAACAGCCAAAGTAATGGCAGATTTTTGCTGGATCATCTAAGCTTTGGTAAATTTATCTGTTTAGTTCCTTGATTTCAACCCAACCAGAAGCCAAACATTATATAGACCAGTGAATTAACCAAAATCATTTTAGTACCTTTGACTTAGAATGTTTTCATGCACCCTGTTTGAAAGTTTGCTAATTAAATATGCAAGTGAAGAGAAATAATTTTTATTATTTCTACTAGAAAGAGAAGAAAAAGTATCTTTTCCAAGGATAATCTCGCTAGGCGTTCTGTGTGTTGTGTCTTTCATTGCTTTTTTTTTTTTTTTTTTTGCTGTGCTGCTGGGGATGGAATTCAGGGCCTGGCTTGGTGGCAGTGCTCTACCATTGAGCTATACCTCCAACCTCTATTTTGTTGTTTTTCAAAAGTTCAATTCTACTCGTTTTTTTCACTTTCTGTACAATTTTAGTCATGTTTTTTGTGAAGCAGTCAGCTGTCTTTCACCTGGAATTCATGAGTTTGCATCAATAATACATACTCAGGGGGTCAGAAGCAGGAAGAGAAAACAGAAGTAACACAGGGAAAACAAGACATTTCCTTTTGAAACTTCAAAAGTCATTTTTAAAAAAGATTGGTGCTGGGTGTGGTGGCACTTGCCTCGAATCCCAGGATACTCGGGAGGGGAGGCAGTAGATTGAGGCCAGCCTGGCCTACATAGCAGGTTCTAGGCCAGTTGGGGCTAAGGGAGACCCTGTCTCAAAAAAAGACCCCACAAAACAGCAACAACAGAAAGATTGGTTGAGCTGGTTATGTATTTTAATTATTCTACCATAGAACTTATATGGAAGAGTTTTGGTTTGGTTTGATTTTTTTTTTTTTAGAGTCAGGCTCTCGCTATGTAGCCCAAACTGGTCTCAAACTCCTGATCTTCCTGTCCCTGCCTCTTAAGTGCTAGGGATATAAGAATGCACCACCATACCTGGCTAAGATTTTTTTTTCAGTACTTGAAGGTTATAATTTCTTTGAAATTACTTAGGAGTATCCTTTGGTATAATTGTTTTATTATCTAATAAATATTGACTTTCCTTGTTATTTTGAAGACTAGTGAGTCCATAATGTAAGTATTGCTCACCACACTAATACTAAGATGATCATTAAGGATCCAGAAGCTGGATTTTACTTTATTTTTATGTATATGAATGTTTTGCCTGCATGTATGTAAGTGTACCATAGGCATGCCTGGTGCCCATGGAGGCCAGAAGAGGATGTCAGATCCTGTGGAACTAGAGTTAAAGACAGGTGTCATCCACCATGTGGGTGCTAGGAACCAAACCCAGGACCTCTGGAAGAGCAGTAAGTGCTCTTAACCACTGAACTGTCTCTCCAACCCCTAAAACATTGTATTTTTAGCAGTATATACTTAGATGAAATAAATTAGTATGTGATCATTTGTAAAGGCATATGCTCTAGTATGTGACATTTCCAAGTTATAAGATGCTGGTTCCTAATCCAGTGTGGTGTGCAGGTATTGCTGTGTTTGTATGTGTGAGGTATGACTACGTGTGTAAAGACTGTACATTGGAGGGAATATCAAGAACCATGTGGTTCAACCTTCTACCCAAAGAAGTATCCAAAGAAGTGAGACTTATGAGTTGTTCAAACACTTACTGCTACATAACACAGCCAGTTGAAAGACGTCCTTGCTACTGTAGCAACTATCTGTACAGTTTGGGAAGTCTTTTCAGAACTGTTT
Source organism: Nannospalax galili (assembly GCF_000622305.1). Taxonomy (NCBI): domain Eukaryota; kingdom Metazoa; phylum Chordata; class Mammalia; order Rodentia; family Spalacidae; genus Nannospalax; species Nannospalax galili. The sequence goes on along the minus strand of NW_008338715.1, from coordinate 11,717,903 downwards.
TAAAATCATTTTGTCTCACAAGAAGATAACATAGAATTTCTTAATGGTCAATATTGATTTGAAACACATGTCTCCAGCTTGATTACTTGCTTTATTTGTCATACTACTGACCTAGATGAGATGGGGTAGTTCCCAAACATCAGGCCCAACCTTGGCAGACACAGCTTTGTTCTGCATAGGACTGTTGTCATTAAACCACAACCCCTTAATATGCCTGCTGTGATAGAGCCTGTAAGTTCTGGCATATTTCTTAAAAATTAAAGTGAATCAATCACTTGAATGCATAACTACATTTTAAATATAATGAGGAAACAGATTCATCTAAGACTTGGTTATAATAAACCAATCTTTTGAAGCAGGAGAATGGAATTTTTCGGTGTTCCTGTCTGGGTTGTACTATGCATGCATTCTTATGAGAGGACTTTGTTCCGCAGCAGTTCTTAGTATTGTATTTGTTGGATTGATCAAGGTTGCCCTTCCCTTCTTTTTCCCCAACGTTTGAGACAGAGTCTTGCTTTGCAGCCCAGGCTGCCCTGGAACTCAGGTTTCTCCTCCTCAGCCTCCCCGGTGCTGGGACTGCAAGCGTGCACCACCACACTTGGTAAGGCCTTTTATTAGTGGGTTGTTGTTTTTTTTGCCTAAGATTTTAAGTGATAATCAGCACTGTGTGTAAGACTGCAGGCTATTTAGACTGCTAAGATTGTCTTAAGAAAACTTCAGGGGGCTGGAGAGATGGCTCAGCGGTTAAGAGCACTGGCTGCTCTTGCAAAGGACCCAGGTTTGATTCCCAGCACCCACATGGTGGCTAACAAGTGTCCATAACTCCAATTCAAGGGGATCATCTGATGCCTTCTTCTGACCTCCTCAAGGCATTGCACAACACAGGTGCACTTACACACATGCAGGCAATGCACTCATACACAGAAAATAAAAATATTAAAGAAATGGCTGCTTTTTGTGGAAGAAGACTGGTTTGACAATCACATTGTATTACTAGCTGCTTCTAGCAGAAGTCTTTTGTTTAAACCACCACCTATGCTCTTTAAAAAACAACAACAACAACAACAAAAAAAACCCGAAAACCTAAAACTTCTTGTTAAAAAAAAAAAAATTAAAGCAGTCTGGGCTTGCACCTTTAATCCCAGCAGATCTCATGACTTCGAGGCCAGCCTGGTCTCTAAAGCGAGTTCCAGGCCAGCTGGGGCTACAGGGAGACCCTGTCTAAGAAAGATAAAAATAAAAAAAGTAAAAGCAAACAAAATGTTGACTCCTGAGAGAACCTATGATTGTAAAGTAAGAACGTCTACCATGTATATGTGTTGTGTGTATGTGTATGTGTGTATGTGTGTGAGTGTGTGTATGAAAATATCGAGAGAGGATGTCTACAACTTGATTTTATTGATGGATTAAAAAACTTTGAAAACAGCTGAATACTACTGGGTAAGGAGAAGCGGATCTTGAAGGGAGAGACTCTAGCTAGGCTGACTAACTTGCACTGAGGGACCTCTCCAGACACTAACTTTACATAATAGGCCTTAAGACAAATGACAGAATGTATGAGCTCCAGTGGTGGGGGCTATGGGAGCATGCCAAAGGGGAAGGGGTAATAAAGATGTTTTTATGTATGAAATACCCAAAAATTCAATAAAAAAATTTATTTTAAAAAATTTTGAAAACCAGGTTTAGTGAGTTAGTTCCTGATTTGATATGTACATTCATTCATTCATAGAATGTTTATGACTTTCTCCTAGGTACCCATCTCTGTAGAGCCCCTTAGCAATATTATTTCCAAGCCCTGTGAGGCAGGCATTACTTTATAGATGAAAGAGTGGAGGCTGGGCATGGTGGCACAGGCCTTTAATCCCAACACTTGGGAGGCAGAGGCAGGCGGATCTCTGTGAGTTCAAGGCCAGCCTGGTCTACATGGGGAGTTGCAGGCCAGCTGGTCTCAAAAAGACCAAAACAAAACAAAAAAAGAGTGGCAAAGAAGGGTTCAAGAGGCCACACTGATAAGAAGCAGCTCAAGTACAAGGCTTGTGAACTGAGATCCTTTTCCTGTCTTCTCCCGTGACCCCAGTTCCTTAACAGTGTCTGGCCCATCACAGGCACTCAGATACACCTGTGGACATGTTGAGCTGGAGATTGGATGCAGTTCTGCCTCCCACAACTGGAATCACTGTTTCCACTCCGTGCTAGAGACTCCTAGCTCATCTTTCCCCACTTCCCAGGCTTGTCTCTTCCTCTTAGCTCAGGAAGCTTCAGTCAGAGGAAGCTTTGCACGGTTGCATTTTATTCTCCGAGGCTGTAAGGGCTGCAGTCCACTAATCCTGAATTCATTGTGTATGTGTAGAGGAGACCTATTCATTTAGGAAAGGCCCATTCACATACTGAGCTCTGGTTGATCTGGAAGAGTAGATGAGGACAATCACTACAGTGTGTCCACAAGCCAGGAAGCTGAACGTAGGTTAAACCCAACAGTACTTAATATATTATTGTGTCTTAGTAGTGATAGAACAGCACTCACTAAGGGGAAAAGATACATATATGCTTTGTTCACAAGACTGTTGTAACATCATCCTTTATTTTTATTTTTGCTTGAATTCTAACAATCTATTATTCAAGGACTGTGTTTCTAAAATTTGCCCAATTTATAAATAACAGCATTGATTTGTTTCTACTCCTTAATGTGATGGTTTCCAAGAAAGATGAGGGAAGAAGAGGAAGGAGAAGGAGGAACAGGAGGAATGGAATACACGTTACTGTTTTCTATAATTTTTATTTTATCATTTCGGAGTGTTCAGATGAGGATTTAGGAAATCTTCAAGCCACTCTCTCAACGAAGCCACAGCCAGGACTTAATGCTAACCGCCACTTCCCGCACACAAACTTACTAATTATAAAAGGACCTTTTCAGACTTATTCAGGGCATATAATCTTATTTGCAGCTTCTAATTGGAGGGCTGTGTTTGCTGAAAAGAACAGAAGTCTTCAGTCATTGAGGAGAAGGCTGGCTCATCAACGCCCGTGGGAAGAAAAGAACTATTTATTTTATCCGTTAATCCCAAATACAAACACAATAAAGCTGTCTTTTCTAATAATGACCTATTTCATGTTAAATTGGGATAAAGCTAGCTTTGCTCAATAAGACTTTTGTGGTCAACCAAAAAAGTCAGTCTTATTAGGATTCCCATTGAATACCTTCCAATAACTTATCTTTTCAAGAGCGGAGCTTAAACCCCAATTGAATCCTCTATCTTGTCTGACACAAAGTCCAAATTTAGAAGGAAAGTAACCTCAACTAGTGAGCTCCATCTAGTGACAGGGAAGTCAACTGCTGGTCAAAACCCTGTTCTATAGCCAGTATCTTTAAATCTGATTTTCTTCTATTTGTGCTTACACCCCCATGTTTTAATGTATTGCTGTTTCCGCCTATTGTTTAGTTTCTAAACACATGATTTTTTGTACCACAAAATTTCCTCCTAAAAACCTAAATCCAAGTCTAAAAAAAGTTAACATCAGATTTCCTCATTTATGGTTGAACTTTTAAATGTGAACAGCCACATTCCTTAAATTGTGTGAAAAGGCACATGTAGATTAAACTGTTGGATGGAAGTAATACTATTTATTTGTCTTTTACTTTAGCAAAGACCCCAAAGGTGCTTTATCTGTGAGAACTTGAAAAGAATGAGACTGAGTCAGAAAAACCCACTGATGGGTCCAAGACTGTTAACAATTTCAAAGTCATCTTTCTTGGACAGTGTCCCCATGTGGTGACTGAGCTGGTTTGGAGGTGGGTTTCTTAGAGCTGATGACATTGGAAGTTAAGTTTGGCTTGCCTGCCTGCCTCTCATGCATCTGCATTTCTTGACTTATTCTCACACAAATAAGCCTGTCAAAAAAAAAAAAAAAACTGAAAAACTCAACAGCCAAGATTGAATATATCATACATGGAAATGCTTTTGCTAATGAGTCTGTCTCATAAATGCAAACCCTCTTTGTTCTAAAAGCAAGTAAGCAAACAAACAAAGCACCCGACTCATTAATAGCCATATGTCAGAAAGCATCTTTCAATTTATCTACACTTGAGTTACTTTCAAAATCTTTCCATTAGCTTATGCGACCAAATCTCTGTAAGTGTGTAGAGGTGTCTCAATTATGGTGGAAAGAACAAAGAACTCAGGTTCAAACCCTAACGCTGTCCTTCACTGGCTGGACAGCTTCGAGGAGTCATACCTCCCTAGGAGTTGCCCTGAGCCGAGGGCACTGAGCAAGCAACCCATTTCTCCAACTCACAGCGGTCAGAGTTCAGACAAATTGCTTCTCTTGACTGTGACCCTGCCACTGTGTATCATGTTATTTGCTTCACAGAGTTCTTATGAAGATGGATTGAATAAAGCATCCGAAGTGCTTAGCTCAGGCTTTGGCACATGGCAGAGAGCTTAGTAAATAGTGTTATCACTGTAAGATGAAGGGCCCAGAATCCCCCTCAATATGGTTGGAAAGATGGATGAGCTGACACGGGAAACCGTCGATTAATTCTAAGGCACTCTATCAATGTTAAGGACTAGAGCAAGCCTAGCAGGACCCTCAAGGAAGGGCCCAAAGGAAGAAGGAATATTGAAATTAAAGAAGAGCCTGGGCTTTAATAGGGCAGCCTAAGCTTTGCTCATGGGCTGAAGAGAATTTTGTAGGCCTCATGATTTGTATTGTTGCCTTACATTTGATTTGAGATTATAAATGTCTCTAGAGAAGAGGAGTTCTAAGGGAACTTGTATAATTTTGTTTCCTGATTCCTAATACCCACTTCTTTTTTGGAGCTCTTTGTACTCTCAATTGATATTATGAGTTTTAAGTGGTCTGTTCAAAGTCTGTTCATGGATTGTAAACCCATGTAGTTAGAGGATATGTCTGTGTGGGTCCATATTGCATCTACAGATGTGGTAGCTCAGTGACCAGAAGAACCTTGCAGAACCTAGTATGTGTGTAGTCTAGACGAGGTCATTGCAGAGATGTTCAGAGTCCATATGGCAAAGTGGGTGAGACCACACACTCTGTAGGGAAGAAAGACTGGCTATGGCCTGGGCTTCTCTGGGTTACTCCCAGTGTAACTTTACACAGTTTACCTATCCTGTCTTTGCTCGCTTCCTTATCCATTAAATAAGACCAACAGGGGCTGGAGAGATGGCTCAGCAGTTAAGAGCACTGGCTGTTCTTGCAGAAGACCCAGATTCGAATCCCAGCACCCACATGGCAGCCAACAACTGTTTGTAACTCCAGTTCCAGGAGATCTGATGCCCTCTTCTGTCCTCTGTGGGCACTGTACAACACAGGTGCACTTACAGACATACATAACACAACATTAATACACAAAAAATAAAAATAAAGTTTTTTTTAAAAGACTAATAATGACAGAACCTGTTTCCTAGGGCTTTACAAAGATTCACAAGCTAGTTTAAACAGCATAGTTCTATACACCTATCCAACAAAACTAACTAGAGGATGTTATGGAGTCAGAACCTCATCCTGGCTTTGCTCTTGATTTTTCTCCCTCCATATCCCCCAGATCACGTTCCTAAACTATTAAACTGAATTAGATAAAAATAGCAACACAAAATAGTGAACAGGGCGATTCACTTGGAGGTGCTGTGATCCTTCAAAGTCTAGCAGCGAATTTCAGAAGCATGCTGGAATGGTGGTTATTATTGCTAATAACTTCCGAATGTCTAAAGCAGAGATGAACAGAGAATTTCAGAGTTTGCTCTAGCAGCTGGTCCTTAAGGCTTTGACTATCAGATACAGGCATGCCAGATTAAGAAAACGGCATATTTAAAAATATCTCTGCAGCTCACTCCTGGGTGACTTTTAGCAGTTGAACTAACTGTTAGCCTCCTGGAAGATTAGATGCCAGGATAATTAGCTCTCTGCCACACAGACTCTCTGCTTTTCAAACCTCATCCTCCTTTCCCCACATGTCTTGGTTGACACGATTCATTATGACTGTATGCCCGAGTTCTTCAGTTTCTTTCCCGCACCCTCAGAAGCCATTTCCTTTTCACAATTTATCACACCTAACACTCTGATCATATGATTAGCTTTGATGTTTTATTTTATAGTGCAGTCTGTATCCAAGTATCAGAAGAAATAGAGAGAGTTAGACAGGTAGACCAGATATGGGAGTATTATCTGTAATAACCCATCTCCTGTATGCCACAGAGGCGGTGAAATGCACATTTCTCCATGACCCCAGCTCTGTGAACTTCTCCTTTCATTGTCTGATGCTAGGGTCTAGGAGCTTTCCCATTGCATTATTCTAGATGACCTGGGCTTGGCCTTAGGCCACTGGGGAATAACTTTCTCTTTTCTATCATAAATAGAGCCAGTGAAAAGCTGGACTAGAAAAAGAGCAAGACAGAATGGCAAATTAGCCAAAGGAACCACACAGTTATAGACATTTTTTGGCTGGAAAGATTCTGAAAGGCTCTGTCCATAACTCCGCCCTTTGGCTGGACCTGATACCCACCCAGTAGGCAGTTACAGCTCCATTGCACAGGTGTCCACAGGAGGCCAGGCTCTGGCCTCCACGTAAGAAAGCTCCTCACCATTGCAGCTTGCCACCCCCTGCCTTTACTTCACACTCTTCTTCAGAAGACTGAGTTAGTTTCATGTCACCTGGAAATGTCAATGTCTGATAGAAAAGAGAGATGACAGTCCTTCCTGGTCTCCCTCTTTATGACTTGTAGACTTTTCTGGATGTTGTTTCAGTTAGATTAATTGTGGAAAGTCCAGGATTTCCTGAAATCAGTCTTGACTGAGCCAGTGTCTGAGGTAGAAGAGAAGAGATTGATAGGTGTTTTCCTTCCCTTCTTCTCTCCTCCCTTCAGCATCGCTTCACTGTCCCTCGGGTGCTCACATCTGCTCTGACAGCCCACCTTCACTGCTCAGAAAACAAAGGACAAAGTCCTTCAAACCCCGTCAAACTGCCCTTAGCTTCATCCCAAACCTAGCTCTTTCCAAACTCCAGACACTTATCCAGACCCAGGACTTATTACCTGGAGACTTACAACTGGCAGGGAATTGGCCCTACCCCGTCTGCACCTGCGTTGTACATATGGACTCTTTTTCAGTGCTAAGTATAACCTGAGAGTAACTTGCTGAACTATTTTTGATGCATATCCAGCTCAGTATTTGGACACCAGCAGTCAGTCTACTGAACATCAAGTAGTCTGGCAGTGTGTGTAATGAACAGAGCATGAGTTCCTGGGTCAGAGTGACCTTGGCCTGATCTACTCTTCCACATACTGCTGAAAGACTTTCTGTCAGGTTGCTTAACCTCTGAGCTTCAGGCTCTCTGGATGTAAAATGGACCTACCCCAAGGGGCTTCAGGGCTTGGGAAAAGGATGAAAAGGAGAGTTGGAAGATTTGGGAAGCACCCAGCACAGGGCCTGGCATGCAGCAATTGGACCTAACACATTCATTTCTCTCCCCCACTGGTTGGAGGGAAAGACCATTGTATGTTAAGCATCCTTTGGCTTCATTGGTGAAACTGAGCTGTTTCAGAAGCAACCTAGTAGAAATTCTGAGAGCAGAAATGGGACTCTAATCACAGATGGTGTGCCTGGTGGGTGGCTGGGACTGTGAGGGGTACCAAGGCTAGTAGGACACGTAGTCCTAGTGGTCATAGGGTCAGAACAAAGCCATAGTGTGTGGAGCCCTCCAGTGAACATCTAAGTCCAGCCTCATGTCAGGGTTGGATTAGGATGTTGGAGGATCTCACCACTAAGAAGATTACAGCACTGCTCCCCTCATATATAATTAAAAATAAAACAGTGCTAAACCATAATTAAATGGAAGAAGCAGAACAATGTTTGGGTATTTTCCCACTGTGATGACAGGCTTAGTACTTCTTTTGAAATATCAAATTCTTCTTTTTCCAAAAAGATTTTTGGAGGGTGTTCACATTTTGTAGGTAACTAGTCTGCTTACAGGGTGAGCCCTCTGTGGCATACAAAACAATGCCAAGGACTCTCTTCAGGGAATGGATCAAAAGCTAGGCAAGAGTGCAGAGGCCAGGGGTCTTGATAATTTACCAGCTACTTGGTAAACAGCATAAAGACTGGAAAAGTCATTATATATTTTTAGACATAAGAAAAAACAAAAAATTCTTTGCAAATACATGCATGTTTTCTCTAGGATAAACTTTATCCTCTTTCTCCTCCTCCTCCTCTTTCTCCTCCTCCACCTCCTCCTTTCCCTCCTCTTTCTCCTTCCTCTCTCTCTTTCTCTTTATCTCTCTCTCTTTCTTGCTCTCTTCACATCTCCTTCCCCTTTCTTTATTAGACAGGGTCTCCTATGTAGCCCAGGACTAGTTGAACTCTTAATCCTCCTGCCTCAGCTCTGAAGTGCTAGAACCACAGCTATATGCACAACAGCTTAGAAAATGAATTAATACCCTCTTCAAACATGGGGTAAAGGAGAAGTCCCATTAGATGAGCAGGCTGAAGAGTCCACACATGGGGCTGGAGAGAAGGCTCAGTGGTTAAGAGCACTGGCTGCTCTTGTGGAAGACCTGGGTTCGAATCCCAGCACCCACGTGGTGGCTGACAACCATCTGTAACTCCAGTTCTAGGGGATTCGAGACCCTCTTCTGTCCTCTGTAGGCATTGCATGACATGGGTGCACTTACATACATGCAGGCAATACACTCATACACATAAAAGTAAATGATTTTTTTAAAAGAGCCCATACATAACATTTCTAAGGTGTGCCTGTGGTTGAGTCATGTACTCTGGCTCTGTCCTTGCAGTAGAGCCTATGACCAGGAAGGATGGGAGCTTGCATGAGACATGTCCCAGAATGCAAAGGCACTTTTTTTCTTGGTCCTTCCCTCTTTTTAGTGAAGGATGTCTCCTCTGACTAACACAGTGGAGCTCTAAGGCCATGTCAGACCTATACTACCCAGAGAGGCTTATCTATCCAGCTAGCTGACAACGAGTCACCTTTATACTGCAAATCAAAAAGATAAGCACCAGGCAAGGTGCAGAATCCCCAACAGGGAGCTTTCTCAGGCATAGACAAAAACAATTTACACAGGCGCTGTAAATAGTTAATAAAATCCATTTTACAGTCCATCTACTTAGATTTCCATTACATCCTGTTCTGTTTCAAACATGCATTTTTCTTTTTGGATTGTTAGGCAATAAAGAGTCAAGCCATTTATCAAGTAGTGTCTTTGTATTCTTTTAAAATGTTTTACCATTTTCAGGAAACATTGTGGCTTCTATAATTAATCTCCCAGTAGAAGCTGTTTTAGACTTCAGCGCAATGGAAAGGAAAAAAATAAAGTCTTTTCTTCCTGGGAGTTTCTTGGTTCTTGTGAGTAGAAACGTTCAGAAGCAGATGCCCATGGTATTATCGCACATTGCAAACTGTTCATTTCAGATAACGAGGGAAAACAATGGCGTACAGTCTCACTCTTGCACAACCATCCTGTAGCAAAGCTGTTGTTAAATGGGGCCCACAAGCAGCTCCGCGTCGTGCTATAATTAAAGTAGCCGAGCAACGCAAAGCTGGATTTCCACAGTTCTTACACCCCAGAGGAAAACCAAAATACCTGGCAAAGGTGTGCAGTGCTCCCTGTCCAGTACCCTCCCCTCCCCTGTGTTATTAATACTAGTTAGTACCACTTGCAGTGTATCAAGCACTGTTTAATTTACATATTTATATTTTCACACGTTTTATATGTCCATCGACTATTTTCACCCTCACAGCAATTCTCTGAGGAAGATTCTAATATTTTCCCAATTTCCCAACAAAGAACTCAGTATAAGACTTGCTGAGGGCTTGCTTCCTGAGGAGTGGGGCTTTTTACTGTAGTCTCTTGGTTTCTGTGCCCTGCGGCTCCAAGTGGAAAACAGTGTTCAGCATTTGGTTTTTATTGTCCTCATGTGTGTTGGTGCATGGTTAGGTATTTCTGTCTTTCCAAAGAGAAAACAGAGGGCGCAGATGCTAAGTGTTCACCAAGAGGCCAGTGCAAGACAGGAGCCCTGGCTGCCACTGTGTAGGCCAACTCTTTTCACTTTAGAGCATTTTATCTTCTTCATAGGTGATATGTGAAAAATAAAACCAATACGCCCAGAACTATTGCTCTATTTCTTTCTAAGACTGGTCTTCCTGATCACAGGGAGAGGTACACAGCAGGGGTGGCCTGTGACACTGAGCAGGGCCAACCCCATGTTGGGCCAAGTTCCATCTGAAACAGCCTGACTTTACTTCTTGAAGGAGAATAAACAGCTTGATTGGCCTCCTGCCCAAACAGATAAGTGTTGAAATGGTTTAATGATCTCCTCAGACAGATGAATAACTACTAGAAAGGGCCTCCATCTTTAAGGCATATGTATATAAGGTCTCAAGAAAACAATCTGAAAACCCAGAGAATCTGGATGATCTCCAGAAGAAATGCTCCTGCTTCCTCCAGGAAACTCCAGAGGATGAAATCTACCTCATCAGAGTTAAGGTTACTCTATCTCTATGTCTCTCTCTGTGTCTCTGTCTCTCTCTCTGTGTGTATGTGTGTGCGTGGTGCTGGAGATCAAGGATCAACACAGGAGCATGCACTCTACCTGTGAGCTACACCCCAGACTCTGTGTGTGTGTGTGTGTGTGTGTGTGTGTGTGTGTGTATGCACGTATATGTGCATGTGGAGGCCAGAGGTTTACCTCAGGTGTTGTTCCTTCAGCACCATCCACCTATTATTTGAGACAGGGTGTCTCTCTGGCCCAGAGCTTGCCAAATAGACTAGGCTAGCTAGTCAGCGATCCCCAAGGATCAGCCTGTCTCTGCCTCCCCAGCACTGGGATGACAGGTATGTATATTTTTACTTGGGTTATGGGGATAGATCTAAGATTCTCATGCATCACACAGCAAGCACTTTATTAACTGAGCTATCTCCCCAGCCTGAGACTTATTATTTTGTTTTCTAACAGGATTATACCAAGGGCTCAGGCATCTTTTGGACCAATCCCCAGGGTAACCCATTCTTCATCATTTCATTTGCATGACAACCTGAATATTTGAATATTTCCTTCTAAATGAGCCAGAAGGTTGCTGTGCAGAAACCACGGGCAACACAGTGTTCAGGTAGGACTTAATCTTTCACAGTGTCACTTGATTAAGCAGGCAGTCATTTTCACTGTAGTGCCTGTGAGGAAAGCTTTGAATCACGTTAGCATCCACATCTATGTACATCAGAGCACAAGAAGCAGAAACTGATGATAAGTGTAAAATGAGTGTTTGGGAGGGTTTAATAAGGGGATTGATTCAAAAGATAGAAGCGGGGCTCAGGAAACATAAGGGATGGTGGGGTACCACAGGGCTGGCCAAGCAGAGAGCTGTTAGATGTAAAGAGAAAGTTATGGGAACAGAAAGACTTCTGCAAGGAGAGGGCCACATGACAGGAGCCGTGGCTTTGGACAGGGACAGGGACAACCACAGTGACCCCCAACAGAGAAAGCCAGGGTGGTAGATAATCTAGCTTTAGTTCTTCTGCTCATCAAGCACTCCTAACCAGAGGACTGAGCAGGCAAGCTGTGATTTGTAGGCCACAGGGACATTCTCTCAGAGCCCAGTGCAGGGATCAGGGGCAGAGGGAAGACACTCAGCACACCATCTCATTAAGTTTCTCTCCACTGAGGTACAATAACATCAGCATCCTCTCCTGCTGAGACATGAGTAGTTTAATAAAGAAGTAATTAGGGGTAAAAAAAAAAAAAGAAAACTAACATGGAATTAGGTGGCTAATTTTATGCCTATGGCAGAAATCAAAGTTGTAAATTCCTTATTGTGTTTTATGAGTCAGAACTGGATGTACCCAAAGGGTCTTTGGAACACCCTAACCTTACCATGCATTCTCTGATCATAGGCAAGGGGGATCCAGGGGAAATGAGAGCCTACAAGACAATGGGAAAAGTCAAAAGTCAACAGGAGTATGGATGTCGGAGAATAATGGCGGCTTGATTTATTGCCATAAAACCTGTGGATGTTTTTTTGTTTCTATTTATTTATTTATTTATTTATTTATTTATTTATTTATTTATTTATTTTTGTCTTTTTGGACAGGGTCTCCCTGTAGCCCCAGCTGACCTGGAACTCTGTATGTAGACCAGCCTGGCCTGAATTCACAGAGTTCTGCCTGCCTCTGCCTCCCTAGCGAGCGATGGGACTTAATGCGTGTGTCACCACGCCCAGCTAAAACCTAAAGAAGCAAATGCTGCATCAAAAGGCCCTGTTTCAGTGGCATAACTGAAGACAGATTTTATTTTGTCCTGTAGTGGGTTTTTTTGGAAGCCTTTAACAGTCTAGGCAAAAAACTAACCAGATGGGGAGAGAAATGAGGCATCCTGTAGACAATTTAGAGATGGCAGTCATTCCATGGTTAACTAGAGTGTATAAAACATAGTGTCAGGGTTGGGGTGTAGCACAGTAGTAGATTATTTGCCTGGAATGTACAAGGATAAGGCCCTGGGTTCCATATCTCTCTCTCTCTCTCTCTCTCTCTCTCTCTCTCTCTCTCTCATCAGAGACAGAGAAACAGATAGACAGAGACTGAGATAAAGAGACAGATGTATGATAAACCCCATTCCCAGTAGTTAGAGCAAGGCTTATCAAGACATTCGGCATTGGGTTAAGACTATTATATGGTTTCAAAGCAAAAGACTTAGAGACCCAGCTATGCTATTTATTAGCTAGGTCACCTTGAGCAAATTAGATAATCTCTGTAAGCCTCACTATCCTGCCTAGTGAAATTTGAATACAACCACTCCTGGAGTAGTTTTGTGAGTTAAATGCAATGATGTATTTAAAATACTTAAGATTGGACTTCTGGGTAAGACGGCTGGCCAGAAGTCATGTCAGAACCAGTGGCTGATTAGAATTTGGGAAACAAAGGGAACAGGACTATTTTATCACTCCGTAAGCCACTTCTGCAATCTCCAAAATGGACTTGAGCAATGCCCCAGAAAGCTTCTTCTACCGTCACACCCACAAACTTCTCTACTGTTGGACTGGACCTTTGCTGTGACTACAACCAAAGCAGCCTGCCAGCACTGCAGAACCCAGCAGACTCCAGCAAATCTGGGCTAGAAGACCTCTGCCAGGAGATCAACAAGAGTTGTGCCAGTAGGGCTGCTGTAACTGGAAATTTGGGGATGTCCTGGTGGAGTTCCCACACATTAGTGGAGAAATCAGAGTTACATCTTGGGATTCTTAGTCTCATCAACAAAAAAATTTAAGAATGAATTCAAACACAAACTTAAGGACTATTTTATTAGCGTTTAAAAGAAAAAGCGTAGGGAAGGAAAGCTGAAAATTTCAGCAATCGCCTAGAAGAGGAAGGCAGAGAAGAGAAAGAGAAAAGGCCATGCTGTTTGAGTTAAGTTGGTGTGGAGGCCAGTCATCTGGTAGACAAGCAGCCACATGGCAGAGAGGGGAGTCTTAGACCAAAGTGTTAAGGAAAGTATGTTTAGGCTCTGGCCAGCATCTGAAGAAATAAGAAGAGACGAAAAAGTGAAGTTGTACTTTTTTGAATCAAGACTCAGAACTCAGAAAGGCAGGCAGACCAAACAGAGCTTCATGTCAGCTCTGGGGCAGTTGCACTGAAGGCAGAGATGCTGGGAAGGAAAAGCGCATGATCTCGTTAAAGTATAAATTACTCCTCCCATCTCTTTAGCATGACTTAATGTGAACCTACCTTCCTAAGGGGTGGTCCCTTGGCCAAGTGATGACTAGCCTATGGTGGTTTGAATGAGAATTGTCCTCCATAGGCTCATGTATTTAAACACTTGGTCCCCAGTCAGTGATACTGTTTGGGGAGGTTATGGAACCTTTAGGAAGTGCAGCCTTGCTGGAGGAAGTACAACACTAGAGAGAAGCTTTGAGGTTTTAGAGCCTCCACTTCCTGCTCTCTCTACTTCTTGTGTGTAGATAAAGATATGACCAGACATCTTCCTGCTCCTACGACAAGGCCATGCTTTCCTGGCCATTATGAATTCTCCCTTTGGAACTGTAAGCGAAAATAAACCCTTTTCTTTCATAAGTTGGGATTGCTCGTGGCATTTTATATCAACAGAAAAGCAACTGATACAGAAATTAAGTCAGGATTCAAAAGGGCCAACAGACCCAATAGAACCTCATGGTGGTTCTGGAGCAGTTCACTGACAGTGGAGATCCTGGAAAGGATGAGCACATCTCATGAATGGGAACTTGCTTTCCTGAGAGATGGCCCCTTGGCTAGGTGACTGATCAGCCCATCTGGATTAACTGGTAAGCGAAGAGACAATGGCATGCCTCCACCCAAAGGTAGGTTCAGTTCTTTACTGTATCAATGTCATGAAAGGGGTTCCCAGCCGCTACTGTCAGGGCTACCATCTGTGTTCCAACAGGGGACAGCAAAGCTGTGGGAACTAAACACAAGCTCTACAGTGATTTTGGTACCACACAGCCACCTGCTGCTGCTGGCCCTGTAGGATCAGAGCGACCACAGTTAGATGGAGTTTGCCTTGGCTATTCACAGCTCAGAGTCAAGAAAACACCACATGTAAGGGGAGCTGGGAGTCCACAAAAGACGTGTAATAAAATCAACACAGAATATAGCCCAGACCAGAGGCAGGGAAACAAAACTGTAGATCCACCCAGGAAACTGAAAACAATATTGAGGCCAGTGACTGCATTCATTTTCCTTTAACTCCGCCTAGCTCTTCTCCCCATACCGGTATTCCTTATCTGCCAGTGATTTTATTACTGTACATCCAGTAATCTTCACCCAGCTCTCCTTCCCTCCCTACAACCGTTCTTTACCTATACATAACCATAGGTTGATGGAATAGGCTAACATTGTCCCCTACTGTTTTCTCCATTTTACTATCTTGCACTTTCTGTCTCTTTTCTTTCTTTCCTCCCACTAGTTTCCATTCTCTTTTCCTATACCTTTTCCTCTTACTACAACATCTCCCAAAACCCAGAGACTGACCTCTCCTTTTAGTCTACCATTAACCAAAACGTCCACATCTCCACTCCATGCTCTGTTAATCTGACTCCTATGTATGTTTCTCTCCTCTGCTTCCCATTTAACAACCTAGTGGTAATCACCAGTCACACTGTGATTGCTTCCCTCTTCTTTTGTCCTTTCCTACTCATATTCACAATAACTGACATATTGATATACATAGTAACATTTGGGTCCCTTTACTCCCTAAGCTAATCACTACTTAACAAGTGTCCATTTTGTAGTCACCTGCTGTTCTGTTACCAGAGTGGGTAAACTGCTGGATAGTGCCTATTGCTACAGACAGTACTCAACCCACAGGGGTAAACGGGATAAAGCCTGGTGCCTGGAGCACCAGTCTAGCAGATGGAAATATCACCACCACTGTACTACCGTCTAGTCTTTATTGAACACTGCAAACACATTCACTGAAAGAAGAGAGTCAACCGGAATTGAAACAACAATAAATCAACCTTTAAAAAAATAAGTATATTTTCTTTGAAAATTTAATCCAATGTATTTTGAACTTGTATTTTGATTTTATATTCACCCAACTCTTCCCTACCCCCTTAACATTATCTGTTTTCATTATTTACTAACTCATCAAGTCCAATTGTACTGTCCATATACTTCTGGGTATTGAGCCACCCACTGGAGCATGGTCAACTTATCAGGAGCCACATCAGCAAAGAAAACTGACTCTCTCTCCCTTGGAAACCATCAACTATTTATAACTCCTCAATTTCCGGTGGGAGCTCATGGACCCCTTTGTACTTTATGCTATAATGTTGAGTGACTAAAAACAAATTTTACCCAAATGACCTAAACTCAGATGGGCAGATCCTAGTGCAAAAACACAAATAGCATGAAAAACCAAGACAACTTGTCTCATCCAAAAATTAGCAATCCTATAGTAATGACCCCGAATGAAAACATCTTAGCTGAAATGCCAGACACAAAATTCAAAAGAATCATTATAAGTATGGTCTCAAAGAGACCACGAATATCTCCTAAGAGAATAGAAAGAGCTGAAAGAAATAAGGTAGTCAATTCATGATGTAAAACTGGAACTCAATAAAGAGATAGAACTATTGAAGAAAACCCTAACTGAAATGACCATAGAAATGAAAGGCACAATAGGTCAAATAAAAACTTCAGTGCAAAGCCTCACCAACAGAATGGGTCATGTGGAAGATGGACTATCACGGTACAAAGGCACAATAGAGGAATTGTGTCTTTCATTCAAGGTCATTTAAAAAGTTTTAAATGTATAAGGAAAACATGAAAATTTTAGATGCGCAATGAAAAGGCAAAGTCTACAAATTATGGGCATACAAGAAGGAGAAGAATTTCATACAAAAGGCATAGACAATATTTTTAGCGAACTCATAGTAGAAAATTTCCCAAGTCTAGAGAAAGTGAATCCCATTCAGGTACAAGAGGCACAAAAAGCAGATGGACTAGGAAAGCATCTCTTGCACCATATAGTTAAAACAAAGATTTATTTAAAAAATTTAGGTGTGAGCACTTTGCCTGCATGTAAGTGCACCTGTGTGTGCAATGCCCATGGAGGCCATAAGAGGGCATCAAATACCCTAGAACTAGACAGTTGTTAGCTGCCATAATGGTTGCTAAGAACCAAACCCAGGTCCTCTGCAAGGGCAGCCAGTGCTTTTAACCACTGAGCCATTTCTCCAGCCCTGGTATTTCAATTTTTTAAAGATAACAACTATAATTCAGTCTTATATACCCAGCAAATTCTCATAATTGAAGTTGAAAGAAAAACTTGTCATAATAAAAGCAAGTCAAAGGAATTTATGACCATTAAGCCAGTCCAACAGACGATACTGGAAATAATTCTTAAGTCTGAAGAGAAAGATAAATAAACTGAAGAGATTACTACAGGAGGGGAAAAGATGATGCTAAGACAGGCTTTAACACTGCAAAATCAACAAAATGGCAGGGAGCAATGCAAACCTTTCAGTACAACTCTATATTAATGATCTTACTTCTTTCATCAAAAGACATAGATAAGCATATTGGATTAGAAAATAAAAATTTCTGTTTTTGATGACTCTAGAAAACACATCTCTCCATCAAAGATAAAACTATCACAGGGTGAAAAGATGGGAAACAAATGGAACCAAGAAACAAGCAGGCATTGATATTTTAGTATCTGACAAAATTGACTTCAAACCAAATCTAGTCAGAAGTTTTAAAAAAGAGATAAATAGAATCACTTCATACTGATCAAGGGAGCAATCCTTCAAGGGAAAATTATGATTCTAAAGATATACACACCAAACACAAGCTCATCCAGTTTAATAAAGGAAACACTAATAGATTTTAAATCACAGATTAACTCCAACACAATAGTAATGGGTGATGTCAATGCCCCACTCACTATTAGTCAAATCAACTGGACAAAAATTAATAAAGAAACATTGGAATTAAATTACATCATAGAGCAAATGAACCCAACAGACATCTATAGAACATTCCACCCAAACACTAAAGAGTACACATTCTTCTCAGCAGCTCAGTGAAACTGTCTCTAAAATATATCACATGTTGGGGGGGGGCTATGGGAGGGTGCCATTTTGAATGCAGGTATAAAGATGGATAAGATTGTAGGGGATGTTATGTATGAAATACACAAAAAATCAATTAAAAATCACATCTTAGGATACAAAGCAAGTCTCAGGAAACAAAGAGCAATTATGACAACTTCCTTCATTCTATCTGGTCACAATGGGATAAAGCTAGAAATCAACAGCAACAGAAACTATAGAAAATATACAAACTTGTGGAGATTAAACACCACACTACTGAATGATGAATGGATCATTGAAGAAATCAATAAGGAAGTAAAACAATTCCTAGAATTACATGAAAATGAAAGCAGAGCACACTCCAAATCTATGGGGTACAATGAAGGTGCTCTTATGAGGGAAGCTGATAGCTCCAAGTGCCTTCATTTTTAAAAACAGAGAGATCTCAAATATACAACCTGACAATGAAACTTAGAGCATTGGAAAAACAAGAATAATCCAATACCAAAAACAATAGACTGAGAAAAATAATGAGGATCAGGGCAGAAACTGATGAAATAGAAATTAAAACAAAAACAATACAAAGAAACATTTGGTTCTTTGAAAAGATAAACAAAATTAACAAACCCTTATCCAAACTAGCCAAAGGAAAGCGAGAGACCACTCAAATTAATAAAAATTAGAGATTAAAAGGAAAACATTACAAAAGACAGGAAAATTTATATTCCACTAAACTGGAAAATCTAAAAGAAATGGATGAATTTCTAGATGCATATGACCTACCAAAGTTAAGGGAAGATGAAGTAAATAATTTAAACAGATCTATAATAAGCAATGAGATAGAAGCAGTAATTAAAACTCTCCCAACTAAAAAAAGCCCAGGGCCAGATGGATTCGGCGCAGAGTCCTACCAGACCTCCAAAGAACTAACACCAATACTACTCACAAATTATTCCATAAAATAGAAAGGAAAGGAATACATCTAAACTCTTTTTGTAGAGCCAATATTACCCTGATACCAAAATCAGATAAAGATGAGGGGAGGAGAGAGAGAGAGAGAGAGAGAGAGAGAGAGAGAGAGAGAGAAATAAGTCAATCTCCTGATGAACATAGATGCAAAAATTCTCAATAAATACTTGCAAACCAAACTTAATATATTGAAAATATTGTTCACAGTGATCAAGTTAGATTATTTCAGGGATGGCAGGGATGGCTCAAGATACATAAATCAATACATGTAATTCACCACATGAATGGACTCAAGTATACAAATCACTTGATCATCTCAATTGATGCAGAAAAAACCATTGAGAAAATCCAACATCCCTGCATGATGAAAACACTGGAGAGTCTAGAGATGGGGAGACATATCTCAACATAATAAAGGTCATATGTAGCAAGCCACCATCACGCTAATTGGAGAAACATTCAAAGCATTCCCACTAAGACCAGGAACAAGTATCTACTCTTACCACTCCTCTTCAATATAGGGCTTGAAGTCTTAGCTAGAGCAATGAAAGAAGGAAAGAAGAGGAAGGAAGAAGTCAGAACATCCCCATTTGCAGATGACACGATTCGACATATGAGACACCCCAACGTGCTATTAAACACTTTCAGCAAAGCGGCAGGTTACAAAACTAGCATACCTAAATCAGTAGCCTTCCTGAACTAAAGACAAACAAAATGAGAAAGAAATCAGGGAAACAATCCCATTCACTATAACCTAAAAAAGTACCTTGGAATAAATCTAACCAAGGAAGTGAAAGTCCCATACCCAGAAAAGTTTAAAACACTGAAGAAGGAAATTGAAGAAGGCACCAGAAGATGGAGAGACTGCTCATTCACATAGATGTAAGATGAGTACTGCAGAAATGGCCACCCTACCCAAAGCAATCTACAGATTCAATGCAATTCACATCAAAATTCTAATGCAATTCTTCCCAGAAAGTGAAAAAGCAATCATAAAATTCATATGGAAGCACAAAATGCCCAGATAGCCAAAGCAATTTTGAACAATAAAAACACAACTGGAGGGATCACCATTCCTAAGTTCAAGTTATACTACAGAGCCATATTAATTAAAACAATATGGTACTGGTATAAAAACAGAAACAATGGAATAAAATCGAGAACCCAGAATAAGTCCACACACCTATAGCAACCTGATTTTTAACCAAGTGTCAAAAATATACATTGGAGAAAAGACAGTTTCTTCAGCAAATGGTGCTGGCCAAACTGAATATCTACATGTAGATAAATAAAACTTGATTCTTATCTTTCATCCTATACAAAAATCAGTTCCAAATGGGTCAAAAGTCTAATGTCAGATCTGAAACTCAAACTCCTAGAGGAAAGGGTAGGGCATGTGTCTCGGGGTATAGGCTCAGATAGAGACTCTCTGAAAGGGACCCCAGTCCCACAGGAAATAGGATCAACAACTGACAAGCAGGACCTCATGAAAATTAAAGTTTCTGCCAGGCTGGTGGCATACTCTGTCCCAAACAAAGAGAAAGAAAGAAAGAAAGAAAGAAAGAAAGAAAGAAAGAAGTAAAGAAGGAAGGAAGGAGGCAAGGAAGGAAGAAAGGAAGGAAGGAAGGAAGGAAGGAAGAAGGGAGGGAGGGAGGGAGGGAAGAAAGAAGGAAAGAAAGAAAGTTTCTGTACTGCGAAGGAAACTGTTAATTGACTGAAGAGCTAGCCTACAGAATAGGAAAAAAAAATCTTTGCTAGCTATACATATGACAGAGCATTAGTGTCTAGAATACAAAAATAACTCCAAATACTAAAAACCAAGAAAACAAACAATCCAATTAAAAAATTGGCTGTGGGAGCTGGAGAGATGGCTCAGCAGTTAAGAACACTGGTTGCTCTTGAAGAGGACCCAAGTTTGATTCCCAGCACCCACATGGTGGCTTAACAACCATCCATAACTCCAGTTCTGGGGGATCTGACATCCTCTTCTGATCGCCACAGGCATTGCACATCACAGGTGCACTTACATGCAGGCAATACACTCATACACATAAAATAATAAAATAAAACTAGAAAATGTTTTTTAAAAATTGGCTATGGAACTGAACAGAGAGTTCCTAAAAGAAGAAATGCAAATAACTTAAAAAAAATTTTTTTTAAAGTGTTCAGCATCTTTAGCCACCACGGAAATGTAAGTTAAAACTACTTTGGGGCGTGGAGGACTGAGAGATAACTCAGTGACAAAGAACACAGATATTGCTTTTTCAGAGGACTGAAGTTTGGGGCCCAGCACCCCACTGGGCAGCTGAAAACTGCCTAATTCCAGCTCAGGGGATTTGACTCCCTCTTCTGGCCTCTGTGTGCATTGCACTCACATGCACAAATAATACATAGGCACATAATTTAAAAATAAAATTATTTAAAAGTACTTTGAAGGTTCATTTTATCCAAGTCAGAATGGTTAAAATGAAGAAGACAAATAATAACAAATGCTGGTGAGAATAAGGAGGAAAAGGGAGCACTCATTCAGTGTTGATGGGAGTGTAAATTGGTGCAGCCCCTATGGAAATCCTCAAAGAGCTAGAAATATGGCTATCTTATGACCCAGTTAATACCAATCTTGCACATATACCCAAAGGACTCTGTATCCTGCTACAGAGATACCTGCTCACCCATGTTCATTGCTGCTCTGGTCATGATAGCTAGGAAACAGAATCAGCCTAGATGTCCATCAACTGGTGAATGGATAATGAAAATACACAATATACACATATACACAATAGAATTTTATTCAGCCTTAAAGAAAAATGAAATTATGAAGTTTACAGGATGAAACTGGGAAAAAATATACTGAGTGAAGTAACCCAGGTCCAGAAAGACAAACACAGTATCTTCTCTTTCATACGTGGCTCTTAGCATTGACTGTTTTTTTAAAAAAAAATATTTCGCTGGGCGTGGTGGCGCCTACCTTTAATTCCAGCACTTGGGAGGCAGAGGCAGGCGGATCTTTGTGAGTTTGAGGCCAGCCTGGTCTACATAGTGAGTTCTAGGTGAGCTGGGGCTACAGGGAGACCCTGTCTCAAAAAGACAAAAAAAAAAGAGAGAAAAAAATATTTTATTATTTTTATTTTATGTGTATGTGTGTACGGCTTGTGTGTAGGTAAGTGCACCCGTGTTGTACAATGCCCACAGAGGACAGAAGAGGCTGTCAGATCCCCTGGAACTGGAGTTATGGACAGTTGTTAGCTGCCATGTGGGTGCTAGGATTCAAACCCAGGTCTTCTGCAAGAACAGCCAGTGTTCTTAACTGCTGAGCCATCTCTCCAGCCCCGAGCATTGACTCTTTAGACTTGTATGTTTAACTTGGAGTACCTGTAGAAGCCTGGAAACTATAAAGAGGCCTTTTGTGTGTGTCAGTGGGTCTTAAGGGAAGGGAGATAGTAGAACACAGGTGTGAGAAGGACAAAAAGGGAATAATGAGGGGAAAGGTTTAAGTGGGAAGGGGAGGAGAGGGTATTGCAGAAGAAGAGGTGGGAGGAGGGATAGCTAACACTAAGAATATTTGAAAAGCTATATGGAAACCATGTTTTATAAACTTCCTAAACATACATATATAAATAAATTATTAAATAGAAAGTCCAGTGCAGAGCATGGGATACCTCCCCTTGAGTTGTTGGAGCCCAGAGCTCCCTCTTCCCCAAACAATATAGGCTATTACCATTGCTCTTGGTTGCCTACCAGAACTTGATAACCAGACACTGTTGCTGAAGATATCACACACTTTGGTCACAGGACATGTAGAAATCAAACTGATACTGATCTAGAAGTTTCCTCTCTGCTGGGAAGCTTTCACAGAACCAGAAGGTTCTATGTAGGCTGCTGAGAGAGAAAAGTCATCATTGGTTTTACCCAGCTATTAATCCTGTGAGCTATAATAATGACTGGCCTGGCAAGATAAGCCAATGGGTGCAATAGTGGCATTAGTATTATGAGCATAACCAACTGCTTTCTGATATTCCTTCATGGAAATCCATGTCTGGTACTGTAAATCTGGTCAAGAACCTATGATTGGGGAGCTCATAGGCTATGGGAAAGAACTTAATATTATTTTACTAAGTGGACACAGTATCGAACTGCCCTCTAAAGATGTATCTCTATACCCATAGATCAATGCAGCTCTCAGTCCTCATCAGAGAAGTTTCTTTGTGCAATGGACAGCAGTTACTACAGAGATTCCTAACTGGACAAAGTGAAGAGAATTTACCCTGCAGAGTGTTCAACCATAAATGCCTGTTTCACATGCCCTCTTCCCAAAGTTCATGGGAACATGGAGCAGGAGGGAGCTGAAAGATTGTAAGGAGAGGACTGGAGTGAAATTGTCTTCTGGACATGACAGGACCATTGCAGATCATGAAATCATAACACCTGTGGTTGCCTACACAAGACCTGGACACGATTAAGCCAGTCAACATTCCAGCATGGATAGGGGGAGGGGAGCTCAGGAAGCCCCACCCTTAGCTGGGGAACTATTGTCAGTGGATGTCTGCTAGGAAGGGTGAGTCTGTGTTCTTTAGGGGTACGGCCCCTGGTTAGTTGACCACGGCTCCTGTGGGTGGTCTCACACCTATTCACACATAGGCAGCATTAATTAGACACAATGGGCCATTAAAAAAAAAAGAGGACATGAAGTTGGAGGGGGATGTGGGGGATTATGAGAGGAGCTGAAGAGGTAAGTCAGGGATGAGCATGATCAAAATGCATTCTATATATGTATGAAATTGCCAGAGAATGAAATATTATATTTAATAAAAAGTAAATAAAGTGCTTAAGATGGTATGCAGGATGGAGTTGATGTTCAACAAACAGCATATATATACACACACAAACTTGCACATATATTTGTAATGGATCCATGCAGCTTTAACAAGAAAGTGACCTTATTTGTCCTTGAGCCTTGGGGCTGCTCAAAGGCTATGTAGCGAGAGATTTTTCTTTCCTCCTTTTTCCTCCAATTCCTCCAAAAAATCCTATATATTTAAGTTAGCTCTTTCTTTCTAGTATGTCCCCAAACACACACACACACACACACACACACACACACACACACACACACACAAACATGGGAGGGCGGAGTTAGAAGAGAATTTATTACTTTAAAATTTTGTGAGAATAATTAAGATACTCCTATTAATTTCATTTCAAGTCTTCCTGAACTTAGCTCATCATAACAGCATCCCACATGGCCCATTTCTTTTCCACCCTTTCATCTAATCTCACAAATGACTTGATTGTGAAAATGACAGTTTTTTATCCCAAAGGTCTGACATTCTTTGGGGGGACAGAGGTCAGAAAGTTGTGCCTTATTTTATTGGTTGCACTTAAATGCAGCCAGAATGGAATTAAAGATGTCAATTTAGCTATTATATTTGTTCCTTTCACTTATAACTGACTAGAGAGTGAACCTTAATCTATTCATGACTGTTGATGTGGCGTTGTTATTACTTATTTTTAATATTTAAGAGCTTTAAAAGTGGGTTAGCCTTAGATGATTAAAGAAAATGCAAAAGCCTTCAATAATTCTGCCAGCGGCTTAACAATTTTACTCTTGGGCCCATATCCTTGAAAGGTACTGACCCCTATAAACGGCTAATGACGTAAAAGTCGACAGGACAGTTTGACCTCCTAATTGTATTCTGCACATCATGCCTTTGACCTTTCAGAGACAACTTGATGAGTTTCTGCCATATTAATTACTCCACACTGTTCTTCAGTGATCCTTCAACAAGTCAAACCTAGTGAATGCATGTATGAGCCCTTCCGGGCTCAAAGGGAAAACCCCAAAGTGGTGATTTATATGCATCCAATGTAATGTTCCACTTCTGCATGTATTTTCTTCCCATAAGTGATGCACAAAGATTTCTGAAGGAATCTTGTAATTTTTTGGTACTCTGTTACTTCTTTCCATTAAAAATATCTGCCGGGCGTGGTGCCGCCCGCCTTTAGTCCCAGCACTTGGGGGGCAGAGGCAGGCGGATCTTTGTGAGTTCAAGGCCAGCCTGGTCTCACAGTGAGTTCAGGTCATCTGGGACTACGGGGAGACCCTGCTTCAAAAAGATAAAAAAAAAATCAGCTTTCTAAAATGGCTTTGTAACTCCAGGATCTTTTCTCAGATACCTTCAATTTCTCTTGATTAGTACGCATTGTATGATGATCAATACGTGTGTTACTGGGCAATACTACCTTTGATGCTTGAGTCTTCTTAATTTTGTCTTGAGTCATTAAAGAGATCTAATGGGTAATGGTTCATTTAGTTTTCCAAATATTCTTTGTCTGGAGTTGAGCTCTGTCTTCCTAATGAACTAGACAACAGTCATTACTGCTGACAGATCTCCCTCCCTCCCAGTTTGTTAGACTACATAGCCTGAGCTTTCCCTCTCCCTCCCCTAGATTTGGAGCCAGAAGTCACCTTTGTATGTCATTTTCATCCCTCACAGGATTCTTGGTGAACCTTTAGAGCCATTTGGGAATTAGGTCTGCACATTCCATGGGCCAGATTGCAAGGTCAATTTATAGCTCCATCCAGTCTCATGCACCCTGTGAGAGTATTAAGCAGAAAATCCTGTGCACCAAGTTAAATGCTAGAATCCAAGTTTCTCTGCTCTTTGTTTCTGCCTTCACTACGAGAGTCTTTTGATTCAGTCACCGTCCTCTGTAGCCATAAAAGCTTTAACGACAGGATGGGATTAGATAGAAGTCAAATAAAATAGCTGTCCCATTTACATCTGGGTGTCTCCCTGTTTGTGTATTGACTTCAGTGCTTTGTGCCAGGTATTATGGAAAGTAATTTACACCTAATCCGTAAAGCAATTCCTCAAAAGAGATACTAGGATGGACACCTTGCAGTGAAGACCTGGCTCCAAGGTCTTAAATGCTCCATTGAACCAGACTTAATTTTCCTGAGTTAGAACTAGTGGCCCTGAAATTAAAGTACAGTTTTCTCTGACTCTAGAGTGTTTTTAACCACTACACCATACTGAAAATCTTGGGAAGTCAATCAGATCACCTGGCATTTTAGCACTGAGACAGAGCACACTGAGATGCAATCATAGAATGCTGAAACTCTGGAGCCAGACGGTCTGGGAGTCTGTGTCTTTCACAAGTTTTCCTGGACAAGTTGTTGCTGTCTTTCTGTGTATTTGTTTCCTCATCTATAAAATGGGGGCGATAACATCAGCAACAAAAATTCTTTGGGCCACATGGGAAATTACATTTATGACACATTAGGTGTTGTTTAAATGCAACAGAAATGAAAACAGCTCAATAAATATTAGCAAGTGTTGTCAGTATTTCCTCCTTTGCCCACAGAGAGTTGATGAGACCTATTATGTCTGCTTTAAGTGATGAGCATGGGATGTTGGTTGAACCCTTAAAAACCTGGGGTTCTCTATGGATGTATATTGTTGGAAGCCTCTTTCTCTTACTCCTCGGCCAAGGCCACAATGGAATAAAAGGACTCAGAGAAGCTTGCTTGGGTCTAGAAACTGGGTGTGGGTGGTATCTAAATGATGTCTTGCCTTTAACCTTCGGTAGAATTGTGGAGTTAAGTAAGATCAGGAGAGGGAATCAAGAAATGTGGTTTCTGTCAACCTGTACTGTGACCTTGTTATCCAAAATTGGGTGATTAACACATCCGAAGTCAAACTCCTACCACTTCTGTGAGGAGGAGGACACCATATTGAAACAATCTAATTTGAGGGAGCAGCAAATCAAGTTAAACATTAAAAAGCCAATAATGGATTTTTATCATTACACAGCCTCTCCTCTAGGCCAGGTGAAATGAACAGCACTAAGCTAGGCAGGCAGTTACTAGGAAATAATTAAACAGATACCCAGCAATCAGTAGGATGCCCTGTAAGAAGCTGTGCTTGACGTCAAACAAAGGTGTCTAAGAAACAAAGCCCTGCCTTAAAAGGAAGCTATTTACTTGGAGATCAAGATATAAAATGATAACTCATAATAGAGGAATTATGTACTGGATGAGCAGTGCAGACCAGAAGCCCGCGGGCAAGTTTTCCCATTATAAACACGACAGCATCATTTAATTACAGGCAGCATGTGTTACAAGCCCTGGTTGGACAAATTTGCTCTTCAAAAGATTGCAAATGTTTAAGAATTCTTAAGATTTAACTTAAATTCATTTTAAAAGTTAACTTTAACTCACCGGGGAGAATAAATCTCTCTGAGAATCCATTTTAGAACTTCTAAATCATCTCTTAGGAAACTGCCCAGAAACCCCAAGTATATATGTAATTTTAGGAAGCTAACAGATATAACATATACCCTAAGATCTATCCATGAACCCCAAATAAAAAGTCCTAATCTTAAGAATCTGGGAGGGGGCCTGGAAAGATAACTTGGTCAGTAAAGTACCGAACACACAAGCATGAGGACCTGGGTTCTGATCCTTAGCATCCTTGTAAATTTAGCTGGGCATGTGGCTTTTATCTGTAACCCCAGCTCTGTGGTGGAGGGGAGACAGAAGGATCCCTGGAACTCATTGACCAGTCAGCTTAACCAATCACTGTATTCCAGGTTCAGTTGAGAGACCCTGTCTCAAAAACTAAGGTGGAGGACAAAAGAGGAGAACACTTAACACCTACCTCTGTCTTCCACACACATGTGTAGTGGTCTGCAGCTGTGTTCTCCAAGGAGGTGGGCCAAGGGTGCCTGACCTAGAGAATGGGAAGACAGCTCCACAGCTGCTCAGCAGAGTGGCTCATCTTAATGTGGCATCTGGACCAAACTTTGCCCGTAGGAAGGCTCTACTATGAGGCCTTTACTCCATGGGTCTAACTGGAAGGGGTGGGTGTTGTATGGCCACCCCTCCCTCACTTTGCCTCTTGAGCTCAGAGTATGGTCACAGGCTCTGGGTCTGGATCCAGTCACATCTCTAGTTCCATCACTTTTGAACCCAGCACAACCTGACCTCCACTAGACGCCTCCTTTAGCCTCCAAGCTTTTTTTTCTGTAGTGAAAGCAGGTGGAATGGTGGAGTGTGTCACATCTGGCTGTCTTGGGTTTAGGACCCCCTCCCCAACTAGCTGATAAAGACACAAGCAGAATCCTAGGAATATTAGAGAGGGCTGCATAGGTGGGGACTTGCTAAGTGGGCCTAGATGAGAGGCCTTGTTGAACACGTAGACAGCCTCACGCCCCATCTGAGCTCACAGCACTGGCATGAGAAGTCAGAACAGACTAAGGAGTTGCCAAAGGGTTGGAAGACCTAGGCAGTTCTATAGACTTCTAGAATGGCTTTCTAAATTGCAGGGATTACCAGGTGGTCAAGAAGGGGCTCAGTATCTGCTGGGTCTCTCTCTCTCTCTCTCTCTCTCTCTCTCTCTCTCTCTCTCGTCATTTTTTTTTTTCACTCATCAAACCCTCATGGTATGCACAGCATCTAGGATTGCCCTCAGCTCTGGGGTCAGATGTCAGCCAGGCATTGTATCACATCTAAATATCTTGAGGTCTATTGCCTTGGAGATATCACAAAAGAAACATCTCCACAGATGTATGGGTGTCTTACTTACTTTGCTAGAGAAGCACTAACTAGGAACCCCCAGATCCCCCAGAGCCTAGATTAGTGGTATCAGAAGGGAAATCCAAGCTCTCAGGGAACTCTGACTCCATAATCCAGCTTCATTTCTAGCTGCATGAGGAGGAAGAGACAGTGTCCCTTTGGCAGGACAAGGGGAGGATCTTACAGAAGATTCTTTAACAATGAGGATTAGAGGCAAGTAGACAGCAGGGCACAACCGCCTCCCCTTGATAAGCTATAACCACAATGCTTTCCTTCCTTCCCCAACATTGGGGCCCTCACTGCTACAGACTCCATTGGGGATGGTCACTCCTGCCATCTCCAGGTTCCGATGCCCCCACTCATAGACTTATTCCCTATTATAAAGCATGAAGTTGGCTTAGCAGAAATATAAGTTCACATAAACATTTGTTATTTGTCAGGCCTGCTGGTTGTTGATGGTCTCTTCTTCAATAAACTCCGGGCCCCATATGTCTTGGTGGCAAAGATAAACAGTTTGAATGGAAGGCTCATTCTCCTGGTTTACTCTGGGCAGGTGGAATTATTTTTTTCTGTTGTGGTAGTTGCTCGCATGTTTCAGAAACACATTTTTAAAAAGAAATAAATGGAGAGAAAATACACTGCACAGTTGACGTCATCCTTGGGTTGCTGCACTAGAGGAGGCCCAGGTTGAATCTTTTGAAGTGAGTGCAACTTTGCTCCTGTTATGGTCAGCTAACTTCCAGAGTGCGCAGGTGGGAGAGAGCCACAGGTTTAGCTTGGGCGGCTTCTCCAGGCTGTCCACCACTCCTTCCTGGAGGAAAGCCCAGCGAGCAGGCACATGGAACCACCTGCAAATGCAGTTGCCACTAATCGCAGGTGAGTGGGATGGGAGAGAGGGAACTATGCAACAGTCATGAATTTGCATGCCATCCTTGAATAGGAACCATGCTAATCTTTGTGTCTCTTCAAGTTTAAGACTTGTGCATGACAAGAGCAATATTTCTGATATTTCTTCTTGCCTTTGCTTTTTTTTTTTTTTTTTTCTGATACAGGGTAGACCAGACTTTCCTCAGATGCGCAATCTCTCTGTTTCAGCTTCTCCTGTGCTGGGATTACATGTACCACCATGTCTGGCTTCTGATACTTGTTATGGAGAACATGTGGTGAGATTTTGCTCTTTTTTGTATCATTTTAAAGCCACAAAGCCACTCTGAAAATCTCAGTCTTTTGATTATTTATTTATTTATTTATTTATTTATTTATTTAGTGCTAGGGATTATACCTAGGGCCTGGCTCATGCTAAGCATAAACTCTACCAATGAGCAATCCCTCCCCTCAGCAATATTTAAAGCATTCATTTTTAAAGTGGTTATGGATATAATTCAGTTATTTGCTATGCTTGAGTCTGGTTTTTATTTGCTACATCTGTTCTTTAATTTCTTGCGTAAGTAGCTTCAATCAAGCAGTTTATATCATTGCATTACATCTCCTGTTTTAGCATATTAATTATAATTCTTTTTTTTTCTTTTCTTTTTTGGTCTTTTTGAGACAGGGTCTCCCTGTAGCCCCAGCTGGCCTTGAACTCACAGAAATCCACTTGCCTCTGCCTCCTGAGTGCTGGGATTAAAGGCATGCACCACCACACCAGGCTTCAATTATAATTCTTTAAAAATTGTTTTGATTGGCTCAGCAGGTCAAAGTGCTTGCCGCCTGGTCTAACAACCTGAGTCCAGGACTTGGGACCCACATGGTGGAAGGAGAAAACTAACTCCTGAAAATTGTACGTACATACAAATACATAAATGATGTAATTTAAAAATTAGTGTTGGGCTGGAGAGATGGCTCAGCAGTTAACACTTGCTGTTCTTCCAGAGAACCCAGGTTTGATTCCCAGTACTCACATGGGTTTTAACAACTGCCTGTAACTCCAGTTCCAGGGGATCCAACACCCTCTTCTGGCCTCTGTAGACTTTGCACGACACAGGTACACATTCATACATGCAGGCAAAATACTCATCCATATAAAATAATGCCTCAGTGGCTCACCTAGAGTTTTCATATATATATGAAAACGTAGGTCCACCTTCAAGTAACACTATTGCTATAATCACCCGACACATGGAATATTTGCTACTTTAAACAAGTGACTGTGTTTTAGGTCATGAGGTGTGTACCCGTATTGGCTACTCATCACTGTGACAAAACACCCAACAGAAGCAACTTAGCAAGAGAGGGTTTTTCTGGATTACAGTTCAGCAGATGCAGTTCATCATGTTGAGGAGGTCCTGGAAGCGCAAGCAGTTTGGTCAGTGGTGGCAGGAACTTGCAGCTTGTTACACAGCCATAGCAGACAGGAAGCATAGATGAGATTGGAAGAGGGGGGTGGGGTATAACCTTCAAAAGTCGACCCCAGCCCTCTGGGGATCCGTCTCCAACAGCCATTCCTTCTTCCTCAACTGTTCCCAAAGCTTCCAAAACAGCACCGCAAGTTGGGAATCAAGTACTCACACACATGAGTCTGCTGAAGACATTTCAGATTCAAGCCATAGCAAAGGAAAAATAAAGCAATTCATCTATTTTACTCCTTCTCTGACATCCTTCGATTGTTTCAGATAGACACTTCTGGTCCATATAATTTCCTTCCTTCTTGAAGAAAGTCTTTTAATGTTTTCTGTAAGATGACTCTGCCATCAACAAAGGCTTCCAGTTTTTGTTTGCCCAAGAAAAAAATGTGTTTCTCCTTCCCTTTTAAAGGATAGTTTCACTGGATATAGTGTTCTAGGTTGGGAAAGATTTTTCCTTTTAGCAGTTTAGATACAGTTGTGTTTCACATTCCAACAGGGTGCAGTCTAAGAATAGCATTGCTGGGCCAATTGTGTGAACATCTTCGACTGTGTCTACACAAATGTGGGTGCTGTAGACTACTACATACCTAAGATGCATGGCCTAGCCACCGTCATCTGTGGGGCCCAGCATTGCCTGAATGTGGTTGTGTGGCACAGGATCGAATGTGGTTGTGTGGACAGGATCATATTCTTCCCTTTTGACTTCATGGCTTCTGTATTAGTCAGTTTGGGCTGACATTAAAAAAAACAAACAAGGCTGCAGATTGGGTGTGTTAAGCAACAGAATGAATTTTCTCAGGTTCTGGAGGCTACCAAGCCCTGGTTTGCAGGCGGCTGGCCGCCTTCTTCCTGCATCTTCACATGGCCTTTTCTGGTTATGACTTTCTAATGTGCCCCACTCTCAATAAAGGCACTGACCCTATTCGATTAGGAACTCCATCCATGCACCCTCGTTTTACTTTAACTGCCCCCTTAAAGGTCCTGACTATAAATGTCGCCAGGTCAGTGCTTCCCCTATGGACTTGGTGTAGGGAGAAAGGGGTCCGGCTTCTGAAAAGAGAACAGCTGGAATTCCCGTCTTGTTCCACTGTAAGTAATATGTTTTTCATTCTCTGGCTTCTTTCAAGATTTTCTTTTGAAAAGTCTCTGGCTTTCTGCATCTTTCTAAGATTATGATCTTGAGAACCTTGTGCTTTTCCCATGAAAGCCTGGAGGCTTCCTGAGACCGAACCCTCAGTTTCCCACTAGTTTCTAGTTCAATCTTGTTCTCTAGTAATTCATCAGAATTACCATCAAAGCATTCCCAGTCATTTGTGGCCAAGCATCTTCTTCCCTATAATAATGAAATTCATATATATATATATATATAATTTATTTTTATTTTATGTGGATAAGTGTATTGCCTGCATGCGTGCAAGTGTACCTGTGTCATGCAATGCCCACAGAAGTCAGAAGAGAACGTCAGATCCCCTGGAACTGGAGTTATGGATGATTGTTAGCCACCAAGTGGTTTCTGGGAATTGAACCCAGGTCCTCTGCAAGAATAGCCAGTGCTCTTAACCTCTAATCCATCTCTCCAGCCCCAATAATGGAATTCTTTGCTTCACCTGTCTCACTAGTTCTCTGGCAGACTTAGGGAAAGTCAATTTTAAATTTGTTTAGCTTTTTCTTGTGGATATAGGGAAAATGACTTCCAAGCTCTTTACGTGCCGTTCTGAAAGTGGACGTCATTTGGGGATTTCTAATAGATTTTTAAAAATCTTTGTCATCATCTTCTTCCTCGTCTCTTTTGTCCTTTTTCTCCTCCTCCATCTCTTATTTCTTCTTTGTCTTAAGATCTTTTCTCTGTTCTTTATAGTCAGTCCTTCATTTTCTAGAGGTCCTTAAACATCTTTACATAGTCACTTTTAGGCTGATCCATTTGAATAATAGGTACCAGGGAAATGTTAGGAAAGTGTTACATCTTTACAATTATAATACTTAATTTTAATTTATTAGTTATTTTCAAGAGTGAATTGATCTCCTGAATTTTGTGAGGTTGACTGTCTGGTTCAGATTTAATTTTTCTGTCTCAGAATTTTGATTTGGAGATTCATCTTGTAGAAAAGGAGCATGTTTCATGCCCCCATCCCCCATCCCGCTCCATGGGCTATATGACTATCTCAACTAGACCCCTTAGACTCTTACTCTAGTTCTTTCTACTGGAACCTCAGGGTGCCTGTCCCTGGTGATCCTGAGGTTAGCGTCTGCCTTGCCACTCACTATAGTGTACAACAGCACACAGTCTTTCCTGCCCATCTTCCTGGTTGTAGATTATAGAACTTGGTATTAGCTTCTTATATATTTTTCAAGCTTCTTGCTTTGTGCTTCTGATTTAGGCAGAAGCTTATCTCATTATGGAGTAAGGACTGCATCTATGTTATTTTTTTTTCTCTTTTAAAGCATGTTATGGCAGTTATTTGAAGTATAATAGATTGGGACCTAAAAACATGACTTTGTAATGCTCTTTCACTTAGAAGACATCTTTATTTATGTTAGCAGCATCATTAAGAAATATACAGGGGCTAGGAGACAGCTTGGCAGTTAAGAGCCCTGGCTGCTCTTGCAGAGGACTGGACTTCAGTTCCCAGCACCCACATAGTGTCTATAACTCCAGTTCCAGGGGCTCTGATGCCCTCTTCTGACATCTGCAGGCATTGTATAACATAGATGCACTTAGATGCACTCATGCACATAAGATGAAAATAATAAATAAAATATTTTTAAAATTAAAATAAACAAGAAAAAAAATGAAAGAAACACATAAAACTAGGCCTTAAGTGAAGTTTACAAATGCAAAGAAGGGGCACTATGGTTTGGATAAGACCTGTGTGGAAAAGCTTGGTCACCAGCCCAGGTATTATTATGAGATAGTGGAAACTTTAGGAGATGGGGCCAATGGAAGTTAGGTCATTCTGAATGCTTTCTAGAAGGATATATTGATTGAGTTGGGTCCCTTCTCGTCTCTTTTGCTTCCTAGCTACCAGGAGGTTACACCCTCTTCTGCCATGCACTCTTACCATGATGCATTGCCTTGCCACAGGCCCAGAACAAGACCAACAGACCATGGATTGAAACCTCCCAAACTGTGAACCAAAATAAACCTTTCCTCTTTTTCAGTAGTGTACTGGGTAGCTTCAGTTTTGAACTTGACATACGTGAGTGGAGGGAACCTCACCCTTCCATTGGATTGGCCTATGGCCTTGTCCGTGGGGTATTTTCTTGACTGTTGAATGATGGGGGAGGGCCACCCCTGTCAGGTGGTCCTGTGTTATATAAGAAAGCAGGCTGAACACAGGCCAGGGAAGCAAGCCAATAAGCAGCACTCCTCCATGATCTATGCTTCAGCTCCTGCCCCCAGGTTCCTGCCCTGAGTTCCTGCCCTGACTTCCCTCAGTGATGAACTGTGACCCAGGAAATGTCCCCAAGTTGGTTTTGGTCAGTGTTTTTCTCATATCAATAGAAAGGCACCAGGACAGGTAGATTATCTCAGTAATTTGTAACAGTAATGGAAAGCTGACTAACACAGAGGGTAACAAGTGTTCAAGGCAGGAGAAGGGTGGATGGATATTCTGGATCAAGCAGTTGACACTCAGAATCATATAGAATCTGTGACTCTCCTAACCCAGACTTTAACATGTTTTCCTGCTTACAACGTTTGTAATCTGGGGTGTGAGGGAGAAGCTCTCTGGTAGGAAAGTCAATCATTGCACCTATGACTTTAATATAAGGATTTTTTTGGAAAACTTGTCATTGGTGGTTTTACCTTCCAGGTTTTTGAGCCACTGGCTGAGCTTGGTGACTAGACTTTTCACTGTGTTGCATCTTTCTGTGTTCTGTCCAGAAATTCTCCTTTATGGAGACTTTATTTCCTTCTCCTCCGTCTTCAGTCACACACAGCTGATTTCTAGTAAAGTCAGATCCACTCCTCTAAAGCTCTCTACTGCCTCTCACCCAAGTTCTTTCTCAGATTTCATTGCCCTCAAGATATTAGAACCCTTGTACACTGGCAGGGCTGTAGTGCTGGTGTTTATGTTTAGTCTTTTCTTGAACTTTATGGCCTTCATTAACCAAAGCTGTGTGAAATTGAAGGAAACACAGTTGGTCTGAACCCTAGAGCCATCTGTTCAACCTGCTCAAGATATTGGTGCTTGACTGTTTACTAAACAGTCTTCCTGAGTGGCAGCTTAAAGGCTGGGGCTGAGGCCTCTGTTAATCATTACACATTTAACCAACAGTTGGGGCCTTTGCTGGCTTTGCTATCATTGCATTCAGAAGCAACGTTCTGTACCCTGCCCTCAGCTGCAGAACAGGAGAGGGACCCCGTGGTATGTTTACTGTCAGGATTTCCAGCAAGCTGGGGTTGCCATACCCAAGCAGTGGTGGGCATGTCATGTTGCAGAAGATGTGACATGTGTGATTTTATTGTTGACTTTATCTTTGCCAGCACACGTGGTGTCTAACATTGGCTGGGAAGCTGGGCTCCAGGGTGGAGCAAAGGTTTAACGCTGTTGACAGTTTAATGCTTGAGAGGCAAGTGTTTCGGTGTGCCCTCTCCCTGGCGACTTTTGCCCTTTCTCTAATCCTTTGCATAAACACTGCCTTGAAAACGGCTTACGAAGTCTCTGCAGAGGCAGGTGAAACTGTTGGTAAACAGTCGTTGTGAATAATATTTACTCGTGGTCAGATCCTGAGCCTGTGTTTCTTTTTGATGGTATTTACTGGCTGATACGGATCTCTGTGAAGCCACACACACACACACACACACACACACACACACGCACACACACACACCTGCACACACACACGCACACACACACACGCACACACACGTTGAACCTCTCTGCCTGCGTCTGTGGCAGATTAGAGTTCATGACAGAAATGGCAATTTAGCCTTGGGAATGAAAATGAAATGTCTCCCAATGTTCCTGCATTCCAAGTAGCAATCTCTACTCGATGAAAGGATCTAAAAATAGGAAAATAATCATGAAGCTGCAGAAAGTTGGGCAGAAGCAAGGGCGACTTGCACTGAGTTAAGGGAGAAAAGATGACCTTTGCAGCGAATGTCCATCAGATCTCATGGTGTTCCTGGTCACTCGGGTCCCTAACCCACTGCCTTAGTATTTCCGTATGCCAGAAGAATTTAGGAAACAGAAAATCATGAAAGAAAAATGATTTATTTACAGTTTGGCCAAATTGGGGAGAGAAAGACCTTATTTCTTCTCCACTGTGTCCATGGCAGTCTTAGAGTGAGTGCACAGGAAATCATGAGACAAAGGCAGGGGACGTGTAGATTTGGCTGTGATGACACTTAGGCGGTCTTTCATGGAGGAAAGGTGACTGGACCTCAGTTGCCTCCATTGTGTCTGTTCTCAGCTTTGGGGACTCAAGTGTCTCTATAATTTAGAATATCTCCTCTTCCCATCAGCCATTCCCTATCAGCATAGGATAGTGGTCACAGTGGTCTGGTAGAGTCAACTGGCACTGCTCTTAAAAGCAAATGTACGTCTTTCTCTTCAGCTGTATTTTGGGGACTATTAGGTTGGGAGTTTGAAAACAACTAAAGTACTTATACCCAGAAACCAGCAAGTGCTCCCCTCACCCCTGGAGAGCCAGGGACAGAATGTTTACCAGTACAGAACTACATGTGGCAACGCCTAACTTCATGTCTAAGCAAGGAGAGAGGTTGTATCATTTCAGAGACAAAGGCATGGCAAAGCTGAAGAATTACTTGAGTCAAGAAATAGCTCCTCGATTTAAACGGAACTCTTCTCTCTGGGTAAAAACATATTACATGTGAAATGAAGCTATTTTAGAGAACAAATGGGGGAAAGTATACAAGGTAAACGATTTCCAGATCACAATCTCAGTGTTCACCTTGGTTTTACTGACATGGTTCATTTTATTCATTTATTCATGAATTCTACAGTATTTACGGACTAGCTCCTGTTCACTGTGCTGGCTCCTGAGTGAACAGAGCCACGGTTATTATCTTCATGGAGCTCAGATCTGATAGAAAACATAGATAATAATAAGTAAATGATTAATTACAAACTGTGGCAGACTTTATAAAGGGAAAACATAGAACACGAAGAGAACATGTGACCTGATGATTTGGTCTATTCTAAAGATGTTGGGGAGGATTCCATAAGAAAGTATGGATTGATCTGAGAAAGAACATTTTTTTTGTGTGTATACGTGTGTGTGTGTGTGTGTGTGTGTGTGTGTGTGTGTGTCTTAATCTCTTACTATGTAGCCCAGGCTGGCCTCAAGCTCCTTGAGTAGACCAATGTACTTGAACTTGAGAGCCTCTGGCCTCAGCCTTATGAGTGCTGAAATTGCAGGCCTATGCCTCTATTCTCAGCTTTGTGGGTTCATTTGAGGTCTGAAGGATTGGTAGCAGTTTCACTGTGAATAGGAGTGAGTGATGGAGGAGATTTAAGCAGAGAGAACAAATGTGCAATCACTCATCACTCAGTGATGGGAAGAAACTTACTTTCAAGAAAATTAAGGAAAGGTCATATGGCCAGACAACAGAGGAGAGGGTAGTGGCATGCAATGAAGTACACCAGTGTAAATACAAGTTGATATTGACTATGTTTATGCCAAGTGATTAGAGCAGATTTTATTTTTAGTAATTCTTTGAGATTTCAATACAATGTACTTTTTTGAAAATTTCATACATAAGTACTATCTGCATTATTTCCATCCCTCCCAGTGCTCCAAAAGCTCCTCTCATGTCCCCCTCACTCCCTCTCAATTTCTTAACCTCTTTGTTTATTATCATTACATATAAATACATACATTTATAAATATAAATGCACACATATATATATAATGTATTGAGTCCATCTAGTGATACTTGTGTGTGCCTGTGTTTAGGACTGCCCACTTGATATTAGATAACCTCTCAGGGAGCTAGTCCCTGGAAAAAACTGATTCTCCCATCCTCAGCATCCATTGATTATCTGTAGCTCTTTATCTTGAGGTGGGATCCCATGACATTCCCCCCCATCCACCTTGACATGTCAACTGGTTTTTTCATTATACAGATCTTGTTAGACTACTGTACTGTGGAGATTTCATTCATATGAGGTATTTTAATCATATATCCACCTCTCACATTTCTCCCAGATATACCCCCACCTCCCTACCCACCCAGCCTCATGCCCCTCCCCCAAATCCAGTACAATTTGTGTTGCTCAAATACTCTCGAGTATGGAACCAGCCCTGGAGTATGTTCAACCTATCAAGGGTCACAACCTATCAAGGGAACTACTCTTCCTCTCCCAGCAGCTCTCATTTGCCAATAGCTCCTTAGTTAGGGTAGAACTTCATGCCCACTTCCTACCTCCCTGCTGGGATTTTTGTCTAGCTTGAGCTTGATCAGGTCTTATGCATGCTGTCACAGTTGCTGTGAATTTATATGTGCAGCTGCCCTGCTGCCCGGGAACACTGTTTTCTTGTAGCCATCCATGACCTCTGGCTCTTATCATCTTTCCACTCCCTCTGAGTGCATTTAAGGCCAGCAACATGAAATGGAATCCATACCTGGCACTGTTATTGGGACCAAGAACCTATAACTAGATAGGTGGTGGGCCCCAGAGAAGCTGCTACTAATATTGTATTAAATGAACATGGTATTAAAATGACTCCTGATGACTTATTACTGTACCCAAAGATTAATGCATCTGTCAACACTCGTCAGAGAAGTTTCTTCTTGAAGTAAAAGGCAATTATCATAGAGACCCACAATTGGTCAATAAGAAAACAGGAGACTGTGAAGTGCTCAGCTCTAAATGGGACAGCTATATTACATCCCTTCCCCCTGAAGCTCAGGGATCTTTTCACATTTGCTTTTTAATTTTAATTTTTATTCATTTCACTTGGGCTACAATGTGGGAAGCTGGTCAGAAAAGGAAGAGAGAAGACGCATTCCAGAGGCGGTCATTGCCTGCTTCAGGTGAGGAATGATGGGATATTGGCCCAAAATGATAGCATTCTTGATGGTATAAAGTGATGCATTTAAGAGGTGTTTTGGATGTAAAACATAAGCTACATGGTGATGGATTAATTATGGGTATGGCAAAGGAGAGGGTCCTGTCAAGGTTGATGCCAAGATATTTGGCTCTGGGGCTGAACTGATAACTGTTTCACTCACTAAGATTAAAAACCCAAATTGGAATGGAAGCCATGATCATGTTAGTTTTGAGATACATTTAAACATCTAATTAATAATAATTGAGGTAGAGGGGTTCTTGTTGTTTTGTTTGCTCTTGATACAGGGCCTTATAATATAGCCCAGTTCAGGCTGGCCTCAAACTCACAATCTTCCTGCCTTGCTGTCCTGAGTGCTGGGACCATACTATGTACTACCATAAACAGCTAAGAGATACTTTGGGTATGTAGCTCTGGAGCCACATGGAGAGCTACTTCTAAGTAGCTAAAGCCAAGGTCATAAGAAGGACCTCCAATGGAAGAGTACTGAGTGAGAAGAGGAGAGGGTTCAGGTAGAACCCTGAGAGATTTAAACAGTTAAATTTAAATAGTTAATAAGGTTGGTGGTAACAAAGGGACCCACTACAAAGGGGCCAGTGTGATCTTATCAGGAGGATGAAAACATCCTAAAACAAATTTATGGTGATGGTTGCACCACTCCATAACGTCACTAAAAGGCATCGAATTAGACATTTGAAATAGGCAATTTTTGCTGGGCATAGTAGCACACACCTTTGATCCCAGCACTTGGGAGGCAGAGGCAGGTGGATCTCTGTGAGTTCAAAGCCAGCCTGGTCCACATAGTGAGTTCCAGGTCAGCTGGGGCTATAGGGAGACCTGTCTCAAAAAAAAAAAAGAAATAGATAATTTTAATATTATATAAAATATACCCTCATAATTCTGTTAACTGGCTACAATGACAAAACTAAGAGTATAAATGAAAGAAAATAAAGGATAGGTCTCTTTCAGGAGTTAAGACTGGTCATGTATCTTGAATACAGATTAAAAAAAGAAAAAGTCTTGTGGTAACTAACAAATTAAAGAAGTTAAGCATACATTTTATCATGTAATGTTAAAATAATGGTTCAAATATTGGGTAATATAACACTGTAAAAATAATGACTTGTATTTAAAAATAAATGTTTTGTAATTGTAAGAAGGACAGATGACTTGGTCCTTCCTCGTTGTCAAATAAAGAGCCTGAATAGAGAGGTATTTGTTGCGCCCTTTGCATGGTATGGGACCTGAGAAACAACACAATTGTACTACAACCAGAAGTCATGTTTATATATAGATCAAACAACACATTTATTCTAAAAGTCTGAGGCACTCAGAGACTATTGTAAAACTGTTGGTTTTTCTTAAAATGAACTAATGATTACAAAAGAGTTATGTGTCCAACAATCATCTTTAAACATATAATCAGCACTTTGTCAGCAACGGTACATGGTAAGTTTGATAAATCATTGTTGATGACATAAGTCAGAAATTATAAAAGTAAGAGTGCTCATAAATAATTATTTAAGTCGACCGTGAAAATCATCACAACAGTAAAGATCAGAAGAGCACGACATCACAGCAAGAGAATGGGCCAAATCAGTATTGGTAATTTAAAAACGTCATTTTAGAAAGAACCCACTTGTTCCTAACATTTGTTCACTTTCCACTTGATTATTCAAAGAAGTTCAAACCACTCAGTTCAAAGCCTACATATAAGTAAATTATTCTTTTCTTTAAATTTGTTTTTTAAAATGTTTATTTTATTGCTGTTCATGGTGGTACACGCCTCTAATCCCAGCACTCTGGAAGCACAGGCAGGCAGATCTCTGTGAGTTCAAGGCCAGCCTGGTCTATATAGCAAGTTCCAAGCCAGCCAGGGCTATTTAATGAGACCCTGTGTCAAAAAAAAATATTATTTAGTGGTGTGTGTGTGTGCAGGTGCCCATGAGAGCAAGAAGGGTGTTAGGTCCACTGGAGCTGGAGTTACAGGTGGCTGTGAGCTTCCTGGTGTGGATGTTGGGAACTGTACTCTGGTCCTCTGGAATTACAAGTACTCTTAACCACTGAGCCATGTCTCCAGCTCCCTTGATCTTACTTTTAAGACTTTACCTTTGCTATGAATTTTGTCCCATTTCACTTATCCACCATTTATTTGGATGATTAGTCTGAAAAATACTATTTTTGACTTCTTTCTTCCCTATGCTAACCAGTAGGTACTTCTGACCCTTAGGTTAAGCCTACCACCATCCATGGTTTTCAACCAAGTTTCTTAATCTAGGTAGTTAGAGAAGGCTATTGATGTATGATTTCAATCCAGCACTTCAGTGAAATATTACATCTAATTTAAATGCCTTTTCCAAATTGGCTTTCAGAAAATGCTTAACTCAGGCTGCCCAAGTTTTGCCGAGTTTCCTGAACTCATCTTGTAGTTACAATAGCAACCCTGTGTTATTCTCCAAAAACAAGAAATTAGGGTCCTAGAGCAGAGACATGATTGATGGAGGTGCCGCTCAAGGAGGAAGTTGATGAGAACACATGACCTAGAAATGACGAGGTCTTCACAGAAATAGATAAGGATCGATTCAGTGCAGTGTCTGTGGCATTCTGATAGCTCTGACGAGTTCACTATGTCTTTCCTATGGACTCTTCTTTATTTCTGAACTAGAACTTAGTTGATGACGTTAGGATAGTTGCTTTGGTTAGATGACAAGAAGAGACATTCTGGGCTTGTGGCAGTTGTGTAAAATTAGAATATTTGCTCTTCACCCTATTGACCAAGGTGTCCCATTCTCCCTGCAAACCTGTTGACTGATGCTCCCAGCACAGATGACCAGATGCTCTCTCCGGGGTCTGTATGTTTCTGTGAGTTATAAGCTTGCCAAGAGTCCCTTGCTTCTGTCACATTCATTGCCCCGATGCATTTAATGTACAGAGAAGCATTACATAATACAAATCAGGGAGAAAATAGCATTCTTGTGAAAGGTTGGTTGAATGCTTTGGAAAAGACTCGCCAAGGTGAATTGCCTTCAAATCCTGTTGGAATCCGTATGAACAAGTCAACTGTAAAGACTGGGTGGGTAGAGGCTGCAAAGTTTGAGCTTCTGTTTCAGCTGGTTTTGTGTTTTCAGCATCTCATTTCACTTAAAAAGTCAAACAGGAAATAGTGTGCAGGGCAGTATGGGTTTATCTATGTTAGAGATTCGACACAAAACACTAACCAGAAGGCGGTGGCTCGCATTCTGATTTCTTCTGGTCTTTGGTAGTTTTGTTTTGCTTTTGCTTCTTAAGCATGCAGATGTTATCCTGGAAAGCGTGGGTCTGCTAGGAGCTTACACCTCCTGTCAGAGCTGCAGCATCTTGTCTTTGTATTCCTGTATCTAAACACTGTGACACATTGTGTGAGCCTTCAAGACATATTTAGTATTTGATGGAGTTAAATAAAAGGGCATTGCTAAAGTGAACAAAAACGTTAGCGAGAAGGAAGAAGGAAAGCACCTGTATTCATTACAGTTCCTGTTACTCTAACAAAATACGTGACAAAAGCAGTTAAGGAAGAGTTTGCTTTGGCTGGAAGCTTGAGAATACAGTTCATGATGGTGGGGAGACATCATCACAGGGCACGAGGCAGCTGGTCCTGTTGCATCGGCAGTGAGGAATCAGAGAGAGAGAGATGAATGGTGATGTTCAGTTCAATATTTTTCTAGTTTTTATTCAGTCCAGACCTCAATCCATAGGATGGTGTTGCCCACATTCAGAGTAGGTCTTCCCTGCTCTGTTAAGCCTTTCTGGAAACACCCTCAAACACACCCAGAGATGTGTTTCCGTGGTGACTAACTCCTACCAAGTTGACAGTGAGGATTAACCAGCACAGTGTGAGTGTGTTTTCATTGTTAGTGTTTGTTTTTGCTTCTTAGTTTTATCTAGAGTTTGCAGTTGTTATCCTAGAGATGACTTGTCTGTTGGGAGCTTATACCAGCTGACAATGAAGATCAGCTTGGTGTAATCATTAAAGCACTTTAGAAGACATAAGATCATAATCAAGAGGACTTCAGATTAAAAACAGCCAGTTTCTATGAAGACCAGAGTTAGCACCAGGAGCCACTAGACTCAGAGCAGTGGCATCTATGGGGCCAGAAGCATTTTAACTTGTTCTGAGATGTAACTCTCCCCAAAGCCAAGCTGGATACAGATCCACCAACAAGGTCGGGTTTTCTTAAGTTGGCATCGGGGTTTAGCATTGAAAACTGCTTCCCCAGAGGTCCCTTGAAGAACTTGTTCAAGTCAGTTTAGAGACTAACAGTTGCGCTGGCTAAAAGATGAGAAACAGAGCAGCACAGTAAATAGCAGTCACCCCCAGGGAGGGGCTGCGGGGGTGAGAGGGGCTGGTGCTGGCTCTTTCCTCATTTACTATCTGTATTAATGACCTGCCAGTGGAGGGAACAGCTTGCTAATGAAGCAGCAGCCAGGCCTGCAGTGGGAGCCACTGGGACTGAAAAGAAAATGCAAGCCAAACTAACAGACCAAGGATAGGATGCTGGGCAGAGAGATCAAAGGGATGAGACACAGCAGGGGAGGAATAGCTAACCACCAAAAGAAGAATCTCCTCCAAAGTAGGGAGTTCTGATGGCAGAGAGTCCAGAAAGCACAAAACTCCTACCTAGAAAGGGCCTAAAAGTATAATGACAAAAAGGTCATTGACAACAGCAGCCTGGATGTGCTAGTCCAGAGCAATGACTCCACAGCTTTTCTGACTTTACAGAGTGTAAGAATCATTGAGATTTGGCAGAACCAGGAGTCATTACTCAAGACCCCAGGAAGGCTCTGGCCCTTGTTATGCCTTTCACTGTTTTGTTCTTGCACCTTCTCAGCACTGGATGCTTTGTGGTCAAGCACTCCACTGCTCCTTCATGTCCCTGATACACAGAGGCAATGTCACAGGCAGGTGGGCAGTAGGATAAGATGTGACTAGCCCACTTAAAAAATTGCCTTCCAGGGCAGTGTGTAGCTCAGAGACA
Organism: Nannospalax galili; assembly: GCF_000622305.1. Taxonomy (NCBI): domain Eukaryota; kingdom Metazoa; phylum Chordata; class Mammalia; order Rodentia; family Spalacidae; genus Nannospalax; species Nannospalax galili. The sequence continues at coordinate 11,674,370 of NW_008338715.1, read as the reverse complement.
GAGGGCTTGCTTATTATGTACAAAGCACCGGGCTCTATCACTAGCACCTTTCCCAAAACTAACAAGAATCACTTCCTACCCATTGCCATTTAGGTGTTCAGTTCACTTCAGAGCTCTTTAGGTCTATCAAAGATAATAACATTTCATTTATTTATTGTATGTCTCTCCCTACAAGAATATGAGGCATTGTGGGGAAAGGGGCCTGTGGTATTTTGAATATAAAAATACACAGGATGGGTTCACGTGTTTGAACATTTGATCCCCAACTGGTACACAGTTTTAAAAGGCTGTGAAACCTTTAGCAGTTGAAGACTTGCTCGGGGAAGTGCAGTCATTGGGAGTGGGTCTCAGTGCTTTTCCCACAATGATGGGCTGTATCCCTTTAAACTGTAATTCAAAATAAATCCTTTCTCCCTGAAGTTGCAGGTATTTAAAAAGTAACTAACACAGAGACTCAGGTCTCCTTCACCTTTGCAACACTATGTCAGGAGGCATTCCCTGCCTTGCAGTAATGAGAAAATACTCACTAGAAGAATTAGAGGAACTAACCCTGCCCATGTGCTGAGTTGATGAAAGAGGACACAAAGGTACAAGACAATGTAGTGACTTGTTTATATTGCACAGGTGGAGGCTGAGCCTGGGCCACAATCCAGTTCCTCAACTCTAAGTCTTTCATCAGAAGCTTCCTTCTAATCTGGGCAAAGTGGTATATACCTATAATCCCAACACTTGGAAGGCAGAGGTGGGAAGAATGTCAGTTTGAGGTCATGAGTTCAGCCTGGACTATATAGCAAGACCTCATCCAAAAAAAAAAAAAAAAAAAAAAAAAAAAAAAAAAGCCAAGGGCTGGGGATATAGTTCAATAGTTCCATGGTAGAACTCTTTTTTTAATTAAAAAAAAAAATCACAGTATTGTTGAAGCTTGGTAGTACAGTTATAAACCTCAAAAATACTCAAAAATTATAGTAGACATAGAATTATGAATTTGCATTCTTAAATACAATTACATATTTTTAGTTAGAGAATTATATTAGTTTAGTTTTTAAAGTTTTTCTTAACTTCCCAGACTGATTTTTATCTCTAGAAGTTCAGTTAGGTGTTTTACATTTTCTGTAGGGCACAGGTGAAGGTACACTGGGGCTGTAGAAGAGTAATAGGAAAATGATGGAAAACCTCTTGGTGCCTGGGAGTGGGAGAGGATCAACAACATGGGCTGGATGACCAGGACTGCCTGTGGAGTCAAGACCATAGCTGCTCCTCCTTCAGATTCAACCAGAGAGGCATCCAAGTGAGGCTGCAAATCAGAGTTGTGGCTGGAGGCCTGAGAGGAAACAGCTCCCACTACCAATAAAGCTTTCATGGCTTTGAGCTGCCTTTCACCTGGCCATATGACAGCTCTGACCTCTGAGCAGGGGGAGAGAGGCAACCTAATCCTACCTGGTCTATTTCTAGTCTCCAAAGGTATACTTGTTTTTGTTGAGGACGTGCCTCCTGACCTACATTCTGTCTGTATTCCTAATCGCCATGAGTGTTAGTCATCCCATTACCTGGGCGAGAATGCCTTACTCTGCAGTTCAGTCCAGGCAAGGCATGGAGGTCCTTTCTCCCAGGTGGCCCAGCTTGCTTCCCATTTTGAGGGTTCCATGGAAATGGTACCATTCCCTCCTGTCCCACTGCCCAGATGGGAGACCTGAGACTCAGGCAAGCTGTCTTAAAACCATGTGGATAAGGGGCTGGGACAAAGCTACTAGAACAAGAATTTAGTGTTATCTTTCCTCTTGCCCCTTGCTAGAGCTGCCTCAAGCTGTGGAAACTGTCCCTAAAGGCTGAGGACCCAATCCTGCTTGTTCCTTCTTCAGCAGTCAGTACTGATGCTAATACAGTTATAACTTTGGACATTGTGCTAGGTCGGGGATACAGCAAGGAAAGTAAACAAAAATTTTGCCCTCCTGCAGCCTATATTCAGATGAACACCAGTGAACTTGATAAATATGCATATTAGATTAGTCATGCTGTGTCATTTCAGGCTGGTGTTGGGATGGGGCAGGGCTTCGGAAGGGAATGTGAGATCCTGGCTGGAGTGAGGGTCTGGAGTTTTCTACTATTGATGAGGAAAGGCTTCACCCAAACAGTGACTTTTCATCAAAGATCTAAAGTTAGTGAAGATGGAGAATGCTGCTTGTTCAAGTTCAGGTTGAACCTCTGTGAGGCATAGACAAGTTACTTGGTCACTTTGTAACTCTGTGTCCTCCTCTCTCAAGTTACCACCAAGGGCAGGGTTGTTTTTTTCATTTTGACTCCTAGCAAATACATTTTTCTAGTGATTATGACATAGACACTGCTCCTGACATAGATGTTGGAACGGCAAAGATGAGAAACGAGGTCTTTATTATGCGACCTCATATCCTTGTAGGAAAGATGGGTGATAAATGGATGAATGGGTCAAAGTGATTGTCTTTGATAGACCTAGGAGCTCTGATGTGAACTGAGCACATAAATAACTATGGTCTTCTGATGAGCTGATCAGGGGCCCTCATGTCCTGTACTTCCAGCTCTACTGCCCACCTACCTTTGACATATCCTCCAGGCATGTTCAGCCCTGCAGGCCACCTAGGTCCTCCAGAGGCATTGAAACTTAGAGTGAGAACAGATAAGCTCCGCCAACACCCCTCCGGCAGGTGCACAATGAAATGTTGGAACTCTGAGGACACTCTCCTCTGCGGAAAGCAAGTTGCAGCTTGTAAGAGGCATTAAGCTTACATGTTCCACTCCTGCCTCTGCAAACAAGTTATTAGCAGTTTTACATTTTTCCCTTAGGGAATCAGCGCTGATTCACCTTGGTGCCTTTCTGGCACCAAGCCATCTAGTCCTACTCATAGAACCTTAACTGGAAAAGCATGGAAGGAGAGAGGGGGAATTAAAGGAGGAAAGGGGGGAAA
>NW_008338715.1:11649568-11671308 GCF_000622305.1 Nannospalax galili | reverse complement strand
GGAAGGAAGGAAGGAAGGAAGGAAGGAAGGAAGGAAGGAAGGAAGGAAGGAAGGAAGGAAGGAAGGAAGGAAGGGAAAGAAAGGTTACCTTAAATATTTGCCATGAAACAGAAACCCACTGGGGGACCATGGATGAAGAGTGGGCTCTCAGATTGCAGGTGTCCAAAAGCATCTAATACATTTCCTGGCATTTCTGGTTCTCTTTGAGATTTGGGAGAAGGCACATGAGTGCACTAGCATGCATTAGAGAAAGAGGTGTTGGCTTTCTTGACTGTAACAACCCACTCTTTTCTTCTACTATGTCCAAGGTTAATGGAAATCAAGGTTTGAGGGGTTTAAGATTTTTCAAGTCAAACATGGAGATACGATGCCTTAGCCTAGAAATAATAGCAGATCATACTTATTGTATGTTACTCTCAATGCCCAGTCCCTTAACTTTAATTTGGCAGGACAAATTTCTTAATCACAACAGTGGTAGATACCTATAATGGAGGCAGAGATCTCTGCCCACATAAACAGCATTTCTCATCTTGAATAACCTCATCCCTGCAGGCCTTTCTGCTCCAGGGCTGCCTGTGATTGGGTGGGTCAGCTTGCTTCATTCTGGAATTCAGGATTAGGAAGTCTTCCCATGTCTACCTTGCCCTACAGTATCAGCTTTCTCTGGAGATAAGAGTGGTTTTGGACTTCCAGGTTTCTTTGTTCTTTTGTCTTATACATTATTTGGTTCAAATTTTCTCAGGGAGGAGGAGTACTGATTGGGCTTTTGCACACCCCACAAAGAGCATACAGTGTACAGCTGTGTTCTGCATCTCTACACACTAGTAAGCTTCCAGGATCTTCTTCTTCATCACAAGTCACTTTGTGTACCTTTATGATCGCCTTGGGAGTAGAGGCTGGGCAAGTGCAGATACTCTACATGGAAAGTGAGGGCTGGGGAGACAGCTTAGTCAGTCAAGTGCTTGCTGTACAAGCAGGAGGACCTGAGTTCTGATCCCCAGCACCCATGTAAAATCCAAATGTGGTAATACACATCTGTAATCCATCCCAACTCTGAAGAGGCAGGCAGATTCTGGGGCTAACTGGTCAGTCAGTTTAGCCAAAACAGTGAGCTCCAGGTTCACCAGTCTTAAGGCAGAAAATGACAGAGAGAAACATATGGTGTTGACCTCTGGCCTATACATGAATACACACATGTACATACACACACATGTGCACACGAGAGAGAGAGAGAGAGAGAGAGAGAGAGAGAGAGAGAGAGAGAGGAAAGTGAGGCACATTAGTTAACCATGGGATAAAAATCCAGGCCCCTGGAATTAGGAAGAAGCTGACCCCAGAGTCTGCCAAGTCCAAGTTGATGTGGCAGAAAATGGTATGAAACAATCATCTTTGCTGATTTGATCAGCCCATAGTGTATATGGGGCTTGCCACAAAGACTTTACCTAAGCATGTTCAATGTCAGTAGTCAAGAAAAGGAAAATTACTACTGTCTGTTAACTGCTGACTGGGTACCAGACACTGTGCCAAGTACTAGCCCTCATTATCTTACTTAGCCTCAATACATCAGTTAAGTGTTACTATCAACATTTTATAGATGTGGAAACCAAATCACATGGAGAAGAAAACTTGGCCAAGAGACAGAGGAGACAGAGAGAGAGAGAGAGAGAGAGAGAGAGAGAGAGAGAGAGAAAGTGAGAGTCAAACAGATACACACAGAGGGGAGAGCGGTATAGATAAGCCACCAGCAGAACACAACAGTAACAGTGAATAGTGTGAACTCTGGAATGAAAATATCCAGATCTGAACTTGCTACACCCGGTGTGGTCTTTTTAAATGTTAATAAATACTCCAGAACTGGTCCTGAATCAGGTGATTGCTCCAAAGTTTAAAAGAGTCATTTCTTGTGAAGAGCTTAGAGTACCTTGTAAGAGTTATAGGTCTTACACATGGTCAGCAATATTAGTAATCAATATCATTCTTTTTGCTTAGTCACAAATAATGCCATGATAGCCTATTAGGGCAATATTGTCAAATAGAAATATTTTTGCTCTAGAATGTCTCTTACTACTGTTTTTAAAATACCTTTCAGACCTGTAGGGGAGGACAAGTTTTGTTCTTGTGAGGCTTAAGCCCTGCATGTGTCCTGCTCCTTTCTCCTCCCCTTGCCTGCTTGCTTCATCTTCGCCATGTGTCCATTTAATTAAAACTTGTTGAACACCTTATGTGTGATGGGACTTCTCCTGAACACTGAGAATATTGCAAACTGAAAAAAAGATCTTTTCCTCATGGAGCCTGCATCGAATGAATGGCATCATGCTTCCTACATGTACTTTGATGTTTGATTCAGTATTTTCTGTCCCTTTCTTGACTCTGGACCTGGGCACTGTCACCTTGCTAAAACTTCACAACCATCAGATCTACAGCAGGAAGAGGAGGAGAAGTACCCTAATCCCATTGGTGATTCTCAAAGGCATTGCTGAAGTTTGAGGCTCAGCTCTCCATTATGGTCTGAGTGTTTACCTCCACTTCCACCACCACCCAAGTTCATATACTAAAATCCTCACCTCCAAATCATGAAATTAGAAGATGAAGATTTACAGGGGTGACTAGGGCCTGAAAGCAGAGCCCTCCTCAGTGGGATTATTGACCTTACTGAAAGACAGAGAAACCTCTTGGCCCTTTAGCATGTTGAGAACATAGTGAGACAGTATCACCAGTGGGGCAGGAAGTACATTCTTACCAGAGAGAGATCTTTTAATCTTGGACTTCCTAGCTTCCAGAGCTGTGAGAAATGACTTTTTGTTGTCTGTAAGCTCCATAGTTTGTCATGCCCAAACAGACAAGGGCATTCTCCTCTTCTGTAAGTGTGCACGTGTGCTCCCCCATGCTGTGACTTTAGGAAGACTACATCGATGGCTGTGTCTGTGCTCAGCTAAGCTGGCTTGCCCAGTTCTGGAGTTCAGTGTCAAGAAATCCAACATATAAGTCACATTCTCTATTATCAGTGGGCAAAGGTGATCTATTTGTCCTGACTTTATTTTTTGGTTTGAGTTCTCAGTGGACTCAAAGGATAAGAAATGCTGTTGACTGGACTCTCCTAAAAGCCGAAAAAGCTGATTTCGTGTACCTACATTATGTACACACAGCGAACAATATTTCATTTATCACTAATGTGCAACTTTATATCCACATCATTCAAGGGTTGACTAATGTTCATTATAAAACAAATGACAGGGAAATCTTCCTTTTCTAGCGAACATTAAACAGTTCCATTTACTGAGCCAAGCATAGAAGTTACAGTCTAGAAATCAAAGGCATGTTTAACAACTTGAGTGGGTGTTTTCTGTTGCCCGTTTACACCTAAATGATGAACGTTACACAACAGTTAATGGTGGACATTAAATTGTAATTATCCATTAATTACAATGTACATGTATAAATACATACTTGTTTGTATGTGAACACACAGCTTGCAGTCATTCTCAGTTCAAGCTTTGTAACACTCAGTGGGTCTTTAGTTAAAGTTCAAAAGGCACTGCCAAATTTTAACTGAAAAGACAAGATAGTTTGTGTGGCGCAGTGGTGGTGGTATGGTGATTTAGCAGACTGGAGATTATGTTCACAAATTAAAGGGAAAAATTTTATAATCTGTAAAGACAGAATGTTAGATCACTTCAGGTGATCTTTGAGATCTTGGTCCATCCATAGTCCCACAAATCTCTGGACTACATACCTGTCTTTTTTGCTAAGCCAAGCAAGTTAAGTTTTCTCCCAAACCAACTGCTTTCACTCAGTGTTGAAGCTTGCCTTTGTAAGTAGCAAAAATGAATGCTGAATAAGCAGCTATCTGTATATTTTCTTTTTTTTTGAGACAGGGCCTCACTATATAACCCTGAATGGTCTGTATTTGCTATGTAGACCAGGCTGGCCTCAAACTCACAGAGATCTGTCTGTCTCTGCCCCCCAACTGCTAGGATTAACGGCATGTGCCACCATGACCAATTTGAAAGAAATCTTTGCTATTGATGTTATTGTTTGGTTGGTTTCTGTTTTTTGTGGTTTTTTTTTTTGTTTTTTGTTTTTGTGTGTGTGTGTGACAGGGTCTTACTGTGTAGCCCTGGTTGGCCTAAAACACTCTATGTTTACCAGGCTGTCCTTGGACTCATAGAGATCCACCAGCCTCTGCCTCCTGAGTGCTGGGAATAAAAGTGTGCACCACCAAGCATGGCCTGTGTAATTAAAAAAAAAACACACACATGGAGTTTCACTATGATGTTCAGACTGGCCTAGAATTCCAAGGGCAAGCAATCTTCCTATCTCAGCCTCCCTTGTAACTAAGACCATAGACGTGAGCCACCACACTTAGCCACCACACTTAGCCTCCTTGACTCTTAAGTCCTGTACATTCATGGACATGTTTCTATTTATATTAATAGAATAATTGTTTTATTTTTTAATTTTAAATTGATCTGTGTATGCGTGTGTGTGTGTGTGTGTGTGTGTGTGTATGTGTGTGTTCTGAGTATGATGTCTGTGTGAATGTGAGTGTGGGCAGATGTGTACTACAATATGCTTGTAGAGGTCAGAGGGAAACCTTAGGTGTTGTTCCTTGCCTTTTCACCTGTCTGAGACAGGATCTCTGCTGTTCGCTGTGAGGTGCACCAGGCTAGCTGGCTCACCAGCTAACAGGTATTCTTCCCTCTCGGCCTCCCATCTTACCATAGGAGTGCTGGCATTACAGCCATGTACCACTGCACCCTGCTTTTAAATGGGATCTGGAGATTCAAACTCAGGTCCTCATTCTTGTGTGGCAAACACTTTACTGAGTCATCTCCCTAGCCCACTTAATAATTTCATTAAATTTTGGTTAAGATGATAAAATACTCCTTTAATTAAAAGAAACAACAAAACAGTCTGTGGTCGTAACATGATTTGCAGGCTGCCAGACTTTTCTTGGTGTTCCACAAGTCTTCTCACTACTTCCAATTCTGTTCCTCTCTCCTCACATGCTCAACCCATGATCCTCTTAGACTCATCTTTCTCTACAGAAAGAAGGCCCTCTAGCATTCCCTTCCTCAACCTGAATTTCCTGGTCAGAGTTACTGTTCCAACTTTGAAGCCCTCTGAGAAGCTCTCTGATCAAACTTTTTCTAGAAAGTTATTTCTTTCAAATCAGCGTGTCTATGGGTTCACGTTATGCAACACATCTTGTTGAATTTCCTGGTATATTAGAAAACTATGCTAGGGACTGGTCCTGTAAGCGTGATCAAGACACTCTCCTGACCCTGAAGGAGAGCTTCGAATCTAGGGAAGGATTACTAGCATCTAGAAACTTTGCTACCATTTCTCCCCCTGTGCTCATGACAGACACTGATAATTACAGCACTTTACCCTGCCAAACTTTGATTCAATACCATAGTCTGCTTCGACACACTGCTTACATAGTTAACTATCAGATGAGATGGATTTGCCTGACTTTGGTCAGGCCTAAGTAGAAGGTGGGAATAGAGTGGAGAGAAATTAGGCTTAACCTAGGTAAACTCTTACTAGCAAACTTTTGTTAAAGTAAGCATTTTGAATGGAGCCTGAAGGCTGAGCATTACTATATTAGGCACTTTTCGGTTGCTGTGATAAAAACACCATGACCAAAGGAACTTATAAAAGGAAGAGTTTATTTAGCTTACAGTTCCAAAGGACAAGGGTCCATTGTGGTAGGGAGGCATGAGAACAGAGGTGGCTGGAATAGGAGCAGAAGCTCTCACATCTTCAAGCAAGTACAGGTAGCAGAGCAGTGTGACTGACGATCTGGCAAGGGTTAAGAACGCTCTACGCCCACCCCCAGTGACGGTCCTCCAGCATGACCACACCTTCTAAGACCTCCCAATACAGCGCCACCAACTGGGGACAAAATGTCTGAATACTTGGAGCCTTATGGGGAACATTCTCCTTCAAACCACCACGACATTATTATAACCAACTCCCATCCTGCCAGGCATCGATACATCATACCAAGTCATTTACATAGTATCTCAAGTGATTCTCATTACAACCCTACTGGGTCAGTACAGCTATTTCCTAAGTCTGACAAAGAGGAAACAAGCACAATGGGATTATACACCTTATCTGAAGTCTCATAACTGATGAAGTATGTAAATTCAAGGTCAGGTTAATACCAACACAAGCTTCTTTTTCTTACATATTTGTAGATTATAACTCTAGTCTTTTGTTCCTTAGGCCTAGCCTTACACCAATACTACAACCTTGACTGCTCTATTGTTCTTGTCCATTGTTAATTGGATAGTATAAGTCCTCCACTTTTGTTCTTTTTCAATATTATTTTGGGTATTTGTATTTCCACATGAATTTTATTGCTAGCATCAGCGAAACAACCAGCTAGATTTTGATGGGCTCTTACTGAGTCTATAACTCATTTGGGGGAGTATCTTTATTGTAACAATTTAAAAGTCTTCCAATCCATGGACATGAAATGTTTCTCCATTTATTTAATTCCTCTTTAACTTATTTCATCAATATTTTACAGTTTTCCATCTATAATCTCTGCTATCATTTCACTATGAAATGTTCCCCAAAAGCCCATGTGTTAAAGGATTAGTCAGGAGCTTGTGGTGCTGTGGAGTGGTGGTGGTACCCTCAGAAGATAGGATTAGTCAGCAACACAGATTCGAAAATGAAATGTGAATCATTGGGACATTTTAGAATCTATTATTTATTTATTTGTTTGTTTGTTTTTTGAGACACGGTCTCACTGTGTAGCCCCAGCTTGTCTGGAACTTGCTATATAGACAATCCCAGCCTGACCTGGATCTCACAGCAATCCATCTACATCTGTTTCCTGGGTGTTAAGATTATAGGTGTGTGACACCACACCTGGCTCTGTATTTATTTTTTATCAAAAAACAAAATGGGAGCTCAAGAGATGATTCAGTGGTTAAAAGCATGTGCTGCTCTTGCAGAGGACTTGGGTTTGGTTCCCAGCACCCACTTGGCAGCTAACGACCATCTGTAACTCCAGTTCTAGGGTATCTGACGCCCTCTTCTGGCCCTTGGAGGCTCCTGCATGCACATGGTACACATGCATACACTCAGACACACACATATAAAATAAATAATTTTTCTAAAAAACAAAAATACCTTTTGTGGATTATCAGTGACACTCAGAGTCTGAATGTCAAACGGTCCCATTACATCCAAATGGGGAGACTCTCTGCTGGTAGAGGGCAGTTTCTTAGGGCAGAGGGCTAGCAGGGCGCCCTCATTCTTCCAGTCTCTTCAGATACATGCATGAGGGTACGTACCTTGAAGGACCATGCTCCTCTGAGAGAAGAAACATCGGTACTTTCTACTGGAAAGTTATCATGGAACTATCTTGAACTACCCAGAGTTTAGCCATCCATGTCATGGAAAAGTTCTGAATAGATTTGTCAAACTTAAAGGTGGGTTCACATGTTTCTTTTACAAGAGAGAAGTATTTTGTATTTTCAGACTTTGCTATGATGATAAATGTTACCAAGTAGATATTTTGAACAAATAAACACACTTCATCTGTCCCCCCAAGGGAAAGGTGACTTTTTGACGTGTAACAAAGTCTTTCTAAAGAAGCTTGTACATAAAAAGAACATTTGGGAAGTTGTTTAAATTATTTTCTGTTGGTACAAACAATATAAATGTGACACATGTCAGCACTCTTTCAAAAGTTGGAGACACAATTTTCTGACCTGTTTAAAGATTTTTCAGACAAACAATTGCAGGGAGTTTTGAATGCATTTGTTAAAAATACTATCAGTATAAGAACAGTTCAAGATTGCTTAGTAAAAACAACAGATAGACATCACAGAAGACAAAAATTGCCTAGCCAAATATCAACAAAATTTGCATAATTTGCAAATAAGGCTGAAAAAAAAGATCATGATTTACTAATTCAGCGACGGCAGTGACGGTTTTCTTCTTTCATCTCTGTGTGCCTCGGCAAGGGAAACCTCTCTGTTCTGACAACCTTGAAAACTAACATTTGGATTATTCTGCCTTTGCTTCAAACCAACTAGAACCAGCTTGTCAAACTGCTTCTTCATAATAGGTTCAACAGAGATGTACTGAATCATTCCTCCTGCTAAAACATGTTAGTTCTTTTCAATGAAAGTGAAAATGTTTTTGCATTGTTAGAAAATATAATTACAATCAGATTAAGAATATTATTATGTTTTTTAATTAAAGACAGTTAAAATTTATTTTCTTTCTGTTGTCACTGTTATTACACAGGCTTGGTTGGCAAAAGAGTCTATGTATGCCATTTATAAACTGATATGCATATATTGGGCCATGCTTAAAATTTCTTTCATTCAAGATACACATCCAAATAAAACAATTTTTGGAACATGTTGCTCTACTCCTGGGAAACGGAAGAACTACAGTCAGTGGAAAGGAACTCAAGACACCAGAGAGCAGCGGTGAACCCCAGGCCTTATATATTTGCATATATTAAGGATAATTATGTTATATAAACTGAATCTAGTCAGTCATACTTAGCAGCCAGATTAGAAACCAAACCCTTAGGTCTACCCCCTCACTAACAGACATCCTGGCTCAGCTCAGGGAAAGCTCTTAGACTGTGCCCTCTCTCTGCCACCATCTCGAAGGACCAGGTTTGAGCAGGAACATGAGTGAATGGCAATCTGTTTTCCCATGTACTCTTTCAGTGGTTGCCTGAGCTGGCTGGAGTGCCCCTAATTCTTTATGTCCCCCAACTAGATCAACATGGTCTTTTCCTTCCAGGTGACCTGAAAGGTTGCCCTGTTCTTTCTTTGTATTTACACAGGTAATCCAAAAATATCAAGAGGAATCAAAATTAAAATATCCCCCCCAATCTTCACAAATTAATGGAGAGTTCATCTGTAAGTTCAAAGACTGTATGGAAATCTGAGAACATGAAAGGCATATCAGTCAGCTGCCCACTACTGTAACAAAATACCTGAGATGATGAACTTAAAAAGAAGAAAAACTTATTTTGTCTCAGTTTGATGGGTTTCAGTATTGATGGATTGATCACTTCTGGCCTATGGTAAGGTAGAACACTGTGACAGGAGCTTATACTGAAACCATTTGCCTCATGGGTAGGATGGGAAAGAATAAAAGAAGAGACTGCGGTTTCACAATGCCTGCGAATGCCCTGCAGCCTCCCCTTAGACCTGTGCTGGTTCGTTTTTTTCTTTTTTTTTGTCAGCTTCATATAAACTAGAGTCACTTGGGAAGATGGAACCTCAACTGAGGATTGTTTCTTTAGGATTGGTCTTGGCCTCATCTTTGCTGATTGATGTAGGAGAGCCCAGCCCACTGTCGGCAGTGCCATCCTTGGGCAATTGGACCTGGGCTGTACACGGAGCTGAGCAAGCCAGGGGAAGCAAGCCAGCAAGCAGTATTCTTTCGTGTTCTCTGCTTTAGTTCCTGCCTCCAAGTTTCTGCCTTGAGCTCCTTCCCCAACTGTGAGTGGTCCCTCTCCTCCCCAAGGTCCTCTAGGTCACGGTGTTTTATTACAGCAACAGACAAGTAACTTATTCAGTCCTGCCTCTCAAAGACTCTATGTCTTCCAGATAACACCAAGCAGAAGAGTACGCCTTTATTTAACACTCGAGTCTTGGGGAACCTTCCAGATTAGTTTATGGCACCATTCATTTCAAATGACTTTAGACAGTCTTGAGTATTTCTGTGCATTAAATAGAAAACCCAAATACTCAGGACTCCTGAGAGGCTGCGGTAACCCTGCAGCCTGTAAACTCCTCCTCTGTTAATGAATTGGGGGAGGTGTGTTTTTTTACAATATGTAACACAGCATGGATTTGCATGTTGCCCTTACTCCAGGGCTGTGTTAATCTCTGTACCATTCCAATTTAACTAGAGTGAGCACTGAATTGTGTTTGCTAGACCTCCGCACCCCAGTGCAGGTACCCCTGTCCCAAACACTCCTCTTTTTGTCCCCAACTTCCTCACCTTGGAAGCTCAGAAGAACCTTACACAAAAGTGAAATAGTTCAAGATACGGGCAGATGATTTCAAAGCTCTAAATAGTTATATCTTTTAAGGCTGAGGATATAGTGCTAAATAAAGACTTACTCCCCTGCTTGGCCAATTGTTTGCCTAGTATGCATGAAGTCCTGGTTTGAATACCCAGCATGGAGGGGGGCGGGGAATAGAAACATAAAGAACATAAACAAATAAAACTAAGTTCAGTTCTTATAGGAAACATACCTCTGGGGTGACAGGCCTTGTCTGTCACAGATGAGGAGCTTCAGTGGGAGTGAAAGTGATAACACAGGTACACATATGTCAATATTCACTGAGCTAAGCACTTAAGATTTGTGTAATATAAAACATGAAAACTGTAACAACTTGAAAGGCATCTCACTGTAACAACAGTGGGAACACTTTAGGGCTAACACAGGATTGGGTGTTCAGAAGCTCCTAAGGAGTTCAGACCAGAAGGGTGTCAAGGTCACATGGAATGCAAGCACTTTACCTCCATCTGTTCAGAGCCTCTAACTAGGCCCGCTGAACTCCACAGAAATCACAGGACAGCCATGGGTAATCCATCTAGAATGCTGTTGCTGTTGCATGCCATTTACGAAGCTGAGCACCTAAAGTGCATTACCTCCTTCATCCCAACATGAGCCAGTGGTGTGGGGCTGTTATTCCCAGTGTATAGACAAGGGACCTACCTGCACCTCTGAGGCTGGGTGGGTGGTCCAGCCTCACATGACTCATTATGAGCCAATCCTAGGTTCCCTTCACAGCCTGTAGTGTTGGTCTCTTACTTAGAATTTCCCTATGGAAAACTCCCTCATCCCCAAGCAAGATTTTTTTCTCTCTTAAGTAGGTTGTTCATTCTTTACTCCATTTGTGACAACGGAACAATGACACTAGATTGACAACATGGGTTTCTTGAGACATTTTGCCCTGAGGACTTGGCCTTCCTTCTCCTCACGAGCAGGGAAAGGTGAACTAAGGAATCATTGTCCTTTAATGCCTGAAAGAGTATTTACCTGTGTGACAATGGTTTCCCTCCGAGTCTCCGCAGCGTTCAGCATTCCTGAAAAACTCACGGCCTCCTGTGGGATCTACCGACTCTGAAGGCAGAGTGACCAGGAACAAACTCCTGCTCTCCTCCCAAGGGAATCCATGCAGGCCACCGTAGGTAGTCACTTTCCTAAAGCTAGTCCTTCTGGTGGTCTGGGGTCCTTCCCAGACTCCAGCAGCAGCTGTTAACTTCCCCCAGAGAGTGAGTGTGATGCTTCCATCCTCAGGGCCAGTGTGTGCTTTTGGCATCTGCGAGTCTATTTTACATCTTCTTTTACCTTCTGTGTAACAGAGTCCCAAGTACTTGAGCAAATTACGAAGCTTCATTTTCCTCAGTTGTAAAAATCAAGATGAGTATTACTATGGAGAATAAATAACAATAGACTTCTCTATTTATTTGGTGTTGAGAATCAAACAAGGCCTCCTGCACTGTACGCAAATTCTCTACAACTCACTGAGCAATTTTCCCAACCCTTAACAGTTCTAAGTGGGCTCATTCTACCTACTGGGTACCACTGAGCACTTTTTATATCTAAACTCAATTAATTCCTATGAACTGAGAGTCATCACTATTTCCCATTCCCAGATTAATAACCCAGGAGGCACTCCTGTGATAAATTGTAGAGTCAAGATTTTAATTGGGTTTGCCTAATCCAGAGCCAAAACTCTTAACTTCTACATTCTGCTAATCACACTTCAAAATGATGCTGTGAGGTTTTTGTAATCTTTGTGAGAGCACTTTGTAAATAAAATAGTAAAATCAAGATATTTATACCATTATTCTTAGTATTCTAACTAAGGAGAATTAGAAATAATAGACACATAGTTCATGTCTTTAAGAAATTTAGAGTTTGGAGAATTAGATGAGAAAACATCACACAGAAACATGAACTAAAAACACCCACCATGTGAAGTATGAAGCCAGCTCAAACAACATAGAGAAATATCCAAGTGCCCAGGGTGTGCTGGACTTTCCACAATGCAGAGCTCCATAGTGCCATTGATTTCACACCCTTAGCTACCTGACTAGGGATGGTAGAAGCATTTCATTAGGAGAACTGCAGACATATTTCAGGATGACCTGAGGTTGGAATTCAGAGTACATGTTGTCTGGGCTAAAGGAGAGCAGAAGTCTTAAGACTACAGAGGCTTCGTTATCTAGGTCCCTAATTGTATTTGCAACACTATAATGAACAACTGTGGGTGTCTGAACAAGAGACGTGATGTGATTCAAAATACATCAAAGGAAGACAGCCAAGAAGGGCTGAGGAAGAAAACAGCCCAAGGCAAGGAGTTTGTGCAGATAGCTCAGGGACAAGATGGACATTCGAATCTGTGATGGCTTGGGGACCATTGGAAAGGAGAAGTGCCCCCCTCCCCTGCCAACCAGGCCCCTGGAAGGCTGGGCAGTATCTGTGGAGGTCACTCCAGCACTCCCGTACCTAGAACTTCATAAGTGTATATAACATTGGTTGCCTAACTGAGCTTAGCAAGAACATAATAGGGAACTTGGGATTTAGTTCAGTTGGTGGAGTGCTTGCCTAGATTGCACAAAGCCCTGGGTTCGATTCCCAGCACTCCATAAACTGAATGTGATGATTCATGCCTGTAACCCAGGACTTGATTGGCAGAGGCAAGAGAATCAGAAGTTCAAGGTCATTCTTGAACATCGTGACATAATGAGTTTGAAGCCAGTCTGGGCTGCATGAGACCCTGTCTATCAGAAGAAAACAACAACAAATGTGGGTATAGGATGTGAATCAGGGCACAGGAAGGACCATTGATGGATATGTGAAATCAGAGAAGAGTTGACATTCATACACAAAAGCTATTATCTTGGGCGTATGTGGAGATAAAATGCAGGTGATTGTTTGGAAACAAGAAAGGACACTCAGAAGATGGAGATGACAGAGCCGACATGCAGATGTGGAAATCTTTTGTGGACAAGTATGTATAGGATTCTAATCTGTAAGCAACAGAAATTTATTCTAGCTGACCTAGATAGAAAAAAGTTTACTGAAAGGACAGTTCCTAACTCACCGTGTCTCCAAGAGTTTAATACACCAGGCAATGATGAAGCCAGAAATCCAGCCCCAAGTACTTTCCAGAATTAGCCAGCCAGGAGACTTTCACCACTTTGGCCTGGTCCCCCTGACATCACTTGGATTGCAGTACATTGGGGTCCTCTGATACTACTACCCTGGGGACAGCTTGTAACTGCCACTCGCCATTCTCTCTGTCATCAAGGAGAATCCTGCAGCGTCTAGTGTCTGTTGACAGACTTGAGACAGATTCCAGCTCTTTACCATACCGAGCAGCAGGAGATGTGGAGAAAGGAGCACTCGAATGTCTTAGGCAGAAAGGGGCTTTGCTTCTTGCAAGAAGAATACAAGATAAAAGGTAGGTCTGCTGTTATAGCCCAAACTACATGCTTATCTCAGACAGAAGGGTGGATTCCAAGCAGGCAGTGACAGTGGTTCACCCACTTGGGCTGGCTTCACCCACAAAGACAGTGGGTAGGAATTGATATAGTAGCCTAGCCCATTAGTACCTGCAAACTGTCTGCCATCAATCATACAATGGATCCACCTGTTTATACTAAGCCTGTTCCAGATGAAAATGGAAGCATTCCTGGGAGGAAACCCCCTTCACTTTGCACTGACCATGAACCCTTCATGGACCAGCTTTTCAGGCTCTGGGGAGAAGCTGATGTCCACTCCCAGCTCAGCTGCTTGGAAGGGACCTGAGCCAAATAGAGATCTCTTTAACCTAGGATGGCCTTGCTTGAAGACCACTAGTTTTTTCTGCTTGTGGACTCTCAGTGGCTGGATCAGTTTGCCATAGCACCATCCCACATAGTGTTTTGATGGGGAGAAAGAAAAAGACAGAAATGAGACTTGTTTTTTTGGACATCTCCTACAGTGTGTGATGTCATGAGCACAGGATGCTCCCTGTAGACAGATGCTGAAACTGCAGCTCAGGGTATTGTGCCTTGCCCAAGGTCCAGCTTGTGCTCTGCAAGGATAGGGGTAAGGTGAGCTGTATCTAATTCCAAATCCTCTCAGTGTCCCCTGTTATATTGTCTCTAAATGAAAGGAATGAGCCTGAATATTACACAAAACAAGGAAATTTGCACCTTTATAGTCCAACAGAATAAAGGAAGGGAAGAAGCTAGTGGGACATTCTAGATTTTCTGGGTTTCTTTAGGGGAGGATGAGTTTGGTGGCAGAGTGGGCAGCAAGAAGTCTAGATCATGTCTCATCAGCTTCAAGCCCATGTACAGACAGTGAGCCTTCTCTCTGGTTGTAACGATGAGCAACTCTGTGAGCAAGGGTGTCTCAGTGATTGTGTAGGCTGGAAGCTCATCCTTCCCCTGGCTCAACCATCCTCATCAATCCCAGAGCCTCTGAAAGGCTCCCCAGAGGAATACAGAATTTTATAGGAAGGAGTGATGAAGTCACAGGCATCCCCCAGAATGTAAACTTCAAAACAAAACGAAACAGAGAGTTTGCTTGCTTTGTTTAGTTTTATCAAAAATTACCTTAAAGTTTTGTACTGTTGTATCTACGGACTAACGAGGTTCAACAAGTGGTAGGCACAGCCAACAAGCACTCATTGAATGAAGGGTGGGATTGAGTGTGATATAATCTAAAGACAGACACCTGGGGGGCTGGAGAAATGGCTCAGCATTTGGGAGAACTGGCTGCTCTTTCAGAGGACCTGGGTTCAAGTCCCAAAACCTACATGGAAGCTAACAACCATCTGTAACTCCAGTTCCAGTGTATAGGATGCCTTCTGACCCTCAAGGGCATTGCACAACATGGATGTACTTACACACATGCAATATACTCATACACCTAAAATAATAAATAAAATTTAAAAAAGACAGACACCTGGTCCCTCCCTTCAGCTATCAGGCTATCACCTTGTGAAATTATACTGTGTTTAATAGGTGTGAAACAGTCAGATCTCTGAGTTGACCTCCAAAGAAAAGATGCAAAAGCCTTCATTATGCACCTATCAATGGAATGGACCTAGGGATAAAGAATTCTGCCAGGCCCAGGAGGGTGGGGCGCTTACGTCTCACAAAATCCTGGAGATTCTTTTTTCTTTCAAAAATAGAAAATATACATGATATATTTTCTTTGCCTGAAATTCAATAAAAATCTATCTTTATAACTGAGAATGGAGATGGCAGAGATAACCTGGGGCTCAGGTCCTTGTCTCCAGAGAGACATGGGCTAACCTGCCTCATAGGTAAATTTACTAATGTTCTAACCTTTGTTTCATGACTTTCTGTAAATTGTAAGATATCCACAGGCAGAGTGAAAAGGAAATTAGACTTCTTTCCCAACCCTCTGCTTAGCTAATCTATAAATAAATCCATTTTCATTTACCAATATCTGTTTCTATCTTTGGAACATAGGCAAAGTGAGGCTGCAGGTTTATGGACTTACGTGCCTGGTAACAGAATGAGTGGCTATCTCTGTGTCTTAGTGACTTTCTCGTTTCTGTGATAAAATACCCTGACAACAACACTTAAAGGGAGAAAAGGTTTATCTTGGCTTACAGTTCGAGAGGGACACAGTCCATCATGGCTGGGAAGACACAGCAGCAGGCAGGGAAGGCATAGCGGCAGGAGCAGAAGGCTGGATGGTCACATTGCATCTGCACTCAGGAAGCAGAGGGTGAACAGAAAGTGGGTCTGGGCAATACAGTTTCAATGCCCACAGCATCGAAACTTCCTCTGGCGAGGCTCTGCCGGATAAAGGTGTCACAACTTTCACAGGCAGCACCACCAATTGTTTAAACATGTGCCTATATGACATTCAAACCATAACACCCAACAAACTGTGAGGCCCCTAGGGGTCACCAATGGGAGAGAGGTACAGTACAGGAAGAGTCTCTCTCATGTGGAGATCAGAATTTCTTTGCTCACAGACACCTGACTCCTGATATGGTAGCTTCACCACCTGTCACTCACAGAATTAAGTGGAGGCCTGGAATCTAATACCCATCTCCAATAAGGTTGAGGCATTTATAACCCAGTGGCAGGCACCCAAGTCCTTCCAGAGCAAGGATGATGTGTCCT
The DNA here is from genome assembly GCF_000622305.1 of Nannospalax galili. NCBI lineage: Eukaryota > Metazoa > Chordata > Mammalia > Rodentia > Spalacidae > Nannospalax > Nannospalax galili. Next base: position 11,655,132 of record NW_008338715.1, on the reverse strand, counting down.
CTTTCCTGATATAGACTTGTGACTACAAGGCATCTGCATCATGTACCACTGCCCTCTAACCCCAAATTCCCACAGTGACATGGGAAGAAAGTGTGCTATAATGATGTCTACTAATGGGATTTGTGGCATTGGTGGGACACGAGTCTGGGAGGTGAATTCCACAATGACAGCTCAATTGCTGTGAGTCATGGTTAGCATTTTCTTCCATCTACATGTTAGCAAGCCCTAGAAGTGATTGATTCTGGAAAGAATGTGTCTTTCAAACCTCCCAAATGGCCTTCTACTTTATTGCCCCCATTGGCTCATCCCTGGTATGTTAGAACAACTGGATTTAAAAAATAAATAAAAGGCAGAGCCTCCTATAACCCAGGCTGGTCTCAAGTTTGCTCCATAACCCAGGCTGGCCTTCCTGACCCCCCTACTTCTACCTCCCAAGTGCTACGATTACAGGCATGTACTACCACACCTGGTGTATTTTACAACTGGATTGTTTTTGTTTTTGATTAACAAGTAGGAGAATGTTCTTTGTCAACTTGTGTCATTCAAGCTTGGGTTTTTTCCCCTCAAAAGGCTGCAAGAATATTGGATCTGGATACACTTTAAGAAACAAAACCAGAAGCCACTCCAAGAAAAGCCACCGCCTTAAAGCTCCTAGTTAATAAGCTCCTAGGGTCTTCTGCCATGGTGGAAACAGAACTTAATTTGTTGTAATATGATGAAGCTGTTTAGCATTTCCTTCTCTTTCTCCTCTTTCTTCTTGTTGATTCTAAGTGGAGATAAATCTTGAACACAGAATTGGAAGGCGCAGCAGGAAGCCCTGCAAAGTCATTTGGGTTGTAGCTACCATGGTGCCTCTTTGTTGTTTCTGAGTAATTAAACTTATGCAAAAAGAAAGAGAAAGAAAGAAAGAAAGACAGAGAGAGAGAAAGAGAGAGAGAGAAAGAAAGAAAGAAAGAAAGACAGAAAGAAAGAAAGAAAGAAAGAAAGAAAGAAAGAAAGAAAGAGAAAGAAAGAAGAAAGGAAGGAAGAAAGGAAGGAAGGAAGGAGAGAAACAAAGGAGATAGTGTCACTGATGTAATTCATGAACACCAGAGAAGAGCTTGGGTATCGGAGTATTAGCTTCTAACGCGGGTACCTTGGGCACCCACAGGTGTTCTAAAATGATCTCTATGGCCCCAGTAATTGCTCTGAGTAGGAGGTGCACGGGTGAAAAGACCTACACTTGCAGTAGGTTGTCAACCCCATGACTTTCAGAGCATTCCGGAGGAGCAGGCAAGCTACTGAACTGTCAGTTCTTAAGCCTTGAAACAAAGGCTCTGGGAGTTGAACAATTTTCCTCAGGCAACTCGTCTGAGTCAGTGACAGAAGCTTGGGTTCTCTGTCTACAAAAATAAGACGACAATCCACAAGGCATTAACCTTGGCTCCCTCCCCTGGTGGTGAGGTTTCAATCCCTGGTATTTTCCTCCTGCTGCTAGTTTGAGCTGCTGTTAGTATTCTACTCTCTCCTTTTGACCCTCATGTCCTCAGATATATCACTTTTCACTGAATCTATGATGCCATTGATTAAAAGTATTTCGTGTACAGCTAAAACGAACTGCTGTCAATTAAACCACATGACCTTGATCATGACTTAAGAGATGTCATGTCCATGTACATGGAGCGGGGGAGTTTCTTAGGAGTCACCAAATGCAGTATGTGATTCGTCCAGATTCAGAACTCTTTTCCTGTGTCAAAAACCTTGTGGTCCTACCTTGAGCCACTCACCAGTGACCTCACGTCCTCTGGCTACTGGACATATGCATGCAACCCTTCAGAGCAGAACTGTGCATCATCTGAGATTTTCCTCATTGGAGTGAGCGAAGAGTGCTTTCTCTCCAGTGACTAAGTGGATGTGGGCTCTGGAGAACTGGGAAGCTGGTGTTCCAGCTTCTTGGAGAAACTTGATTGGGGGAAAAGAGCTATTTCCAGTAAGAGCTACTGAGATAGAGACGGACCTCAGCTACTGCATTTGTCCCCAAGGTCAGATACTGTGGCATCAACATACTCCATCTTGGCTACCCTGAGAGGTAAGCGGTCACCCCTCACTGGAAGAATCCTCCTTTTTGAAGACGCCAGTAGAGCTAAGCCAGCAGGATCCCACCCTCTTTATTTCTAGACTTGTTTGTCCGAGTCACTGTGGTAAGAAAGCAGCAAACAGAATGACAAGTACACTGGCCCTACCTTGGGAGTCTAGTGACTGATTTCCACCACCAAAGCTTTATGAACATGCACCCCTCCCCCCACGCCCTTTACACCAAGGAAGCAGAGATACATTGTTTGACAATGGATTTCAACGTTTTAAAGAAAGAGAAAACCAAAGCACCTCTGGTAGAAGTGGGAGCAGAGAGGTTAAAGCATATATTAAGAGAAGACATGGGCTAGTGAGATGGTTCAGCAGTAAAGTGCTTGTTGCACAAGCCTGATGGCCCAAGTTGGATCCCTAGAACCTCTGAGATGGTGGAAGGTGAGAACTGACCCTACGGAGTTGTCCTCTGACCTCCACACAGATGCTATGGTGCACACACACACACACACACACACAGACACACACACACACACTCACACTAAAAGAGAAAAAGAAAAAAGAAAAAATGAGTGGTGGTGTAGTGCTTGGTTAGCTTGAGGTCCTAGCCTCTTTCACATGCAAAAATAAACCAACACCTCGATTTCCTCTTTTAAATTCCCTTCTGTTGATAATGTATCTCTGCACCTTATTGTGGAAAAAGTAAGTAGGGTTTGAAAATGAAGGAAAAATTCCTTGAGAATTGTGGAAATACAAAAGCAAGCAAACAACACCCATTAGAACCTAAAGTCTCCCTCAGACTGTGAACTGTCCATATTTCTGAGGGTTTCTAATGAATACTTTTCAAAAACTTGTCTATATAAAACTTCATAAATTATCAGGGAATTACACTAATCCACTTACTCGGTTTTAACTCTTCAACAGTTCCCACAACCCCTGGTTTTCTACTGCAGAGAAAGGTAAGTGGAAAATTGCTTTTGAGGTTTCTTTTGTATGATAATAACCCTGGGCAGGACCCACCTTGCTGCATTCTCGCCTGCACCTTGTAAATTTATCCCACACCACTCCCTTATTCAAAAGCCCAATCTCCTTGGAAACCAGAAAGAAAATGAATAGTCAGAGACGCCTGTTTTACTAGCATCAAGATCAAAACCTTCATAACACAAATTTGTTTGCCCTTTGGTGGCTTTTAGGTCAGAAATATTCATTATGAATTGGTGTTGATCTCACATTTTAGCAACATTTTTCATCTAGATGGGTCCCAAAGTTGTAGAGTTGCCTAACTCTTACTGATAAAAAAAATCACTTCTTCTTCTTGTATCCAGGCATTTTATTACTTTTTGTGTGAGTGTGTGCAGAAACATTCCTTTATAGTGTTTTCTGAAGGTTTATTAACTTTTTACATGAAGAAATGTTGAATAGAGGTAATATTATTACCTTAGGGGTTTTTGATCAGAGAGTTTCCCCCAAAGAATGCCTTTTGTGGGAGAATATTGAAGGAGAGGGAAGTATGTCGAGCGCCAGGCAATCTCTTAAGTGTGTGCTTACATGGAGCCTCTTTTCTCTCTAAAGGAGATAAAGAAGCTTGAAACATCACCACAGCACAGCTCAATGCCACCAGCTTTTGAAGCTCCCTGAAAGGTATCCGTAATTCATTAGTGAAATGCTCCCTCCTCCAGGAGACTTTGCTATATGGGTCTGAGAACCTGCCCCCTGGACCTTTATATCTGGTGTCACTGAAGCCCCAATGGGCTACTTCCATCTCTCCTACTCCTGAGCTAATTATCAAACAGTCTGTCACTCTATTCCCACCTGTCTCATCTTATAGGGGTGAGGACTGGGTGTGAGTTTCTGTTGTTAAAGGATGCAGTGGCTGGTGCCCCCCTCAAAGTACCAAAGAAGCTCCTGACCTCCCCTTTTAGTCTGCTCCAGAGGCCTGATCTGCCTCCATTTCCTTGTCTGATATTCTAGATTCTTGTTGGAGCTTTAACCCCATCCACCTAACTCGGTTTCTTATCATCAGGTGTGTCTCCAAAGTTTGGTCTCTGGAACATCTGTTTGGATTTTGTTGATTTGCTTGCTTGCTTGTTTTTAGTTTGTTGGTTGGTTGGTTTTGGTTTGTTCAGCATCTTTTTCTTTCCTCTGATGTCAGACTTAATATTTTGACAAATTATACACTGTCAAGTCCATGACTTATGTGGTTGGGTAGATGTGATACCATCTTGGTCCAAGTCATAACAGTTAACACAGTGCAAACCCAATCAAACAGCCCTTTGGTGTATTTAACTCTTTGGTCACAGGGATTTGTTTACAGATGAGCACATGGCACAAATTGTTCCAATGAAAATCAGTTTGGGCACTTGGGCCAAAACTTAAGTAGTAAGTTCTTTCCAAAATGCCGTGTCTCAGTTAAGATGCTATGGACATGTACATCTAAATAGTCCTTTGCCATGAGGGTTGTCCTTTAGAAGCATCCAGGCACTTTGCCCGAGAGTAATACCAACAGATGTAAAGGTAGAGCTAAGAGAAGACACAGACCAAGGCCTGATAATGCTATTTATCCTCCTAACGTTTTGTTCTCCTTTGCATCATAGTATTCCCATCCAAACGAGGATGTCCACTCTCACTAATTCTAGTCCACATTGTACTTGTAGGTCCTAACCAGGGCCACAATGCAAATATTGCAAGCAAAAGGCATAGAGACTGGAAAGAAAACAAGCTGCCTTTATACGCAGAAAAGATGGTCTTCTAAGAAAATTCTAAGAGAATAACAAAAACAAAATAAAATCCACTCCATTAGAATAATAGGTTTAGCAAGGTTGCAGGATAAAAGTCACTCTGCAGTCTTCAATCATACTTCTAAGTAGTAACAATGAAAAGTATAAATCACTTTTAAAACAGTATTACTTGAAACAGCATCAAAATATTAACTACTTAGAGATAAATTTGACAAAATCTGTAAAAGACCTATGCTGCAAAAATTCCAAGACAAATGAAAGGAGAGATAGAAAAGATTCATGATCAGAAGATTCAACATTATTAAGATGTCAGGCTGTGTGTGGTGGTTAATCCTAACAGTTGGGAGGCAGAGGTAGGTGGACCTCTATGAGGTCCAAGCCAGCCTTTTTTACTGGTCCACATAGCCAGTTCCAGGCCAGATGGGGCTACAGAGAGACCCTGTCTCAATCCCCTCTCCCCCAAATTATTAAGATGTAAGGCTTGAGAGATGACTCAGTGATTAAGAGTGTCTGGGCTGTGTAATCCCTTGAACCCTTAAAACATACTGATAACTTTAATTTTGGTTATACTTTCCTTTTGGGTGTTTAAGACCATACTCTTGGCCCAAATAAGCCAATTTATTTTTACTCTTAAGGTCGTATGAGGATTTGGTCCTTTGGGGTCACATGGGCTTGTGGGGAGCCCCTGGCTCCTCAGGCTTTTCTTTACCAGTTCCATCTGTGTGAAGATAAGTCAAGAGGTCCTGCTTGACCAGGGCTTCC
>NW_008338715.1:11647860-11649489 GCF_000622305.1 Nannospalax galili | reverse complement strand
TCTCCATGGCCTCCCTGAACAAGAGGACAGGTGACTGTCCACAGTTACAGGACATTTCGAGAGATGCGCCATAGCCCCTGGAACTTGTTTGACCTTGGAGGGCCAGGAACAAAAATTTGTCCCTTTAGGTCCCTCTGACCAGATTAATATAGGCCTTAGAGTCTGGCTATTAAACATCCAACAAGGTTAGTTATACCAGTTGGTACTTTTAATTAACATGTGCTATGTAGATAGAGCTTGGGCAACATCTTTAAATAAACCTTGGCTAGACATCCTTAGACTAGTTGACTAAGCTGCGCCCTTAGAAATTTTAAGATTGTCTACACATTATCCTTGTCTCATCCCCAGACATCATAATTTTCATACATAAATCCTTCTTTAAAAATATCTCCATTCTCATATCCTTCCAACATCCTCCAATCTTCCATTTTCCTTTTTCATAACCATGAGACACAATAACATTAGCAAACAAATTTTTTATCTGTTGTGAGACTTCTTTTCCTGGGGATTGCTAAGCAGTGCTTTCCCCCTTTTTTTAGGTTGTAGTATCAGAAGAAAAAAAAAAAAGACCCCAGCTCAAGAACTGGGCAGACATTTTCCCTGCCTGGAAGGGAATCTGCCCCATGTGTTCCTTTGCTAATAAACCCTATTTTGATGGAGTTTTATCTGTGCCTCGGTGCCTCGTCATCCATTCGCTCGTTCTCTGCCAACTTTTTACCTATCAAAGAGCACTGGCTGCTCTTGCAGAGGACTCAGGTTTGTTTCCCAGCACACACATGGTGGCTAGCAACCCTCTGTAAGTCCAGTTCCAAGGGATCTGATGCCCACTTATGACCTCCATGGGCATTGCATGGCACGGGTGCACTTACAAACATGCAGGCAATACATTCATACACATAAAATAAAAATAACAAATAAAATATTTTTTTAAATTATTAAAATGTCAAGTCTCCCCAAATTGGCTATAAACGCAATCAATACAGATGCAATCCTGATCAAATTCCAACAGGTTCACACTTCGCTCCAAGGGATGAACCCCCAAGACTTTGTGGGTGTTCGGCAAGCACACTTTTTATTTGGATTTTGGGACAGGGTCTCACTAAGTTGCCCAGGATGGTCTTGAACTCACTATATAAGGCAGACTGGCTTTGAGCTTGAAATTCTGCTTCAACTTTCTAAGTAGCTAGAATTACAGACATTGCCCCACCATGCCTGAATTCATCACCTTTATGAAAATGGAAATTGATAGTCAATTTTCACTCATGTATGGAAACAAACAAGAAAATGAAAACTAGGCTGGGTGTGGTGGTGCACACCTTTAATCCAGCACTCAGGAGACAGAAGCATGTGGATCTCTGTGAGATCAAGGTCAGCTTGGTCTACATAGTGAGTAGGGGCCACAGGGAGACCCTGTCTCAAAAACACCAAACAAGCAACAAACAAAAAGATATATCTAATAGTTAACAACTTTATAAAGAACTAAGTTCGAGGATTAATATGACCTAATTCAAGATATTATAAAGCTATAGTAATAAGGACAATAATAGCATAAAGGTAGATATATAGATAAAAGAGATCAGAGAGTCCAGAAATGTGCCCAACTTTATAATATGGGAAATTGTTCCTTCT
>NW_008338715.1:11598586-11647830 GCF_000622305.1 Nannospalax galili | reverse complement strand
CTGTTGTAATTACTGTGATGATACTTCCTTGCTTCCCTTCCTTCATTCCTTCCTTCCTTCCTTCCTTCCTTCCTTCCTTCCTTCCTTGCTTCCCTTAATTGATTTTTGATAAAGACATCAAGATAATCCAAAAGGACAGAATAATCTTTTTCAATAAATGGTGTAAGAACAATTGGATAGTCATTTGGAAAATAAAACTCCATTTATCTAACACTGTAAACAAAAATTAACCTGGGGGGTGCTGAAGAGATTGCTCAGTGGTTAAGAGCACTGGCTACTTTTGCAGAGGACCTGGGTTCAGTTCCCAGCACCCTACATGTCTGCTAACAACCATCCATAACTCCAGTTCCAGGAGGATCTGACACCCATTTCTGACCTCTACAGTCATTGCACACTTACATACATGTAGGCAATGCACACACATAAAATAATAATAAATAAAATATTTAAAAAGTTAACTCATATTAAATAACAGATCTATGCATAAAATATAGAACTAAAAACTTTTGGAGGAAAGCAGTAATGGAGTTAAGCAAACAAAATTTTAAATAGGAGACTTAAATAATACAAAATACAAAAAAAGTTCTAAATTGGACTTCATGGAATTAAAAGATGTTTACTCTTCAAAAGACACTATTAAGAAAATGAAAAAACAAGATACATCACTAGAGGCCTTATATTCAGAACACATAAAGAATTCTTTCAATTGGACTAACAGAAGCAACAAGCCAAGTAAAATATTTGGCAAAAGAATTAAACTTCCACTTGAAAAAGAGAACACAATTCCATGTCAAATAGCAATGTTTCCAGGAAATGATGGTTCCACAAGGTTGTACTGCCTAGTGATATTGTAGTATTCTTAGACACTCTATGATGCTCATATACAGTTAAGTAACCTAACAATACAGGTGTTAAGTGTTGCATAACTGTATGGACCACAAACAAACTCATGAAACATGGTTTTCAACAAACAATTTAGAGAGATGCAACTCAAAATTGAAATGATCTATACCATCACATATGCAGTAGAAGAACTAACTTCAAAACCTGATAACATAAGCATTGATGAAGGTATGGAGAACCTGCCATTCCAACGCATTGTCACCAAGAACTCAACGCTGTACGGTCATCTTGAAGAAGACTTTAGAAGCTTTATACGTTCGGATGCATATTCTTACCATATGGCTGAGTAATTTCACTCCTGGATATCTGCCCAACAGAAATGAAAATATGTATCTATACAAAGACTTACACCCAAATTTTCATTTCGGCTTTGTTAATAAGAGCCCCAAACTAGAAAGACCAAAAGTGTCATCAACACATGAGTAGCAGCTACACACTGTGGCATATCCATAAAATAGAATAACATTCAGCAATTAGAAGAAATGAATGACGCACAGCCTGTTTTTGCACCATGCTAAGTTAAAGAAGCTATACCCAGTACGGGTCTATTATCATAGCTTTACCTGTTTCCACTGTATTCTATATTCTGTGTATGAATTTCACATTCTAGAAATAAATCTAATAATATAAAACAGATCAATGGTTGCTAAGGATCAGGGAGGAGATTATCTGCAAAGAACCATGAGGCAAATTTTGTAGAAATGAAAATATTCTGTGTATTTTGACGGTGATTACAGGACTGTCATATTTGTCAAAACTCGCTGAATTGTGCATTAAAATGGATGTTTTTATCAAACGTAAATACTTTCTCAATAAAGCTGCCTCTAAAAGGCAAGGCTAGAAGCGCACAGTGCCTCGGTGTCTGCACTGTGTGAAAGAAACTCTGAGCCAAGAGTCAGCAGTCAGTAAACATTTTAGGCTCTGTGAACCATACAGTCTCTGTCACAACAACTCATCTCTGCTGTGTAGCACCAAAACACTCACAGACCACAGTAAATAAACATGAGTGGCTGTGTTCCAACTTAAACTTTGAAAACAGTGAAATCTGAATTGCACAAAATTTCAACATCATGAAATATCATTCATTCTTCTATTTTTTCCCCTCTCCGATCATTTAAAAATGTAAAAACCGTTCTTAGCTAGCAGGCAATACAAAAACAGATGGCAGACCAGATTTAGCCCAAGGCTCCATTTTACCAGCCCCAGTTATCAGTGCATGTTAGTAAAATACAGAAATTACCATGACCCTATCAAAGAGCTGATAATACCAGTGAAATTCCTAACACTCCATTCACATTTGCTGCATAGTGGAATAAGTTTCATTTTTATTCTTCAATAATGTGTATTTGTTCACCATATCAGTATTACTTTGGGACTAGCAGGCTTTGAAAATCTGGACTTATTAAATGAGGTCAACCTTTCAATTTAGAATATTCATGTAAATTCACTTTCCCTTGCAAAAAGACATTTTAATCCCTTCAAATGATTTTTAAACTCTTTGGTATATTCGGTGTCTGAACTCCATACCACTTGTATTAGCCCTTCCCTTCCCTTTTGTCTAATTCATGGGCTGAATGAATGCTTTCACACTGGCTGCATTCTCTGGAATGTTCTTTTCCTGCATACCTTCATTTTCTATCAGTCTCTGTTCAAAAGCTTTAATCAATGACAGCTTCTCTAACCACACCCCCTCTGATTGTAAGCAACTCCTCTAGCTTTCTGTCCTGATTTCACGTGTGTATGTGTGCGCCTGTGCGCGTGCACGCTAAGACTTTTTTTGCGTTTTATAATTTTTTTCAATTTGTTGAGTTTTTGTGCATTTTATATAATGCATCTTAATCATAATTCAGATCTCCCTCTGTCTGTACCCACCCCTGTAGCTCTCCCACAGGATTTCCTGTATTTTGTCATGTATGGTAAGGTCTATTAAGTTCAGTTTGTGGACCCAGATGTCCCTTGGTGTGAGTTCATCCACTGGAGCCTGTTCAGCCTATCCAGCATCACTCCCTTAAAGAAGATCAACTCTCCCTCACCCAGCAGTGCCCAGCTACCAATAGTTCCTTGGCTAAAGATGGGGCCTCCTCCCCATTTCTCCAGCTCTATATTGGTTTTTGTCTGTGTTTGCATGTGTCTTGCGCATGCTGTAACCACTGCTGTAAGTTCATATGAGCAAGTTCCCAGAGGCCTGGAAGACTGTTTCTTTATGGCCATGTACCACCCCTGGCCTTACAATCTTTCCACTCCCTCTTCCACGATGGTCTCAGCGTCCTGGGTGGATGAGGTTTAATATGAGTCCTATCCAGGGACACACGCTTAGTCTCGTATTCTGTACGCTTTGGCCAGTTGTGGCCTTCTGTGTTTATTGCCCTCTGTTTCATGAGAAAGTCTTACTGGTGAGAGTTGAGAGATTCATTAGTATTCTCTCTACCCTCTGTTCCACTATGTTCTATGAGCCTTAGGTGTAGAGGTTCCATTGTAGGTATGTCACTTAGGGCTGTGCATTTCACAACACTTATTCTGTGTGTGATCAATTGTAAAATTCTGTAATAGTCTCCATCTGTTGTAAAAAGAAGCTTCTTTGATGAGTTGTAACTGGTATACTTGTCTGTAAATATAAGGATACATATTTAGCATACAGTAAGAATTTACGTTTGTCTAGGAATATGACAGGTGGAGGGTTTTTTCTAGGCTCTATGACCTCTCCAGCCATGTGTATTTGACTATGTTTACAGTGCCACACCTGAGTTCCTTCCCACTGAGAGGGCTTTGAATCCAATTAGATAGCCATTGATTACCCCCAAGATAAAAGTGCCACTACCGCGCCAATATAGTTCACTGTGCTGGTCCTTGTTGCAGTTATTAGACTCTAAAGCTGGGATGAACCACTGATTGATAGTTTCCCTTAGCAGCTTGCATAGTGTCCTCTAAAACTATGAGAGCTAGTCTTCAGGGAGGAGGCTTCCAGGTCAGTTCCAGCTCCATTGCCCCAAGTCCTGTGTTTGAAGGATACCCTGTCTTCAGCAATAGAGTCTTACCTTCAAGTTCTGGGAGGTAATCAAGGACTGAGACAACAGCCTGTGTTATTTTGGGAATCTCTTGAGCCATCCTCACCAACAACTCAAAGGGAGGTTTCTCCTGCCTGGCACTGTGCTTCTTGTTATGCAGCCTTCAGTTATACATGTGCACTCACCTATAGATATTGTATGTGTTTTTCAGTAGACTTTGAATTAATACATTTCCCTCTGGGTTTTCATATCACCTAAGCATTATGTATCTATCATCTCTCTTTCTCCCTGCCTAACCCTCCCTCCTTCCTCCCCAATTAAAGTATTTTTCCCTTTATAATACCTGTCTCCTATTATGCCCCTCTCTTGAGTGCCTTCTTCCCCTTTACCGTCATAGTTCCTTGTATATCCTTCCCTCATCCCTTCCCAGGTAAATATCCCCATTTTCCCCATTTCCCCCTTGGTAACATCTGTCTCCTACTGTCCTTCTCTCTCAAACTCCTTCTTTCCCCTTACCTCCATGGTTCCTTTCCATTTTCCTGGCTCCTGCAGTTACATCATGATATATACTCACATATAAGGATTTGATGATAAGATCCACAAATGAGAGAGAAGATATGTCATTTGTTTTTCTGAGTCTGTGTTACTTCACTTATAACATTTTCCTGTTCCATCCATTTACCTGCAAATTTCATGATTTCATCTTTCTTTACCACTGAGTAGCACTCCATTGTGTAAATATACCACATTTCATAATCCATTCATCAGGTGGGGGACATTTAGGTTGTTTTCATTTCTGAACTACTGTGAAAAGAGCAGCACTCTTCCAGTCTGTTTATCTTAACTAAAAAAAAAAAAAACTGTGGAGGGAACAGAGAGAGCTGTATGAGGAAGGGGAAGGAGACATAAATAACAGGTGGGGGGAAAAGCCAGAGAGAAATGAATTAGTTCAAATGCTTATTGAAAAATACATATGTACATATTATCTACATATAGATATCTAATATGTGCATGTGTATAGCTGAAGGTTATATATCTAAAAACATAGTGCCAGTCAAGGGTAACCTCCCTGTGAGTTGTTATTGGTCAGGGTATTCCAAAAGATTACCAAAATAATACAGGCTACTGCCATGACCCTTGATTGCTTCCTAGAACTTGAAGATAAGACCCTATCACTGAAGACATGACAGTTTGGACACAGGACTGGAGCAATTGAGCTAGAACTGAACTGGAAACCTCCTTCCTTCAGCAGGAGTATCAGAAGATACTATGCAAGCTACCAAGGGAGAAAACCAATCAATGATTCCATCCAGTGGTAAAGTCTATGAATCACAACAATGATTGACCAGCAAATAATCTCTACTGGTGCAGTGGTGGTACTTTTACCTTGGGGGTAATCAACAACTGTCTAATAGGACTTAAACCCTCTCAGTGGGAGGGAACTCATATGTAGTACTGTAAACATAGCCAAATACACATGACTGGAGATAGCATAGACCCTAGGGAAAAACCTACTTTTGTCACATCTAGTACAATGTAATTTTTTTTACTATATTCTACAAATATATCCTTATATTTACAGACAAGTGTACCTCCCAGCACTCATCAAAGAAGCTTCTTTTACAACAGATGATGACTATTATGAAGTCCCACAACTGGTCAAACATAGAGAATAAGTATCTGTGAGGTGCCTATTCCTATGTGGCGCATATACAATGTAACTTCTACACCTAAGGCTCAGGGAACAGCAAGGAATAGAGGGAAAAAGAATAATAATGCATCTCTGAGCTTTCACCAGAGAAGCTTCGTCATACAGCAGATGGCGATTAACCCAGAGAGTAATAACTGGCCAAGTACAAAGAATAAGAGACTGCAGAGTGTTTATCCTTGTATAGGATACCTATATCAAGCCTCCGACACCCAAGGCTCAGGGATCATTGTGGAAGGGGGACTGAAGTATTCTAAGAGCCAGAGGAGGTGGATGATCACAAAGAAACGGAGTTTTCCAGACAGCTGGGCAGTCACTCATATGAAGACACTGTAATGGTAACAGCATGCACAAGACTCACCTAAGCTCAAGCCAGTCAAAAATCCCAGCATAGCAATTGGGGAAATGGGTAAGAAGCCCTAGTCTTAGCTTAGGCTACTGGCAGCCAATAGCTACTGGGAGAGGGAGAGTTGGTTTTTGTTAAGGTTTTCTTCTAGATAAGTAAACCAGGCTCCAGTGTATGAGCCTACACCACAGGGCATTTGGGGACACAAATTTGATTTAATAGGCCTTAATATATAACAAAATACATGAAATTGGGTGAGGGGCATTAAGAGGGGTACAAGAATGGAAAGGGTCTAAATATGATTAAAATATATTGTACGGCATTTTCAAAAATTCAATTAAAATTTTTTTAATTTTAAATTTTTTAAATTTTTATTTTATGTCTATGAATATTTTGCCCACATGTGTATAAGTGCACCCATGTCATGAAATGCCTAGAGAGGCCTAAAGAGGGCATCAGATCCCCTGGAGCTGGGGTTAGGGATGGTTGTTAGCCATGTGGGTACAGGGAACCAAACCCAAGTCTTCTATAAGAGCAACCAGTGCTCTTAACTACTGGGCCATCTCTCCATCTCCTTATCCTGCTTACTTACCACCACCACCACCCCAGTGTACTAAGCTACCATCAGTTAAACTGTTACTTTCCTTGTTTCTGTGTTTATTTTATATCTCTTTTTATTAGAAAAAATGTCACAGAGGCAAAGATTTTGCTCAATTTGTGACTTTCTGGATCAGTCACTTAGGAATGCCAGAGTCCATTTTTTATGGGAGCATCACCCAGCAACTGCCACATACCAAGCAAAATGCTGGGGATCATTGACCTATGGCTACCTAAGATGGAAGAAGTAAACACGAAGTCACACTAGTCAGTCTGGAAGGTGAGTCAGTCACAGTGAGTTGTATCCTGTGGACCCCTGGGGACCCTTAATGCAAGGATGTCTCCTTCAAGAAATGTGTCTTACAAGGTTTTGAGTGATTGGAAAACTCTCAGTAACCATGCCTTCTGCTGAGAAAGTAATGATGATTTGCTTTGTTTTCCTCTAGTTTAAGTTAATTTCTAATATTTTCTTATCAGGATGTATATAAATAAGATGGTAGAACACTCAGTAAAAACTTTCTCAAGTTTCAAAGAGGAAAAACAAATGTACCCAACAAGGCTTGCAATACACACACACACACACACACACACACACACACACACACACACAAGAACATTTTTCTGTCTTTAAGGTTCAGTATAAATTTGTACAAATCTGTGCTTTTGAAGCCTCTGACTGTAATATTAACAGTTCAGACCCTCAGTTCTATAATTAGAATGATGGTGGTGAACAAGAATGGTCAGTAGAAGGCTAGGCGTGGTGGTGCACACCATTAGTCCCAGCACTTGGGAGTTAGAGGCAGGTGAGCTCTGTGAGTTTGAGGTCAGTCTGGTCTATACAGTGAGTTCCAGGCCAGCTACAGAAAATGATGACCCCTTAGAAGGACAGATCATTTCTAAAGCTGTAAAAATTCTTTGTTATTAATTGAATGAATAACTTTTAAACTATGACTTGACCATGATAGAAAAAGTCAGGGGGTAGATAAAAGGAATATTTGAATTGGATTTTTCTTTTTAAAAAAAATCTTGTAGGAATTAACAAATACAAACATTGAACAGATTTGTGTTTGAAACATCTTTGTTTTGTACCACATGTTTGAAAACACAGTTGAAAACATTTTCACTGCAAAAATATGATCTGTATTTTCCTAATATGTGAGTTATGTCTAAATGAATCTGAGATTAGCACATTGCTGTTAGAGTTGTCCCCTGAAGAGTTGTGCCTTGAAAACTTGATCCTTGCTACAGTGGTGTTCAGAGGTAGATATTTGCGAGGTAGTTAGATCATGAGGCCTGAAGCTTATTTGTGGATTAAATCAGTCATGAATTCATAGCTGAATGGACTATTAAGGTGTGGTCTTTGGGAGGAAGTAGGTCATTGGGACATGCCCTTGAAGGATATAGCTCATCTCCAGTCCCCCCACCCCCCTCTCTCTCTCCTTCCTGGCTATCATGAGGTAAGCAGCCTTCCTCTATCTTGCCCTTCCATCATGATGTTCTGCCTTACTATCTATCTAGAAACAGTGAAGCCAAGTGTCCATGGACTGAAACCACTACAACTGTGAGCCAAAATAAATCTTTTCTCCTTTCAAATTGATTTCCTTTTGTTACAGTAATGGAAAGTCAACACAGAGGTTGACTAGCTTTGAATTCAGACTAACTTTGAATTCAGAATATCATATAAGTATTTGTTCTGACTCTTGGCCTTGAAAGCGAAGACAAATGAACTCCCCCCAACCCCATAGTATTTGCTTGACCTGCTTTTAGTGCTGGGGATTAAACCCAGGGCTTTGTGCATGAATGCTAAGCACATGTCCTACCACGAAATTACACACCTGCCCCACCTGCCCAGATTTACTTAATTTTAACACACATTGCTTTCCTAATTTAACATCTCTTAAATTACATAGTCTTATAACAGATGACATCTCAAATTAAAATTTTCAGCATTTGTTTCTTTCTTTGTGATATGTAATATTCAACCTAACAGCTGGTATCATTTTAGATCCTATGTAATAAGATATGTATGAAATGTATTTTACTACTCTTTCTGGATTTTATTGGGTATATTCACTTATTCTCTCTACAGAGTTGGGTGTCATAAAGACAAATTCTTTCAAATATATTATGTGCTTTGACCAATACATATGTTTGATGTATCTTTGAAGAATTCTAGGATGAATAAAGAAGAAAAAGCATACGACATGTCTCTCACTTACTGTGCTTAATGTGATGATCTTTAGTTCTATGGGCTTTCCAGAAAATATCAATTTCATTCTTCTTTCTGGCTGAATAAAATTCCATTGTGTATATATACTTACACTCTATTTTCTTAATCCATTCATCTGCTGATGGACACCCAACCTCATTCTATAACTTGACTATAGTGAACAGTGTTGCAGCATGTTGACTTTGATTATTTTGGATAATGCCTAGGAATGGTATAGTTAGGTTACATGGTAGTCCCTATTTTAGTTTTTTGAGGAGGCTCCATAATGACTTCCATAAGGTAAATTGGTCCAGCAGTGGATAAGGGTTCACTTTCCCCCATATCCTCAGCAGTATTTGTTTTTGTTCTTGTGTTTTGTTTTTGTTTTTTTCGAGACAAGGTCTGACTACATAGCACTGGCTGGCCTGGAACTTGCTGTGTAGACCTGGCTGCTCTTGAACACACAGAAATCTACCTGCCTCTGCCTCTGGAATGCTGGGATTAAAGACCTGGACCAGCATACATAGTAGTTGTTTTCTTAATGATAGCCATTCTGACTGAGGTGAGATGAAATGTCATTGTGATTTTAATAAACATTTCCCTGAGGGCTAAGGATGTTGAACATTTTAATGTAGGCATCTATAGCTATAAACTTAACATCCCTTCTAGTACTACTTTCATTATATCCACAGGTCATTTAGTATGTTGTGTTTTCAATTTCATTTGATTCTAGGAACTGTTTGTTTTCTCTCTTGGTTTCTTTGATAACCATTCATCATTCAGTACTGTAGTGTTCAATTTCTGTGAGTTTATGTATGTTCTGCAATTTCTCTGTTGATTTCTAGTTTTATTTCATTGTGATCAAACAGAATGCATTTTAAATATATTTTTAATTTTTTATTTATTTTTATTTTATGTGTATGAGTGTTATGCCTTCATGTATATGCACCTGTGTCATGCCATGCCCTTGGAGGACAGAGGAGGGCACCAGATCCTGGAACTGTATTTTTAATTTTTTATTTATTTTTATTTTATGTGTATGAGTGTTATGCCTTCATGTATATGCACCTGTGTCATGCCATGCCCTTGGAGGACAGAGGAGGGCACCAGATCCCCTGGAACTGGAGTTATGGACAGTTGTTAGCCTCCATGTGGGTGCTAGGAATCAAACCTGGGTCTTCTGCAAGAGCAGCCAGTGCTCTTAACTGTTGAGCCATCTCTCCAGCCCCAGAATGCAATTTTTATACATTTTTCTTACATTTAAAATTTGCTTTGTACCTAAAATATGGTCTATTTTAGGGAACATTTCATGAGCCACTGATAAGAATGTGTATTCTATAGGACTTGGATGGAGTATTCTGCAGGTATCTGTTAAGTCCATTTTATCTATAATGTCATTCAGCTTAGATTTTTGTTGTTGATGATTTTTTTTTTCTTTTTTGGACTAAATGACCTGATATTGGTAAGAGTCTAGTATTGAAGTTACCCACTGTTATTGTTTTAAGGTCAGTCTGTGCCTTTTTATTCAAGAGTGTTTGTTTTATGAAACTGGTTGCACTGATATTCAATGCATATATGTTTAGGATTATGTTTCTCACAGAAACGCCAAGAAGAATAACGTTTGACCAAATATTGGGGTCTATATACTCTATAGCCCAGTTAGGTTGACACACAATTTGTTTGTTCTTGCTCTGGCTTTATGAGACACTCTCTTACTATGTAGCCTAGGCTGGCCTAGAACTTTGGATCTTCCTCAGCCTCCCAAGTACTGGCATTATAATCATGCACCAACTACACAAAATTCGCCGTCCCAATCTATCTGAGTCTCATTTCTTTTTGAAGAAATGGATATTATAATTCTGTTTCATTAGGATTGCTGTCAAGAGCAAATGAGTCCATATATTCAAGGTTTCTGGGATTTAATAAAGGCTCATTTTCTTTCTCATTTCACTGTTACAGGCATCTGTGTGTAGGTCAGAGGCCATCTTGGTCTTTTGTCCTTCGTTTTGTTCCTCCTACTTCAAGTTCTACCTGCTTAGAAAAATGTCATCTCCCCATTCAAAGTTGTCCTTTCTTTGTGCATTGTCCAAACTTCTCCCAACAAGAATGGCAGAACCATGTAGGAACTGATATATCTGTGTCCATCACAAATTATTGTCCTCCTGACTTTGATGCTCCTTGCAGGTCAGGGTCAATCAGATGGCCCCAAACTCCAAATTTCACCAGTTAAAGCAAAGCCAGAGCCTTCCAACTGCTCTTCTCTGCCCTTCCCCTCTTGTCAAAGTATGTTGCTTTTGTGAGCAAGACCCTCTGCCTGTTTGACCTGCTCAGTGTTGAGAAGTGAGTCATAGATCACTTTAGAATCATCCTGTTGTTTTTTCATCAGTATTCCACTCAGGCCTTCTGTTTACATGATTACTACATTTTCTTTCCAAATTGCACCCTAACTCTCATTCAGTGTTCTTTCCATGTTATAATTTCCAGATGATAGTGCTTTCTTTCCAGTGTGGTCAATCTTGAATAAATCAATATGGCTATACTATTTTCCATCAATTTAATTTTCAGTTAATTAAGTCTTGTTTTCACTTAAGATGGAGAAAGGGTTGGCTGAGGCTGGAGAGAGACCAACCTATCAGAGGTCTCTATATTTTGTTCAGTCTTAATATGTTTCTATTCTTACCTTTCCTGTGGTCATTTACCTAATTCCTAGTCGTCTCACCTTGAGGCCCCTATGGCTATTCATATCATCAAAATGAAAGAAAAAGACCAATAAGCAACTAAATATTTGAGTTTTTCTTAGAGGGATTAAAATAACCACAATCCATGGAAGAAAACCTCTTTATTCTTGTTTCATTGTGAGCTCATTTCTGATCTTTAAGGCTGCATCACCCTGACTTTCATCGTGTGTCCCATCCAAGTGTATCCATCCCTTCCCTTGGGTCCTTTTTTGGGAACTCTGACATCCAGCCAAGGTTAACAACTGTTGTCAGAAAAGCATCTCATAATGAGAAAGTATGGACTTTTAGAAGTCTGCTGCTGTGCAACTTCTCGCCCTTCTGATATTTAAAAAATACACATAATGGCTGAAAATA
Source organism: Nannospalax galili (assembly GCF_000622305.1). NCBI lineage: Eukaryota > Metazoa > Chordata > Mammalia > Rodentia > Spalacidae > Nannospalax > Nannospalax galili. Next base: position 11,635,970 of record NW_008338715.1, on the reverse strand, counting down.
GTTTTGATTAAAAAGAAAAAGAAAAACACTCTTCTGAAGTGACTCACCCTTGGCTGAATTAAATAGCTCTGGTCCTGAACCACTGTTTTCTTCCTGTTGTAAAATCTTGGCTGAGGGGTGACACACGGCACCAGATATCCTGCCTTGTGATTTGAACTTGTGGTGGTAACTGTGGAGAGTGGAGGTCAGGGTGGTCAGCCACGGCACATCTTTCTTTCCCTGCCACTTTTGGACTAATTGGTTCCCACTAATAAGCCTTTGCTAGTAGCAACACTATCGTCTGAAAAAAAACCCTTAAATGTTCACCTGTGCTTGCCTGCCTCACTTGATGAAAATAGGCCGTATGACATTTACATGCGGAAAATTCTTTGCTGTTTTGAGGCTGTACACAAATTCAAAAAAAATGAACCTTGTTGCTTTAAGTACTAATGTTGGTCAAGAGTTACAACTCACTTAGAAACTCCTGACTTCTTAATGGCGAAAATGCCTAAGAAGGGAAAAACCACGTCTAGACCAGATGAAGAGCTGAATGATGTGGAAAGGAAGAATATTAACACCATGCACAGATAGTCCTCATGATCACAATGTGGGGAGCAGTGTCCCCTCCCTATGACATTTACCCTGAGAATAGGTGCTTTGTAAGGATCTACCTGCCTGTGGCCCACCTAACAATTTTATGACAGAGAGAGAGAGAGAGAGAGAGAGAGAGAGAGAGAGAGAGAAATAGAGAAACAGAGAGACAGAGACAGAAAGACAGACAGACAAATGCACATACACGGAGGGAGGGAAGGATGGAGGGAGGGATGGAGGGAGGGTGGAGGGAGGAAGAAGGGAGGGAAGGAAGGAGGGAGGGAAGGAGGAAAGAGAGAGACAGGGTGAGGGAGAGAGAGAGAGAGAGAGAGAGAGAGACCTTGAGTCAAATGCTGTATGCTTAGATGTCCCAATATATCACTGGCAATTTCTTCCACATGATCCACATCTGTCAACATTTCCCAGTCTGGCTATGGCTTTTTATTTTAATGTATTCAGAACTCACAAGCATCTACAGACTGCCTGTTTTGCTCAGTTAAAGTCATACAACAAGTTGCAAAACCCCATTCCTTTTGTAATAGGAGAGACATTGGATATCAAGAAGATAGGAGATGGTGCTTTTTGACCTAGATGGTTCATTCAAGTGGCTATAAACAGCTAAGTCATTCATTCATTCATTGACTCAGGTATTGACTATATATTGTCTACTCTGATCATTTCTCTAACTCTTGTAATAAAATAATGAAACAAGTTGGCATCTTTATTCTCATGAAGGTTATAGTCTAGGATGGTATATTAGTTATTGATCTCCTTGCTGCAATGAAATACCTGACAATATCAAAAGGAAGAAAGGGTTTATTTTGGTTCACAGGTCAAGGGTACAGTACATCCTGGCAGAGAAGTCATGGCAGCAGGGGCTTGAGGCATTCTCTCTTTCCAAAACTTTCCTTATCAAACCACATCTTTCTTGCCTTTCTGTTCTACTCCCCACCCTGCCCCACTACCCCCAACTGTGGATCTGGATGGGAAAAGTGAGCTGCAACCATAACACAAACTGAATGTTCTCCTGCCTTGAAATTGTCTCTGCCAAATGAATCAGTCCTTCACCTTTAAATTCAGCCTCACCTGAGTTCTCAGAACATGAGAAGAATGCAGCCAATTCTTTGCTAGAATATCATGCAAAAGGCCCCTAGCCCAGTTCCTCATAGAGCCTTTGTTCTTCTCTAGAGCTTAAAGAGCTGGGCCTCCCTGTCTTCGTTTCTTGCAGCACTCTTGTCTTCCAAGCTTATACCACAGTGTATTCATCTGTTTATAGGATTCAAAGACTTTGGTATCCTTAAGTTCCAATGTCTTCCACATTCCTCCTGAAAACAAAGTCCAAAAGCTTAAGAACCACATAGATAGGTTTATCACAGCAACAGCCCCACTTCTTGGTACCAATGTTTTGTATTAGTTACTTGTCTTGCTGCTGTGACAAAATATTGATAGAAGCAACTTAAGAAAGGAAGGGTTTACTTTGACTTACAGGTCAAGGGTACAGTACTTCATTCTGGGGAAGTTGTGGTGGCAGGAGCTTGAGGCAGGTGGTCACATTGCATTTGTGAAGGGCACTTTCTCCTTTTTAATCAATCAGAGACCCTAGTCCATGGAAAGGTAACACCATTTTCAGGGTGGTCTTCCCACCTCAATATACTAATCTAGATAATCCTTTACAGACATAGACATACCCAGAGATTTCTTTTCCCCCATGGTGATTTTAAATCCCAAGTTGACAATCAAGATTAATTATTATAGACATCAATCTAAAAAGTAAACAGAAAGATGAACAGGGGATTTCAGATGTTATAGTCACATTGTGAATGAACTTCAACAAACCAATATAATAAGGAAGTAGGAATTAACTTAGGTTGGATGACAGGGAAAGGTTATTCCAGACAGTGACAGCTTGGCCCAGACTGAATTAGAGGCAGATCTAGTCATTTACAATGAAAGAAGCAGACAAGGGATGAAGACTAATATACCTTAAGCAAAGTAATGTCATGGTTTTTGTCTCAAGAAGTAGAGTCAAAGGCTGGGGATGTAGCTCAGTGGTAGAGCACTTGCCTATACCATGTACCTACCCCTGGGTTCAATCCCTAGTATTTAAAAAAGAGCCAAAATATTTTAGTGACAAGAATAATTTTGCTTTGTATTAGATACAACTGTGAACTATTTGTAGCACTTGACATATGTCCTGGCATGATACATAGACAGCTTGGGGACAGTTCTGAATTGGATCAGCCACATCTTATCCTCAGTCCATTCCTCTCCTTGAGAAGCCATCAGAGGCTTGGACAGAAATCATTCATTAGCATGTGACTGAAGCTAAAGGCACTAAAATTTGCAGGACCCAAAAAAGGGCAGTGTCAGGTTGACTTGCTCATATAAGGAGGTGTAGAATATTCCAAAAGATAGATAGAAACCAGGCCTGGTGGTGTGTGCCTTTAGTCCCAGCACTCAGGAGGCAGAGGCAGGTGGATCTCTATGAGTTCAAAGCCAGCCTGGTCTACATAGAGAGTTCCAGGCCAGCTGGGGCTACAGGGAGACCCTGTCTCAAAAAGACCAAAATAATAATAATAAGAAGGAGGAGGAGGAGGAGGAAGAAGAGGAGGAGGAGGAGGAAGAGAAGAAGAAGAAGAAGAAGAAGAAGAAGAAGAAGAAGAAGAAGAAGAAGAAGAAGAAGAAGAAGATAGAGAGGAACTGAGTGGATGACTCTCAAAAAGTCACTCTTCAGAAGGCTAGCCAACAAGGACTTCTTGGATTCCATCAAAGAGCATAGTACCTTCCATGTAGGGAAGATGGAAGTGGGTGGGAGTGACAACTCACTTGTGGAGAGCATTGAATACGCTGAAGTATGAGGTGGCCTTGGAAAGGCACAGCCCTCTGCCTGACCATCAAACAGAGCATGGAAGGTGCTCACAGAACAACAGAAGTCCCCTGAATCTGTGGGTAAGGACAAGAAGGTACCTGTGCTTTACATGGGTCCCTGTTCTCTGGCCAGGGCTCAAGGGTCAGTAGTGAGTGTGCCAAAGGTTTGATAAAGCAGGAAGGTGGCTCAAGAGTCTTCAGAAACCCAGGCATGCCTGGCATGGCAAGTCTGTGTTGTGAGCAAGAACTTTGGGATCAGCCTTCATGGACTCAAATCCCTGTGCTAACATTCATGAACTGTCAAAGCTCTTTCTACAAAGCACTTTCTGAGCCTCAGTAGGACAGCATAAAACAGCTAGCACAGAGGAAGAGCTCAATAGATGTTCCTACTCTTGCCTTCAGGAAGAGGGACATCTCACTATCTCAATAATGTAGACTTTATTTTGTATTACATTATCATACTGGTAGGATTCCTGACATTAATATTGACAGATCAAATATAGAACAGTCAGTTAAACTTGAATTTCAAACAAGAAAGGATTTTTTTTTTTGGTATAAGTATGGTTCAAACATTACATCAGACAAACATATTACACTGGTTTTGTTGTTAATCTGATGTTTAGATGTAACTAGCTATCCTAGTTAGCTTTAACTGTCAACTTGACAAAATTATCTGGGAAGAGAAGCTCAACTGAAGAACAGCTTACCTCCCATGGGCATGTCTGTAGGAGATTGTCTTGACTGTTAACTGATATAGAAGGATCTAGCCTACTGTAGGTGGCCCCATCCCTAGACAGGTGGTCTTAAACTGCATAAGAAAGCTAGCTAAGCATAAGCCTGTCTGCTAGATGGCAAGGAACATCCTCCATCCATCCTCTATGGCTCCTTTCACACTTCTTTAGAATGAAGTGAGATCGCTGGTCAGAGACGATGTTGTGTGGAATAGCAAGCAAGCCTGTCTTCGAGTTCCTGCCTTGAAGACTCCCCTCAAAGAAGGACTGTGACCTGGACTCGTAAGCCATATAGACCCTTTCTCTCCAAAAGTTGCTTTTGGTCATGGTGTTTGTTACAGCAACAAAAATGAAACCAGAACACTAAGTATACTGTATTTTAAGGTGCTAGGTCTGCCTAATGTGAGATTCATTTCAGACAGGCTCTGGAGCAGTGGTCCCTAGCTGAACTCACGAATGTCATTCCTCTGTACTCCAGTGGGACATGGTCTAGAGCTGCCTAGATTGTCAGACAGATCTTTCAGGGTCCCTAGAATACAAGGGACAGGCCCTCTGTCCAGGTCTTCCTGGATATACACATTCTTCCCCCTAGAACCTTCCTTTACTATCTGTCATATCCAACCCTCAGTCCATGGTCCACATGTGTCCCGAATTTCTACAAATGTGGCCCAACACAAAATTCTAAACTTTCTTGAAACATTGTGAGGTTTTTCTTTAGAATTTTTTTGGTAACTTGATTGCATAGTTCTTGAGTGTGAAAATGTCAAAGACTGGACATGCCTGCTACTATTATCATGCCCCTAACCAGTGGGAGACCCTTGCCTCATCCTGCTTTTACAAGCAAATATTTCCCATGTTCATCCCTCTTTCCCTCCCTCCCTTACTTCACTCCTTTCTTCCTTCCCCGATTTCTCCATTGTCTTCTGAAGCTACCAGTTACCCAGAGTCCCTTTATTCTGGGTCTCAAAAGCACCTCTAGCGCATTTCACATGTATTTTGCCCCCACCTAAAGCCTGCACTGAAGTTGGACTACTCAAAGCTCATCTGTAGGATGAGCTTTCAGCTTTCAGACTTGACTGACTCCAAATGTCCTGTGGTTGCTGGGCAATGGTCCACTGTTGTTCATTGCTGTGTGGTAACTACAGGCTGGGAACAGTTAAGCAATCTTCACATTTTGCCTCATTGAAATTTCACCCAGACTTTGAGGTAGAGACTTTCATCAGTCTCTTTGCAAGTGGAGAAAATACGGCTGAAGCTGTGGTTTGAATATGGCTTATCGTCATCAAAGTTCATGTTAAGTACTTTGTTTGCTTGCTTTGCAGTGCTGGGGATTAAACGTATGGCCTCACATGTACATGGCAAATGCTCTGCCACTTAGCCCTTTCACTAGCCCTTCATATTAGGGTTTGGTATTCAGTGTGGCCATGTTGGGGGATGGGATCTAGTGGGAGGTGCTTGGGAAATGCAGGCAGACCCCATGTAAACACTCAGAATTTTTCTCATGAGAATGTGTTATCCCCCTTTCTCTCTTTTCCACAGGCTCACTTGCCTTTTTGCTTCCACTATGAGCTGAATCAACACACATCCCTCACCAGTTGCTCTTATCCTAGACTTCTAACCTCCAGCAGAATAAACCTCTTTTCTTTGTAAATCATCCAATCTCTCGCATCCTCTTATAACAATAGAAAACAGACTAAAGCAAGTTAAGGAAAATGTCCCAAAACACTCGACAAGAACCAGAGCTGGGGTTTAAACCCAGGGAATCAGCACTAGCCAAACTCCAATATCTCTTTCACCCAGGCCCTCTCAGCACAGAGGACCAGTCTCTTGTATTATTATATTTTTGCACTGTGGTATTTCATCAAGATTCACTTGGTCAAGTTTCATTTCTATTACTTTTGTTTACATTCTCTCTCCTAAATTGCTTTAATCTCTAAATCCCAGTAATTACATTTCCTTTTCTTATAACTCTGGCTTTTCTAAGTATGCTTAATATGTCATGATTAAGGTCCTAACCCTACCTCACATGCCCAAATCCTGAAACCATCAAAGCCTGAGGCAGAGACACAAAAAAAGAAAAAAGAAAAAAAAAGAAACACAATATTAGCATTTTCAGCAGTGATTTTGGAGCCCCTACAAAGAACCAAATGCTGTGTGGTTCAGACAGAGATATCGCCCTGCTCTCTAGATGAGTCTGCTGATGATCCTTTTCTTCAAAAGGAATGCTGTGTTCTCATTGTGAATTTATCCAGAGATCACTGCTGGGAAATCACTGCTGGTACAGATGGCTCCTGTCTCGTAGCATCTATGGTGGGCTGTCAGCAGGCATTTTAAGCTCAGAGAGAAAGAAGGCTTTTCTCCACTGTCTTGTAGGTCTTGTGCCTGTGACAGCTCCAAAGAAGTGTCCTTAGGAAAAGGTCACTGATTATCATGTCTTCTGCTAGCAAGTCTGTAAGAAAGAATAAGCCTTGAAGTTCTTTGCAAAGGTCACCCAGCTCTGGATCTGACTGATAGCCCTGCAGCTGCAGGCCTTGGGCTGAGGACTTCCGGAACCCTGAGAGGCCATCTGCAACACCCTAGTAAAGTTATGGCCTTCGTTGCTGTGGGAGACCCAGAGAGCCAGCTTGGGGAGGAGCCAGTCCCACAGGCAATATGACCTATGTGGCCCTTGAACATAATATCCAAGGCTATTTGTTTACCGCCTCAAACTGCCCAGCCAGCTCCATGCTCTGCGAACATAATTGTATTGGAGTACTTATGGGACATCAGTCACTATTGTCATTCATTCTTCCTTCCTGACTGCCAGCAATTAATTTCACTTAACAAATATTTATTGACTGCCTACTGTACCAAGAATGTAAGATACATGTAACAACACAGGGCTGTGACTTCAGCCCTGGCATGGGAGGCAGACAACAAACAAGCAAATTCCTAAGGAGTCATTACAATTAGAAGCATATTTACTAGGATGTTAATGAAACCTAGGCTTTGGGGAGCTCTGGCTTGCATAGCTTGCTCCAAAGCCCTGAATAGGGCTGGGTATAGGAAGCTGGCTAGTAATTTATGCATGAGCTCACGTTTTGTAACATTGGCAAAAAGCAATATATTTTTGCCTCCTCTTTCTTACAGGGAGTGCCCGACATGTCTAACCTTCAGCCTGATTACAATGTAAGGAGCCATGCGTGGATTAGCACCTACAAACAGGAGTGAAAACTGCATTTTGTCCTTTTGTGAAAAAGTACACGTGAGCTGTGCCTGCAGTTTCTGTAAACAAACCTGTCCTCATTTGTCTGATTTTTTTCACAATTGCTCCAGGTTTTCTTATATGCAAATACAAGCTGATAACATTCAGCCCAGGAGTGGCAGAGAAACTTCTCCATCATTTAAAAGTAACATTCAAAAGCAAACCGAAGAACAACATATTGCTCACTGAAAAGTTTCCTGTGCGGCCTCCCTGGCTTCCTTGTCACAGAAAGAAAAGAGGAAGAGGCAAAGAATGATTTTCCAAGCAGCATTAATATTATTCCGAGGCCAGTTGAATTTGGACTTGAGGGAGATTTGGGGCTAAAAGTGCAACTCCAAGAAACTGAAAGGAAAGGCATAATGTGAGGTCCGCTTGGGGTGGGGGGAGCATCGGGGCAGTCACAGGTAAACCACAAGGCTGGTGGCAACGGCAGCCATGGCAAAGATAGAGATGTCATCCTCATCTCCTCATCTCTACTGTAAAGATATCAGCAGTGATTGGCAAAGTTAAGATTTTAAGCCCGTCTTAAAGACATTCTGAAGGAAGTAGGGTAACCTGGGCATGGATCCCTCAGCAGCGTGCTAGGCAGATTTCTATCACTCTGACAAATTATCTAAGACGGGTCAACTTAAAAGAGGAAACGTTGGGGGGCCCAGCGGTGGGAGGGGCAGGAGGCAGCTGAGGCGCTGGTTGTCACAGCTTGGGCCGGGAGTGAAAAAAAAAAAAAAGGAAAAGTTTATTTTTAAATATTTTTAATTTTAATTTTTATTATCTGGTGCGTGTGTGTGTGTGTGTGTGTGTGTGTGTGTGTACATGCCACGGTGCTCATGTAGAAGTCAGAGGGCAACCTTGTGGAGTCAATTCTCTTCTTTCACCATCACATGCATTCAGGAGATCAAACTGGGGTTGTCAGGCTTGCACAGCAAACTCTTTATCCACTGAGCCATCTCACTGGCCCTGAGAGGTTTATTCTGGCTCATGGTTTTGGTTCAGCAGTCTTCTTTCTTTGAGCCAAGACACCATGCAGAAGTGCATAGTACTTCCACTGCTCAGCTCATGGTGGCAGGGAAGCAAAGGAGAGAGGAGGGGGCCAAGGACCCAGTATTCACTTCAAGGCATGCCCTCAATGACCTACTTGCTCCAACTAGGCCCCTGCCTCTTCAGGTTTCCAATAACTTCCAGCAACACCTTTAGCTAGGAACCAAGCCTTAAACACATGAGCTTTGGGAAGACATTAAACCACAGCAAGGAGGAAAGAGCCGCTCTCTATTAAGAGGACCATCTCCACAAGGAAGAACATGACCACAGTATACAATGAGCAGTGTTAGGGGTGAAGTATGTTCCTGAAAATTCCTACAGTGAAGTGTTGACCCCTAGTACCTCAGAATGTGACTAGAGTCAGGGTCTACACTGAAGTCCTTATACTGGAATGAGGTCATTAGTCTGGGCTGTAATCCTGTATGTCTGTGTCTTTATTAAAGATGAGAACTCAGACACACACAGAGCGAAGATGATGTGAAGATACCCAGAGAGAGTGGCCACCTACAGGCCACAGAGATGGAGACGGGCCTGAGGATACATGTACCCTGCTGACACCTGGATTTCTGACTTGTAGCTCCCAGAACTGTGAGAAAGCAAATTGCTGTTATATGTGCCAGCCAGTTTGTTGTATTTGTTATAGCAACATTGGCTGACTGATACAAGTCATTACTGATGTCAGTATGTGCAGCATCCATTCAGTGACAATGGAACTCTTAAGTTCAGAATGGCCCTCAGAAAAGCCATCCTGGGTGAGCCCAGACAAGAGAGGTGCGCAACACCTTTCCTGGTGCCTCTGCTCTGTGTACATACAGGATGTTACAATTTTGCTTTAGTATAGCAAGTTTCCACTAATGACTAGCATGAATTCTATGAGAGTGAAACGCTATCTGAGAGAGAAAGAAGCATTTGAAGACAGGTGTCTTAGTCTCATTTCTATTGATATTAGGAAAGAAAGAAAGGGGGGAGGGAGGGAGGAAGAAAAAAAAAAAAGAGAGAGAGAGAGAGAGAGAGAGAGAGAGAGAGAGAGAGAGAGAGAGAGAGAGAAGGAAAGAAAGAAAAGACAGACCCACATGGGGCTGGGAAAATGGTAAAGAAAATCAGTTCATTTAGTTCACAGTTCTGAAGGTTCAAGGGCATGCCCACCAGTTCTGCATGGGTCTGGTGAGGGTTTCATGGTGGATGGCACCTCAGTGGCAACGGTGCATACAGAAGAGGTCTTATGTATGTGCATATTGCCTGCGTGTAGGTAAGTGCACCCATGTCGTGCAATGCCCGCGGAGGTCAGAAGAGGCTGTTGGATCCCCTGGAACTGGAGTTATGGACAATTGTTAGCTGCCATGTGGGTGCTGGGATTTGAATCCAGGTCTTCTGTAAGAACAACCGGTATTCTTAACCACTGAGCCATGTCTCCAGCCCCCAAAAGGTTCCTTTTTTATAAAATCAGATGGAATGATTGTATTAGAAAACCACTACCAGGGCTAAAGAGATGGCTCAGCGGTTAAGAGCACTGACTGCTCTTGCAGAGAACCCAGGTTCAAATCCCAGCACCCACATGGCAGCTAACAACCATCTGTAACTCCAGTTTCAGGGGATCCAACACCCTTTTCTGACCTCTGTGGGCATTGCATGACACGGGACATGCAGGCAATGCACTCATACACATAAAATAAAATAATAAATAAAATATTCTTTAAAAAGAAAGAGAAAGAAAACCAGTACTACCTTAGATCAGGGAAGATTCTTATATAAGAAACAAAAAAGTATGTAATATGAAAGAAAAGATTGTTAAGAACATTTGCTCATCTAACCCTTTAGAACAATGGCAATGTAAAGTCATAGACTGAAAGACATTTAATACATATACTCTGATAGAGGGCCCATATCTAAAATATGTAAAGACCTCTCATCACTCAATAACAAGACAGTTTAAAATGGGCAAGTTTTCAACAAATACTTCATTAAAGATTTGTATCATATGTGTATATAAAAATACATAGAAATATTCAACATCATTAATCATCAGAGAAGTGAAACTAGAAGTGAAACTTAAAATAACAACAGGAGCCAGGCCTGAGGCAGAGGCAAGCTGATCTCTGTGAGTTCGAGGCCAGCCTGGTCTCCATAGTGAATCCAGGACAGCTGGGGCTACAGGGAGACCCTGTCTCAAGAAGACCAAAAATAATAATAATAAAAAATAACAATGGGATAGTATTATAAATCTGAGAAAATGGCTAAAATTAGAATAGACTTGGGCCATCTAAATGGCTCAGTGGGTAAAGACACTAACAAGCCTGTCAACCTGAGTTTGATCCCCAAGATGGTGGGAAGACAGAACAGATTCTTACAAGTTGTCCTCTGACCCCCACACATACATGTATATACACACTAAATAAATAAATAAATGTTAAAAAATTTAAGACTAACAATAATAAATGTTAGCAGGGTTGAGGCACAATGAGAATTCAAGCATTGTTATTCAGAATATAAGTCAGCACAGCTCATTTATGAAGTATGTTATTATTTTCTTAGAAGTAAAGCATACCTTACCAAATGACTCAGCAGTTTCTCTGCAAGGAATTTGCCCCAGAGAAATTAAAAAATGCAGCAGAGATTTATATGCAAATGATCGCAGCAGTTTTATTCTTAATAGTCAAACTGAAAATAACCTAAATGTCAATCACTGGGTGAATAAAAAATAAGCTGTGAGAATTAATGGTTGCCAGGGGAGACAGATTTCTTCACGATGTAGCCACTGGTAGGTTGCCCATGCTTCTGTAAATAACCCCTCACTCATGCTCCTGAAAGTAACTCTAATTAAACTTAGTAATTGACCCAAAAAAAAGGATAGTTGGAAAAAGAAAGATGATGTGGGGGGGGGGGGGGGGGAGTGCAGTAAGAGAGGTGAACAGAGGAGTTATTATGATCAAAATACATTATATAAATGTATAACAATGTCACAATGAAATCCACCATTATGTATAATTAATATTTGCTAGTAAAAATGGTTTTAAAGTCTAGAAACAAATTTTGATATAGCCCTACAACAAAATGCTACTTAGCAATAAAAATGAAAGAGGTACTGATATGCATAGCGTGCTCGAAAACATTATGCTATGCAAATAAAGCCAGACAGAAAGCTACAACCACAATGGTATTTATATGAATATCTACAAGAATAAAACAATAGTGACATGAAGCATGAAGCGGGTCATGATTATTAGGGGCCAGGAGTCAGGGGTAGGAGACTATTGGCTGCAAAGAGATGAGACTGAGAAATTCAATGGTTGTGGTGCTACATAATATAAATATATAATATACACATTTTATATACACTTGTGGTATTAAATATTCTGTGCTAATTACATTCATTTGTGGCATGGGACATTGCACACTGTAAAAACTCATTAAGCATTATAATTTAAGTGGGAAAACTTAATATATGTATATATTATATTCCATTGAAGCTAATCTGGCAGGTCAAACTGACAGTCAGAGAAATGAGGAGAAATGGAGATAGTAGAAGTAAAACTAACTGCTTTTAGTAAGCATATCTAGTGGTTCTGGCAGGCTCATGTGTGCAGTGTGGGCTCAGTCGGGAGTAACTGTGTGGTAGTCTTACTCTGGCATCTTTTGCAAACCAGAACAGGACTATTTAAATGGAAAAGAAAGCAGGGTTACCACACAGAAGGGTCAAGTAAGAGCCCCATACTAAATTCATATAGGGGTAGATAAAATATTTTGTCAACTAAAATGCCATGCAAGCCACAATCATATATGGTCAGCGAGCATTTACAGCACACAGTCTCTCACCTTGAAATTCCAATTTCTCCCTAATAGAAACCAAGATTTTTCAGAGAAATGTTGGTCCTGGGTCTGCGGCAGGATAGGTACAAAAAGAGGATCTTGCTTCCTGATAATGATTCCACTTATATGAGATACTTTTAGAACAGGAAAATTCATGCAGAAAGCAGAATAAAGAAATGGAGTAAGATAATGTAGAATTATGATGCAATCATTTTGGGCATAGATAGTGATGACAGTGCACAACATTGTGACTGTAAGGCTACAGAATTATTCACTTAAAATGGTAAACTCACAGGCTGTTTCCTTCCTTGTCCCCTTCCTTCCTTCCTTCCTTCCTTCCTTCCTTCCTTCCTTCCTTCTTCCTCCCCTCCTCCACTTCATTTCTTCCTTCCTGTCTTTTCTCCCTCCCTCCCTTCCTTCCTTTTCTCCCTCCTTCCTTCCTTCCCTCCTTCCTTTCTTTTCTCCTTCTTTCCTTCCTTCCTTCCTTCCATCCTTCCTTCCTTTCTTCTCTCTTAGCTGAGAACACATAAGAACACACATATTGTCCACATTAGTGGAATACCACGTACTTGTGTGATATCTATGTATACAATGCATGATGCTTGACTAAGATTAGCTATACTTATGCCCTTAAACATTTGCCATTTCTTTCTTTGTTATTTTATTGAGACAGTGTCTCACTTTGTAGCTCAGGCTGGCCTAGAGCTCATGATCCTTCTGGATGAGCCTCCCAAGTTCTGTGGTGATAGGTATGTGTCACCACATCCAGCTGCATTTCTTTATAAATTGTTTATAAATATAAAACACTTTTCTTCTGACTTTTAGAATTGTATGTGACATTATTACAATGATAAAATATGTACATTTTACCACCACAAAACAAAAATAAATAGTCCTATATCCAGAAAAGTTTATGATGCCAATGGCTATTGTGAAATCCTCTCCTAGTATTGTTGACATTTTTTCTTTTGTGCAATATTGATGATGAACCCAGGAACTCATGCATTCTAGGACACTTACCTAAAATGATTTAAAAAATATGTTCATATGATTTCTTAGTAAATGATATATATGTGAAGAAACAGGAAATGTTGAAATCTTATAGGTCCAAAACAGAATTAGGGGGCTAGGGAGACAGCTCAGTTGGTAAAGTGTCTGCTGCACAAGCATGAGGACCTACATTCAGATCCCAGCACTCATGTAAAAGCCAGGAGTGGCAGGGTGCACTTGTAACCTTAGTGCTGGGGGAAGTGGTAGAGAGAGAGAGCCAGGCAGATCCAGGGGGCTCACCGGCCAGTCATTTTAATTGAAACAGCAAGTTCTGATTCAGGGACATGGTCTCAAAAAGTAAGGTGGTAAGCCATTGAGAAGGACATTCTGATATCAACCCCTGGCTTCAACAGGCACCCGCACCTGTACACACAAGCATATACAGTGTTCACATACACAGTTAGAATTGGCATTTAATCCATTACAAGAATCAAAGCAAAAACCCCACTATCTCCAAGGCCAGTGGTACTGGGTTGAAAACTACAGTCAGGAAATCACCCCTTGAAGGAGTATAACACCCTACTGTGGAACAGGGTCTGCATCCTGCACAACCACCGGAGCCACCATTCAAATCGAACTCCAGAACCATGTGCTAAGCACAGCAGCCAAAAAACATGTTCTAAGCTCAGCAGCTGTCAAAAAACATGTACAAACAATGTTTACTCCACCCACCCTCCTAGTGTCCTCATTTCAGAAACACAAGCCTTGTCCGAAGCAGAAAATGTGAAAGTCATCTTTCACTCAGATGCTACATGATGAAGCCAGGCTAAACTTTTCCCCGCAATCTGTGCTCCTTCCTCTTCCTCAGAAGCTGCAGTTCTCCAAAAGTAAATAAGTAGAAAACAGGACTAGAAGGAGGAAGTAGAGGAAGTAGACAGAGACAATTTGTATCCTTGGACACACAAATTAAAGTAAAATTCTAATGGAGAAGGAGAAACCTGAAACATACTGAAGATTATAATATTTCACCTAGTACATCTCATCAGTCTCTCAGGATACTTGAAGAGGAGGAGGAAGATTCCATTTTACCTTTACAAAACCTTAGAAGATGAGACCAGGGTCATGGTAAAAGTATTTAACATCAGCTGGGGAGATGGATCAGTAGGTAAAGAGCTTGCTGTGCAAGCGTGAGGATCTGACTCTGTATCCCCAGAACCCATGTAGATCTAGGCATGGTGGTACATATCTATGATCTACAAAATAGAAGCATAGACAGGAGAATTCCTGGAAACTTGTGGGTCAAGTAGCCTGGCATACACAGTGGCAAACAAAAAATATTGTATCAAACAAGGTGGAAGGTAAGGAGTGGCACCTGAGGTTGTCCTTGAACCTATACACACAAGCTGTGGCATACATCCACCCTTACACACACACACACACACACACACACACACGCACACACATATATACACACAAAGATTTCTTTAAAGGATTTAGTACCTGGCATAGCCTAGACATGAACCATGCAAAAGAGATACCTACCATAGCTGCCCCACTGTACAGTATAGTTCAGATGAATGTTTCACTTGGAACTGACCTTGGAGATACAGCATTGTGACTGTAAGGCTACAGAATTATTCACTTAAAATGGTAAACTCACAGGCTGTTTCCTTCCTTGTCCCCTTCCTTCCTTCCTTCCTTCTTCCTCCCCTCCTTCTCCACTTCATTTCTTCCTTCCTGTCTTTTCTCCCTCCCTCCCTTCCTTCCTTTTCTCCCTCCTTCCTTCCTTCCCTCCTTCCTTCCTTCCCTCCTTCCTTTCTTTTCTCCTTCTTTCCTTCCTTCCTTCCTTCCTTCCTTCCATCCTTCCTTCCTTTTTTCTCTCTTAGCTGAGATTGCTTTTTATGACCACACAATTCGTTCTCCTTTTCTTTTATGGTACAGTACTAACAGAAGTTGGAAATCCAGGTCCTAGATAGATAGCTTGGCAGTTAAGAGCACATACTGTTCTTGCAGAAGATCCATATTGGGTGGCTGATGACCAGCAGCTCTAGGGGGATCTGACACCTCTGACCTTCATGGGCACCAGCACTCATGTGCACATACCCACACAGAAACATACACACATATACACAACTAAAAATAAATCCTAAATTCTTTAAAAGAAAAAAGTTGGGGACCCATTGCCCCACTAAAGATGCTATCCTCCAGCCTCCTATGCAGCTATGTCTGGCCACATGACTAGGTCAACAGCAATGGAATATAAGTCAAAATCATGACCTCAAGAGACTTTGAGAATGCCTCCTTCCTACCCGATTCTTTTATCTCTCTGATTGGAATAATGTGGATGCAGTGGTGAAAGCTGAAGTAGCCATCTTGTCCACAGGAAGGAATCCCAGGGTTGAAAACTGTAGAGCAACTGTACAAGGAGCATTGGTCTATGAAGATTGTAGCCCTATGTTCTACTTCCCTAGTGGTTTCCTTTGCCCTACATGCCATCCTGATACTAACAATAGCGCAACTTTCCTCAAGCACAACATATAAACTATGTACAAATGAATCAGACATATGTACTATACTCTGTTTGGCACAGCTGTGCTTTAATGTGCATACAAATCACAATAAAAGACAACATCTTGTTGAAATGTAGAGTGTTTCAGCAGACCTGAGCTGGGGGCTAAAATGTAGTATTTCTAACAAGCTGTGATGCTGATCATGTTGATTAGACCACACACTGTGTAGTGTGAGTGCATAAAGCAACAAGTCTGGCTGCTAAGAGGCCCCTGTCATCACTCCTCCTGGGTCTGTGAATCTGAGAGAGTCCGTGCCACTTTTCCTCCTCCTGCAAAGACCTGCCACTTTCCTGGTGTAGTTCCCATCTCCCTGTATCAGCCTCTGCTGACTCAGGTCCTTCTTGGGTCAGGCTCTCAGGCAAAGCAAAGGTTTCGACCATATATATGTATGGAACCAGCATCCGACAGTTACAGCTGACAGGCAGTACGAGAGCAGTCACCTGTAAGCTTCAATATTAACCCATACGAGCCTTTCTTGTTGAGGCCTTTCCAGGCCATTTTCTCAAAAATTTCAGCCCACTCTGACTTCTCTCCTTCACTTCTTTCCCACGTCCCAAGGGGATCTTGCTATCACCTTATGTATCATGTATTTTTACCTTATTTGCTATCTATCTCCTGCTGGGATTTCGACTACAGTCTGTATTTATTGAGTGGGTGCATAACAGGCAGCTCATCAGCACACAAACAGGAACACTACAGGGATTTTGCAAGCAGGCAGACAGTTGACATCTTGCAGATATCAGTCAGAATCAGGGAGTAGAGACCTAACTGTTGTCATTCAAGACCACAGGCAGATTGCCAGCACAGATTCTTAGACTCAAAAAGCACCAGGATCTTGTATGGAAGACTAGTGCTCCAGCGGTCCTGCTACTATCCTCCAACTACTGGTGTTTCTCTTCACTTCTGGAAATCTTGTATGTGACAGCCACTACTTCCTAGCAAGCCTAGGGCTGATATTACTATTCCCTTTCAATAGATAAAGACACTGAAGCTTAGAACCTTAACTTCTGTTCAAGAAGCAAAGTCCAGATCTAAACTCAGGAGGGCCCAGGTGTGGGAACTCTGGAATAGAGTGACTGGTTTATAGGAGGAGGTCAAGGCACTCCAATTTTCAGAAGGTGAAGGCTAAACAGGTTGTGGACCCGGCAATGTGTGTTTCTTCCTGAATGGACTCTGTACTGGTTACTTTTGAACAATTGTGACCAAAATGCCAGGCAGAACAACTTAAAGGAAGGAGGGGTTTATTTTGGGTCATGTTTTGAGGCATGTCACTCCAGTATGGCAGGGAGGGTGTGGTAGAGCCGGTGTGACAGAACAGAGCAGCTCACATCAAGGCAGACAGGAAACAGAGAGACAGGGAAAGTGAGGGGTGAGGAGCTGAAGACAAAGGACCTTCAAAGTCACAGCCCCAATGACCTACTTCCTCCAGCAAGAGCCCACTTCCATTATTATAGCTATGGGAGACAGCACCAACAGCTGGAGACCACACACTCAAATCATGATCCTGTGGTAGACATTTTGTTTTCAAATCATAACTGATTCTCTCCTTTGAGGATCCCACATATTCAGTCTTTTTCTTGTGGCTAACCCCTGGGTTAACTTTCCAAGTACCTCCTTGGGATTCTGCTGACTTACCTGGTCCCTGTCTTGGTCTCCCTGATTTAATACAGAATAGTCTAATGGTATCCACTTGTCAAGCTCTTTCAACCCTTTGTGGCTCTGTCTCCTGTAATCCCAGACCACCAACCTACCCAAGAATCCCCTTAACTTATAGAGCCATCACAGCTTTATCCATCACAGCTTCAGGTCCCAGCAAACACCCTTCTGGGGCATTCTGAGCCTGTCTGTGAAGAAGGTTCCTGGATGTTCACTTCCACATAGCTCTACTCCTGAGAGAGCATCCATGGTGTGCCTGCCAGCAGCCTCTCATGAGTCCTACTTCCAGGGGAAGTAGTGGAAGTGGTATGGGATGGAATGTTAAAGCAGAGAGTCCTTGGCAAAGAGGGATTTCTGGGTTTTGCTTTGCTCCCTGCCCCAAGCTGTTATTAAAGCTCACACAGGTCCTCAGACACAAAACCACACCTGTGACCTGCAGGTGCCAATGAGTGCTCTGCCTCCCTTATGAAAGTGTCTCTGCAATTACAGTGACCTGTGGAGAGTGTCTGAAAGATAACCCTGGCTCCCATCTTCCGTAGTGATCCATAGTTATGCCCGAATTTAGAGAACCCCTTTCTCTAGGGAACTCAACACTCCTCAAGAGGCCCCTAGGCAGTTATTCCTGTTAACCTTGCCTGCCCCATTCCTAGAGGTGAAAAGTGATGTCTAAAGACTAGAAGGCCAGAGGAGAGTGTGCAGGGGCCAACACTGACACCCCAGGTCTTCTGACCCATCCCATGGCCTCCTGTGCACCAGAGGGAATACTCATGCTTCCCCACACAATGACAGAGGAAAGGCTAGCTTTGTGAATCTGTACTTTCTCACAGAGCGGTGCTGGGGAGGCAGCCCAGATAGAGAATTCAGTATTTCAAAAACTTGAAAAGCGATATGAAGACTAAAGTGAGCAGGAAAGCATGGAAGAGGGGGTGATGAGCTTCCAAGCGTGGAACGACTGAGGCCTTGGTGGCCCACAGCACCTGAAAACATAGGCGTGCACTCACTCCATCCTGGAATGA
This sequence comes from Nannospalax galili, assembly GCF_000622305.1. Classification (NCBI taxonomy): domain Eukaryota; kingdom Metazoa; phylum Chordata; class Mammalia; order Rodentia; family Spalacidae; genus Nannospalax; species Nannospalax galili. The sequence continues at coordinate 11,617,480 of NW_008338715.1, read as the reverse complement.
AACACAATGAATGAGGTCCCATGATTCGTGTGCAAGGACGGGTGCCTCACTTAGTTTTCAGGGTTCATTGGTTTTTGAAATATTCAAAACACAGGCAGATGGTATGGTTCATGGTTCTGCCTTCTCAGACACGGCTGCTCAGGTGTCTGGGCCGTCAGTGAATAAGGAATAGGGCACGGCTGTTGTCTGAGTTCATTTTCTGATGCTAATAACACAGCGCTACAGATTGGATATGCTATAGTTTTAAAGAATTTTTATTTCTTGTTCATGGTTCTGGTGATGGCTTTCTTTGAGTGTGTGTGTGTGTGTGTGTGTGTGTGTGTGTGTGTGTGTGTGCATGTGTGTAGCCATACATGTGTGTGGCCAGAGGTCAGCCTTGGGTGTTGTTTCTCAGGAGCTGTCCTCCTTATTTTTTGAGAGAGTCTCTCACTAGCTTGGGCCTCACTTACTGGGCTAGGCTGGCTGGCCAGTGAACCCCTAGGGATCTGCCTGCCTCTATCTCCCGAGTGCTGGGTTTACAAGCTGGTACCACTATGCTAGCTTTTGGTGTGGGTGCAGGGATTCTAGCTTTTAATGTGGGTGCAGGGATGCTAGCTTCTGGTGTGGGTGCAGGGGATCAAACTCAGGTCTTCATGCTTTACAGCAAGCACTGTAATGACTAAGCCATCTCCCCAGCCCCAAATGACAACCTTTTTTGCTCATCGAGTCCTGCGGCAGTGTAGGGCATCATGTGGAAAGAGGCAGGGAGTACTTGAGAGATCTAGCCAAAGTGGCTTTGATACCAAACCCATGCCTGAGATAAACCATCAGCCTATTAATTCATTAATTGCATGAATGGGTTAATTCATTCATGAGTGCAGAGTCATAATCACCTCCTCAAGGGCCCACCTGATCCCTCCTCTGAATGTCTCACACTGTTTCAACATGGATGTCAGAGGAACAGATCATGTTCAGACCACAGTATCGCTGTGTAGAATAATGACAATGATAACAGCTAGCCTTTATTGATGGCTTGCTTAGGGCATGCATAACTATTAATGTGTGTTATAGTTAATCCTCTCAGCAACCTTATGATTAATATTCCTGTTTTACTACTGGGAAAATGGAGGCTTAAAGAACACGGCTGATGGACTGACTGGCGAGATGACTCAGCAGTTAAGCGATTGCTGTATAAGCCTGACGACCTGAGTTCAATCCCCCAAGTCCCCATAATGATGAAAGGAAAGAACACCTCCACAAGCTGGGTTCTGACCATGAGACACACACCATGGTACACACATCATACACACACAATAATAATAATAATAATAATAATAATAAATAATTGTTTTAAAGAATGCATCTGATGAGACATATTATTTGCCTGACTCTTCCTCTAAACATCTGTTATTTAAGTGCATCTCCATGGTACATTGAGGAGCTTTCTAGTAGTCATTGGAATTTTTCCTTCCCAAGAAAGGGAGTGAAATGTTAACATTAGTAATCAATACTTGGAAGCATATTCTGCTTTTTAGATTTTAGTGACAGCTTCCTGTCAGGAAAGTTTCAACTTCCCTTTTTTAAAAAAGTTGTTAAAGATTTATTTATTGCTCTTTGTCATATCTTCTGCAAGAATGAAGACCACCCTCAGAAATCAGACTGTCGATATTCCAGAAAATGTAGATATCACCCTAAAGGGATGCACAGTTACTGTGAAGGAACCCTCCCGAGGGACTTCAGTGACATCAGTGTAGAACTCAGTCTCCTTGGAAAGAAAAAGAAGAGGCTGTAGTTGACAAGTGGTAGGGGAACAGAAAGGAAGAACCATTTGTAGCCATGTCCAGAGCATGATCAAGGTTGCACTAGGCTTTGGTTACAAAATGAGGTTTGAGTCTGTTCTCTTCCCCATTAGTGTCGTTATTCAGGAGACTGGGAATGAGTCTCTAGTTGAAATTTGAAATTTCTTGGATGAAAAATACATCTGCAGGTTTCAGATGAAGACAGGTGTTGGTTATTTTGTTTCTCAAGTCCAGAAGGATGAATTAATACTTAAAGGGAATGATATTGAACTTGTTTCAAATTCAGCGGCTCTGATTCAGCAAGCCACAACAGTTAAAAACAAGGATATCAGAAAAATTTTGGATGGTATCTATGTTTCTGTAAAAGGAACAGTGCAGTGGGATAATGAGTAAGATGGCAGTTATCCACTTCCAGAAACAAGACCCTGGATCATAGGAACTCTTTTGACACAAAAAAAGACTTCTACAGATTTGGGGGGAAAAAAAGATTTGTTTATCTATCTATCTGTTTATATATTTTAATGTGCATGAGTGTTTTGCCTGCATATATATATGCACAATGTACTTGCCTGGTACCCAGGGAGGCCCCAAGAAAATGTCAGATCCCCTGGATCTGAAGTTACAGATGGTTGTTAGCTGCCATGTGGGTACTGGGAACTAAACCAGGACCCTCTGCAAGAGCTGCAAGTGCTCTTAACCACTGAGCCATCTCTCCAGTCCCTCAACTTCCTTTTGAAAAAAATCACCTAGAAGCTCAGATCTCTGATGAATTCTGTGGCAGTCTAGCGAAAACTGATTTTTCTTTGCTCTCCTGGAAGATAATACTCAACCAAAGATGCAGAGTGTTTTGGAAAGAAGTTTGTAGTAGCTGTGCTCTCATCACCCTGAGGTCAGGGACAGCATCTTCCATACCTCCAAGATAGGCACTTGCCTTGCTCTCACTCTCCACCCAGAACAAAGGCCTACCCAGCAGGCACTGCTGTTATGCCTAGGGTGACTGTGTACACTGAATGTATGCAGACATTTCCCTGGTCATCATTCCCTAAACATGCAACACAACCACTGTTTATATAGCATTTACATTGTATGAGGTTATTATAAGCAAACTAGACATGATTTAAAGTATATAGGAAAATTGCATAGATTATATTCAAATATGATGCCATTTTATGTTAAGAGCGTCAGCTACCACAGATTTTGGTGTTTGAAGGATTCTGGAACCAGTTCCCTGTAGACATCAGAGGCTTACAGTATAGTAGGTAGAGAAAATTACTTATTTGTAGTCTGTTGCTATAACCAGAGGCTTAGACAATACTTAGAAAAAAAATGTTGTCTTAAATCCTGTTAAATGAAAATGGTTGAAGGCCATTGTTTTGGATGAGGTTCCTGATCTGGGTTCCAACAGATAAAAAAAAATCAAAGTGCACATAAGTTACACATCGCCAAATAGCAACCAAATTATAATCTACCCTTCACAAAAATCAGAGAAGAGATAGCCAGATTTCCCCCAAAGTTCCAGTTTTAATTAGCATAATAGTGAAGTTCCTCAGTTAATCCTTATAAAAAATAAACTAATGTTACCGATTACTTTTCTATTGTTCTGTCTTGCTCTAGCCTTTCAAGAAAAGTAACTGAATCAACTCACCCTTCACTGTCTGCTACACTGGCCTCCTCTACTCCGCTCTTTGGAGCACTATTTCATAGACTGAATGTAGCCTCATTCTAGAATGAAAAAAAAGGCAATTAGGATCTTACCAAGTATGTTGTAATTTTGTCTTTTGACAGTCTATTCCCTGGAAACAGAGTCTGGCTCAGAGTCATTGGCCACTGCATGCTAGGGAGTGGTTCACTTCACCCAGGAGCAGTGCCCAGGAGGGTAACAGGAGAGCCACTGGGAACAAAGAATCTGAATTCCCAGGCAGTTGCATTGGAGACTTCTATCATTTCCTGGCAATGCTGCCTTTCAAATGTTCCAGAAAGTGGCCTTTTCTCATCCAACACACATTCCCTGGGGCTGCCCTCCAGGTGGGAATGAGCCATTGACGACTCCCATACCAGAGGAACTAAGTTGAGAACGCTCAACCATCAGTTTTGAGGCAATTGGGGCAACACCAGTCAGGTTTAGTCACCCAGGATCCCTCCACCATCTCTAGCTTCACCTAGAGGATGACAGTTGAACCAAAGGCACTTCAAGAGCATGACCTGAGGAGCAAGAACCTTTTTTTCTAGCACATTGATATACAGCAAAAAATGTATTGAAGGGAGGAATGGGGAACCTCAGCCATGGCCCAAGCTCACAGAATCCCAAGGATATGGGCCCCTGGTTCCTGCTGACTCCCACTATCGCCATCAGGGAGGAGTGTCTGGAGGCTGCTGGGTGTTGGTAACCCAGGCTGTGGTCCACCCAAGTTTCTAGCTTTGCCTCTTCTGCTTCCATTCATTTATCCCAGCTGATAGTTCTCTGCTCTTTGGTGCTTTCTTATGAGGGCACCCAGAGGAAGAGAAAGGAGGTAAAGCATCATGATACTGTGCAGGTGCAAAAAAGTCCCAGAGAAAATGTTACCAGCAAAGGGAGAATTGGAGAGTATGAATGCACCCCAAAACACATAGTCCTAGAGACTCCAAGAAGCCAAAAATTGTCAGCTGTAATGTGTGGAAGGCCATTCATGGAATGTTCGAGGTCAGTGTTTCTCAAGCTGTGTGGTGTGAGTACAGACTACCTAGGTCTTGTTGCAATGTAGATTCTGCTTCGGGCTCAGAAGAGAATCCGTTTTTAATGAGCCCCTGGAGAATGCCCAGCCTCTGGTCCAGGGATAACACTTCAAGTAGCCACGGCTCTAGAGAAAAGGATTATGAATGTGTGTGCAGAGTTAGCATCAAAATCACATCTCCATGTGGGGGGTATATACACAGTGGGACCCTGGGTTAAGTGCTTTGAATATACTTCTTGCTTTCTTTGCAAAAGTCCCTCCAAATAGCTACTTGCCAGCCCATTTTACCTAAGGATCAGAGGTGAAGGGAGATGGAATGAGCCTCTGGAGTGTTCGCCAATCCAGGCCCTCAGAGCCCTGGTTCTTCTTTATCTGTAAACCATAGAAAAGCAAAGGTGCCAAGCAACCTTTCCTGAGTCTGCCTTCTGGAAGAACCAGGGTAGTCCTAGCATGCTGAGAAGAGAAAGGCCTGGGAGATCGAGGTGTAGTTCAGTTCCAGAGTGCTTGCCCAGCACGCAGGAAGCCCTAGGTTCAACATCAGCACTCCGTAAACCCAAGCCTGATGGCACAGGCCTAGGATCCCAGCACTCTTGAGATGGAGGCAGAGGATTAGGATTTAAAGGCCAGCCTCAGCCGCATAGTGAATTCCAGGCCTGTTCTTGACCACTCCCATCGCGCTGGGATCAGGCTGCTAGAGCCCAGTGTAGCAGGCCCCCGGTGGGGATCCCAGCCTAGGCAGCTCAGTCCTGGGGCGCCACCCGCTCCTCTCAGTCCCAGGGAAGCTGTGCTCTCAGCGCAGCGTGGCGAGCACCCGCGATCCCAGAGCTCAGCGGAATCGGAATCGTTGCTTAGCTCAGCCTTGAAATCCAACCTAAATTCACCCCCTGGGCCTGCAGACACTCTCGCCAGATGCTCTTCCCACCAGAGCTGGGGTAATGGGAGGTGACAGGCTGCGCGCGGGGACTTGGGGCGCGGGGTTGAGCGACTGACAGCTGAGCGCTTCTTCCTGAACCCGACCTGGAGAAGGACTGGGAGGGGCTGCGGCCCTGAGCCTCTTTGAGGCGCATCTGGGAGGGCCCACACCAATCAGGGACCTCACTTCTCCAGACCCTGACGTTCCACTTTTTTTCAGGGTTTATGTGGTTAGCTCCTATCCTTGGGGGATGGGGGGAGGGGTCCTCCAGCTTCACCCTCCAAAGTCCACTGCAGTAAACACTGATATTAATATTGGGTTTTATGGAGATGTGTGGGGTTGGAAATAAATGGAGGTCATGCCCCGGTAACAACAACAAAAGATTTCCATTCAGCTCCTCCCCGCCCCCAGCCCATCTGGCCAATTTGTGAGAAATAGAAAAAGCGCCTCTTTGGGGGTAAGGCAGCAAACCGGGTCAAGACAGGCAAGTGTGGTAAGGGCGCAGCCAATCACGGTGCTTCTGACAGTAAAGTGAGGTGACCCAGCTTTCAGTGCTCATATGCCTGGTCAGCTGCTGCCCTTAGGCAGTCAATGACAGAAACAATGGGTACCAGGTGACTGACCTTTCTTTCTTCCTTTTTCCCTTCCTCAGTTCGCTGAAAACTTGTTCCCTGTTCCCTGGCCCTCCTCTATCTGCTCTCCCAACACACACCTGTGTAGGTAAGGAAAATCAAAAGATGAATAAAATACTATTCCTGGGGTTGGAGAACTGGCTCAGTGGTTAAGAGCACTGGCTGCTCTAGTAGAGGACCTGGGTTTGGTTCCCAGCACCCACTAGGGGATTAACAACAGTGGGTAACTCCAGTCCCAAGGGATCCAACGCCCTCTTTTGGTCTCTGCAGGCATTGCATGCATGCTCCAGTCCACTTAACATACATGCAGGCAAAACACTCAAACACATAAAATAAAAATAAAATTTAAAAAAATGCTATCCCTAGCCAGGCATGGTGGCACACACCTTTAGTACCAGCACTTGGAAGATAGAGACAGGCAGATCTCTGTGAGTTCAAGGCCAGCCTGGTCTACATAGTGAGTTCCAGGCCAGATGGGCTACAGGGAGACCCTGTCTCAAACAACAACAACAACAAAAAGTTTTGCCTGATTTTCAGTCCCAGAGCAAAGGCAGACTTGTAAGCAGATAGTCTTCTAAGGTTTCTGATATTTAGGACTGAGCCCTCTGTGCATGTCTAATCAGGGGACGCAGTAAAGCACAGCAGGATTAAGAACCTTCAAGTGTTTCTCTCCTTAAACCCCAATACCACTGTGAAAAGTCTCAAGGTATACCCCAAAAGTATTTGTTGTCTACCATCTGAGCTTTCCCATAAGGGACACAGGCATCCTCATGGTGAAAAGAGGCCTTGGCTCTTCCAACAGTACATGACTCGCCACAGCACGTCTGAAAGAAGGCTGAGTTACTTTATTTCGATAGGGCAATTGAGAGGGGACATTGAGAGGAAAGAGAGAGGGCATGGACAGCTCTGCGTAGAAGGAAGGCTGAAGAACGTCCCCCATGTGAGTGAACTTTTCAGTTATATCTGCTATGAAAGGTGTTGGGAAAATCTTTACTCTGTGACACTCCCCACACCTCCAAATCCACTTCGAATCTTGAACTGCCTGGGGTAAGAGGAGGAGATCAAGGAGGAATCTTGATCCTTTTAAGTTGTCATGGGTCAAAACCGTAAGTGCTGGAGGCAAAGGTACTATTGAGAATAAAAATCTGTGAGAATGCCCATCGCTCTTGGAGATCTTGAGATTGCAGGCTACAGAACTGAGAATCCAACAGCAGCTGAGGGGTTGGGGTGCCCAGCTGATGTTGTGGCTGGAGCAACAATGTCTATGAACCTGTTAGTTATGTTTTCAGCTCAGGGTCATGTTCAAAGGCCTACAGCAGCTCTGAAGCTGGAGGGGGGAGAGCAGCTGGCTAAATGGGAGGCAGCGGGGAGTAGCAGAGACTGTGGTGAGCTGCAGAGTACAGGAAGTAGCTCAAGAAAGCAAGTCCATATGCTAGACATAGAAGAAAAGCCAGAAATGCAGATGGTTGAGAAAAATATCTTATAAGATGCCTACTTCTAGGCTGAAGACGTAGTTCAGTCAGTAGAGGACTTTTCTAGCACTCACAAAGCCCTGGGTTGGATCACCAGCAGCACTTTAATCAAGCTTGGATATTGCACACCAGTAATCTTAGCACTTGGGAAGTAAGGACAAGAGATTGGAAGTTCAAGGTCATCCTCAACCTCATAGCAAGTTTGAGGCCAGCTTGGGCTACATGAAACTCTGTCTCAGTATAGGTATGTATGTATGTGTGTATGTGTGTGTATGTGTACTTCAGAAAACATTTTTGAGCTTCAGGGGGTCAAATAAAAGTTGTCTTGAAGCTGGGCAAGGTGGTACATACCTTTAATCCCCACACTCAGGAAACAGAAGCAGGCAGATCTCTGTGAGATCAGGCCAGCAGGATCTACATAGAAAGTTCAAGCTTGCTGTGGCTATAGAAAGTTGTAAAAAAAAATTCTTTAAGTTGTCTCAAGCTGAACGCAGGGGTTCTTGTTTAGAAGATGAGACAAAGACAAGGACAAAATTCATTTTTGGAGCAAGTGCTGGGCCATTTGGCATTGTTCAGAGAGATGGGTAGGAAAGCTACTGGTAAGTCCCTTGTCTGGGCTGTAGTTCTGCTTGGCTGTTAATTTTCCATGAGACTCCCACAGAGTAACTTACAATTTTTGAGCCTTAGTCTCGTTCTTAAAACGAAGGTGTTAAGATTAAGTCGGGCACTTTAGATAGCTAAAGATCCCATTTATTGCCAAGACAGAAAGCATAAATAGTGGAAAAATAAGCCATAGACTTTCAAAAAAAGATTGAATTCATTGATATCATGTGTCTAGGAGGTATGTCGAATTGACCATGGAAGTCTTGCTTCCACTGAAAAAGTCAACGTAAACTCCAAAGGCCCTTAATGAGTTGACCTAGCGAAGAGCAGTGATTTCAAAGATGGGAGAGAAGAGCCCCCTGTCCCCCACCCATGAAAGGCAGCGGTGTAGCACTACAGTAAGCAGGTAAGCTGCAACTGTGGCAGCGATGGGCAGAACACTGACAGTTCTTACTGAGACCCACACTGCTCCAACAGCAGCCTCACAGATGTTCGTTCAATACTACTGATCTATGGCAGAGAAGCCGTGGGTGGGTCCCTCTGTCTTTTGCCAGCTGAAGCCCTGAGGAAAATATGCTGTAGGCTGTTAGACAGATGCTCTGAGATTAAACGATGTCTCCCTGAAAATGCATGAGGCATGGCCCACTGCCCTGACTATTGGCAAATGGCCTTGTGCTGCATTAAGACCCCCGCTCCCCACAAGACCACTCAATAAGCACAGTCCCAATTGAGACCTTTGGGCTTTATCCTGAGCCACGGGACAGCTGAGCACTCTTTGGGGACTTTGGGGTAGCAACCTGGGGGGGAGGGGGCTAATGATCCAGGAAGGCTGTGATGGAAAGAGCTGGAGGTGGAAGAGAGGACCGGAGGGTACTGGAAAGGAATGGGTGGGCAAGAAAGAACCCAAACAGAGCTTTGAGATTGAGTAATTTTAGGAGGCAGCACTGTTTATGGAACATTTCATTCTTGATAGCTACTGTCACATTCTAGTCATTAGACTGCATTTACTCGTGGGTTGTAGAAATGACTTCCCATGGGAAATGAAAGCAATTCCCTTTTCAAAAGATGCTTTGTTTTGGAGGAGAAAGTTGTGGAGCATGTGACAATGTGCAGACCGAAGTCTGCATCTCCTGTTGAGTCAGTCCTGGTTGGAGTCCACAAACCATGACCACATGAAGAAGTAGCCAGGAATCATGATGCTGAGGATGATGATGGTGGTGGTGGTGGTGGTGATAGTTACCATTTATTAATACCACTTATTATTCAATCCCTGAACTGAACCTTTACAGAGGTGTCTCAAGGAATCCCCAGACACTATGGTTAGTCCCATTTAATGGATGAAGAAACTGAGAAGCTAAATCTATTTGCTTAAGCTATCTGAACTAGGGTCCTGCTCTGGTCACTTTGAAACCCATCCTTGCAGTACTGACCTCTGCATTTTGCCCCACATTGCATTTGAAGGTGATGTCCCTTGTTACCACATTGTAAAACTTCTTCCACCAAAAACCACAAGAGTGAGGAGTCAACAAAACAAATGGACACAAACCAGACAATGAAATGAGAGAAATCTGTGAGGGTTTCAGCTTACCATATCCATTGGGTGACAGCTGTCTCCCTTCTGTTCCCAGACACTGGCACCTAGAGCTTAAGACATCTGCAAATTAAAGTGGGAGTGCAATGTTGTCTGAGGAGGCAGAACCAGAGCCCAGTTCTCAGCAGCCCTGGCCAGCCAGACCTCTGTTCTTGCCTTGTTAGCATTTAGATGAGGCCTCTCACAGCAGCACCCAGTAGATGGTGCAGCACTGCTGTGTGCTTTCTCATTTTGATTAGTTACAGTGAGGCCATAATAACTGGCCTCATTTCTTCCCTTCACACCTGACAGCATGCCAGGAGCTCCCTGGGCCCTTCCTGCAGTCTAGCATCAAGTCTTGGATCCATCCCACCTGAGCGATAATGATTAATTAAATCCATCCATCCTTTTAGCCCATTTTCCAGTTTTCGGAGCTCTCAAACACATTCTCTTATTTGCAGTGACATAATTAGACAATGGGGGCCCAGTGTGACGTCTATGTTGTTGCTACCTTTATCACACTGAAAGCTCCTTTCTTTTCTCTTGAGAGCAGGGTCAGTGGGCTGGACTCCAGAAGGCTTTGATTTGGGACTGGTACTGGTAGGAGGGAGGAAAATTTTCCTCCTCATTTCTTCTGGTGTTAGGAGAGCTGATAGGATAGAGGCAAGCTCCTCAGAACCCTTAGTGGTGTGGCTTCCTAAACCTGGGTCCCTCCTTTGAGTGTCTCCTACCTCCAAGGTGGTTGAGGATTTAAATTGGTCCTATTGGGATAACCACAGTCTTCACTTATGGCAGGCCCAGAGCAAGATCCTCCTTATATCAAAACTGCTGACACTGGGTCCTTCTCAGTGTCCACCCTGATGGCTGCCTTTGCCAGTAGCCAGCCATCTCTCCCCAGGCTCAGTCCCATGAGATTCTCCCTGCCATGGATCTCAACCCAACTCCTAGGTTGGACATTGTTTCATCCTTCCATAAAAGAAGTGAAAACCTTCGCTTGTTTAAAATTGAACATAGATTGTGGGGCATAGTGTAGCCAAACATGCTTGTGCATGAGGCTTTAGAGTTATGGCGGGAAGCCAGGGTTGAGTTTAGGGACAAGGAACACAGGAACTGATTACAGAAAAGATTCTCGGGAAAAGGTTCCAAACCGCTGAGACCCTAGAAGAGGGAAGGTCAGATGAGCGTGGCCAACTGCAGGAGGAGGCCCCTAAACAGACACTCAAACAAGGTGCTTCTGAAATGAAGTCCAGGATTTAACTGCTGGGTGTTTGCAGGGCTATGATGTAAAAGCTTTTGTTTCCCCAAAGCCACTGAGATCTGACATACTAACATGTACAAAAATGTGTGTGTACAAAAATGGAATCAAGTTTCTTGACTGGAAGCAAAGGAGGACAGCTACCCCAGAGTGAGCTGGGAAAGCAACAGTATTTGAGTGGAAAGGAGCTTCCAGAAAAGAGTAATCCCAAAAGAACTACAGGGCTATGCCTGGCTTGGGATGGGGGAAGTGGATGAGAGACCAAAGGCTAGTGATGATGCCTGGGGGACCCTGATCATGGTCCAGGGAGGTGGGCAGGACAAATAGTTGGATAACCTGCCCAATGTAAGTCCATTGTCCAGTTGGGAAGCCATATTAAGATGTAAAACTCCATTCCTAACCAGTACCTCTTAACTGAGAGACATTAGAGAAAGTCAGATGTGGTGACACATCTGTAAACTCAGTACTTGAGGAGGATAAGGCAGGAGGATTGAGTTTGAGGCTAGCCTGGGCTACATACATAGTAAGTCCCAGACCAGCCTGGGCTACCATAGCAAGAGGCTTTCTTGAAAAATCAAAATCAAATACCAAACTAACAAACAAAAGGCAACCAGAAAAAGATAAGCAACGGTGCCCAAGCAGCTTCGATGTGCTGATGCCAGCTTCCTCTCCTCTGTGCCACTCTGACATGGCCTCCTCTGTTAGTGAGACTTTCGATGGGGGGGTAGGGCCAATTTGACATAAAGGATGTTTCTAGAGCAGAAAAACTAGGTAGGACATCACAGCATCAAACACTGGATGGGTGAATGAAGAGTGCGTGTTTAATGAAATGAACTGCTGCCTTGACCAGGCCAGAGCTAAGTCCAGAGGGTCAGGGATGCCCCCAGTATCTCCACTGTTTTGATTTCCTCTGCAGAAATCCTGAATCTTCTAATTTGGTACAATCCTTAACTGTAACTGTCATTTGTGCCTTGCAACCTTCTTCCATGGACCCCTTCTCTATCCTGATTGGGACTGTTGGCTTATTCTTCCCATTCTACTAACATCTCAGGCTGGGTTCCTCATGGGTACTTACTGGGTAATGGCTGGTTGATTCCTTGATGTTTCCGCTATGTAACTTGTGATTCTCACATGATCCTAAACAAGAACCAGGCCAAACCAGTGCCATCTGTCATTTGCAGGTGGCCTCGTGGGTACATTTCTTCCAGCTGCATGCTCCGGTAAGTAAACATGGTGCTGCTTCCCAATGACTTCTGCCTTAGAGCTGTCCCCAGTGACTGTTGTCCCTGAGGTTATTACTTAATGACTTCATTCCCTGAAGCAGTCCATGGTGGCTGCTGTCCCTCAGGCTACTCCCAGAAATCTGCCTGATGTCAACAATGTGTAAGCAATCCATCCCCAAAATTAGAAGCTAGAAAACCCAGGAAACTTTGAGTTAGAAGAGGACTTGGGGATGGGACAGCTTGCATCCACTTCCCTGGTATGGCCCAACTCAAATCTGTTATCCTGATATAACCATTGCCAGCACCTCCTTTTCAGTCTCAAGATGTCCCAGTGTGCATGACAAATGAGTATGATCGCCCTACTTAATGGTCATCTAAAGCCATTGTTTTTGTTATTGTCGCTGTTTCTGTGTTTGTATATGTATACAGACTGGAGGACAACCCGTTGCAATCCAGCCCCTGGTTCTAGCCTTGCTCTTTGCTTCCTGGCTCTCTGAAGTATGAGGAGCCTTCACCAAACACTCCAACTACCATGAACCCCAGCATGCCTTTGCTACTACATGATGGCCTGAAACCCTTTGAAACTGTGAACCAAAATAAACCTCTCCTCCCTTAAGTCGTTTCTGTCAAATATCATGATCACAGCAGCACACAAGTATATAATACAAACATATATCTTCTTTCTGTGTCTGGCTTGTTTCACTTAACATAATGACCTCCTGTTCTATCCATGTTGCTGCACAGTACATTATTTAATTATTTTTTGACTAAATAATATTCCTGTGAAAATACACACTACATTTTCTTGACCCATTTATTTCACTGAAGGACACCTAGATTGGTTCCTTAACTGGCTATTGTACTACAGTTAACATAAGGATGTAAGTATCTTTTCAGAATAATGATTTAATCTCCTTTGGATATATACCTAGCAGTATAATTACTAGGTCACATGTTCTCACTCACTTGTGGAAACAAAAAAACCAACTGTATTCATGACTTTTCTGTTGCTGTGATAAAATACCATGACCCAAAGAAACTTAAGGAAGAGTTTGCTTTGGCTTTTGTTTCCAGAGGGTTACATTCCATCATGGTAGAGGGGAGGAGTCATGGCAACAGGAGAGGGGAGCAGGGAGCTGAGATCACATCTCTATCCACATGCAGGAAGCTGAGAGAATGAACTAGAAGAAGGGTGAAGCTATAAACTTTCAAAGCTCACTCTCAGTGACATACTTCCTCCCACAAGGTTTTATCTAAAAAAGGTTCCATGACTCCCCCAAACAGCACTACCACCAAGGGACCAAGTGTTTGAATACATTGAACCCATAGGGGACATTTCTCATTCAAACCACCACATTCTACAACATGGCCCACATAGGCTCATAGTTATCTCACAATGAAAAATGCATCAGTCTACCTCCAAAAGTTCTCATAGTCTTTTGCAGTCTTAACACTGTTCAAAGTCCAAAGTCTCTTTGGAGACTCCAGGCAATCTCTTAACTGTGACACCCTGTAAATTTTTTTTTTTAAATTACAAACTTACAACATAAAATGATATAGAATACATGCTCCCATGCTAAAAGGAGTGAATGGTGAATTTAAAAAAAAAAAAAAAATTGGACTAGAGCAAGACCAAAACCCTGCAAGGCAAATATCAAATGCTGTGGCTCCATATCCTGTGTCTAGGACTTTAGTTTCAAATGGGCTTAATGGCTTGGCCCCTTGAGCTTTGCTGCCTGCAGCACACATTTTTATCTTGGACTGGTTCTACTCCATGTATGCAGCTCCACTTGGCAGATGTCTCAGAGCTCTGAGATCTCCAACTGCAACCCAGGCCTCACTTTCACAGCTTTACACAATGGACCTTCAGGGCCTTCTGGCCTATCAGGGCCTTCCTGTGGCGATTCCAGCACTGCCACACATTGTGTGGTGTCAACAGGTTTCTCTAACTGTGAAGGAAGATTCAACAACCCCCTCATTTTTGCATCTTTCCTGCCAAGTTTGGTTAGGGACCTTGGGTCCCTTCAACCACTTTAGCAGCTGCTTTTTGTATGCAGTTACTTTCTAGGAGAAGAAAACCCCTTAGGATATCTTTCACAAGTTGGAAGCTTAGTGGGGTGAGGTCTTGCCCTGAAGGCACCCTTCCCATCCCTCTAGTTCGGAGCAGAAGCCTTCTCTTTAAATATGCCAATCTCCCTAACATGACTGCCTGGCTTTCAACACATGCCTTTGCTGTCATTAAGCTTTCTTTTGCTCCTTTTTCTCTCCAAACTGTACATTTTATATTTCTATCTACTCCATTTCATTAGAGACCTGCACAATTGTTATCAGTAACAATCATGGCACAGATTCAAAGTTATGCTGTCTTAGAATTTCCACCACCAAAAAATTAGTCCATTACTTTTTTATTTAGCCTCATGAAAAATTCTCATGACCTGGGCAGAAAGCAAACAGATTCTTTGCAAAAAAATATCACAGGAATGGCCTCTAGCCCAGTTAATAATAAAGTTTTTTCTTCCTCTGATACCTTATGAGCTGGGCCCTATTGTCAACATTATTCTTAGAAACACTGTCTTCCAGGCTTTTACTATAATGGCCAGTTCAACTCTGCTTATAGCATTTAACCAGTTTCATAGTCTAAGCTTCTAAAGTCCTCCATATTCCTCAAAAAAACCAACATGGTCAGGTTCTTCACAGTAACAACCACATTCTCTGATACCAACTTGTATAGTAGTTACTTTGTTGTCACTGTGATAAAATACTATGAGCAAAAGCAACTTATAAAAAAAAAGTTATTTTGGCTTATGATTCCAGAGGCTTAGAGTCCAATGTGATAGGAGATGGGGGACATGACAGGAGGGGCCAGGAGCAGGTAGCTGCGAGATCACATCTCCATCCTCAGGCAGAGAGAGCAAACAGGAAGAGAGGAGAGGTTATGAACTCTCAAAGCTTGCCCTCGTGATACACTTCCTCCAGCAAGACTTCATTTCCTAAAAGTTCTATAGCTTTTCTAAAGAACAACACCAACAGGGGACCAAGTGATCAAATACTTGAGCCTAGAGGGGCTATTTCTCATTTAAGCCACCACATCAGCTTTAGAGAAGGAGAGAGAATCCTAGGGACTGGGAAGAGCAACGTGGAGGGGGGAGTTCAAAAAGCACAACAAACAGTAGAGGAATCACTTCTGGCTCTTTTTTCTTTTAATTTCTTTTTTTTCTTTAGCACAGTAACATAACTCTTGATTTAGAAAACTTATGATGTATTTCAAAAAGCAGAGTATGAAAGTCCCCACACATAGAAATTATTAATAATTAAAGAGATGGTGCTGGTACGAAGGGTCAGCAGGTAAAGGCAACATGCCACGACGCAGGAGAGCTTCAGTTTGGTTCCAGGATCCATACAGTAAAAGGAGAGAATCAACGCCTGCAAGTTATCCTCTGACCTCCACACCTTTCCTTCACATACATACACACACACACACACACACACACACACACACACACACACAAATAAATAATAAAAAAATAAAGAAAAATGTGTAATAATCATGCCTTTAATCCCAGCATTCAGGAGGCAGAGGTAGGCTGCCTCTGTGATGGTCTACAAAGCAAGTTTCAGGCCAGCTGGGACTACAGAGAGACCCTTGTCTCAAAAAAAAAAAAAAAAAAAAAAAAAAAAAAAAAAAAGTAATAATCAAAGAGATGTAGATGTAAATACTTGTTACTCTGGTTTGATTATTACATATGTACGCATGTACTGAGTTACCCTAATAGGCCCCATAAAGATGTATACTTTTTAAAATAACTACATAACATCTCCCCCTAAAGATGTATCATCTGTGAAATTTATATCTAATGTTAATTCTGGGGGAAAGAAAGGTCATGTGTTCAAAAGCATCAAGATCACATTTGAGAGGCCCAAGTTCCCAAAGCAACAGGGGGATCACTTTGTGCCAGGGCAACTTGATGTGAACTACGTATGTGTGGTTAAAGTAAACAGTGCTTGGGGACAAATGCCTTTTCTAGAGTTTATATCCTTGAAAATATTTGGATGGACTTCATTAACCCTGACAAGCACCCCTCAGAAAGCTAATCGGGAAGTCAAGCCCAGACTCTAGTATAAAGTAAACACTTGTCCCTCACAGAGGCCTCCCTTTGTCTTAGGTCTTGAGACAACAGTTGGCAAACCCAAACTGAAACAAGGCCCTGTCCTAGTACACAGCTTCTCCAGCCCTTGGGCATTTCAATACCCTCCCTCTACTGTCTACCTTCTCTTCCCTTATCTCTGGACCCAGTCAGTCAGAATCAACTTGAACCCTGTGCAGGCAAACCAAGTACTAAATGCAAATCACACAGCCATTTTCTGGCCTAAAGAGGGTCAACACCAGGCAGGGTGATGTCCCAGGCAGCTGCTTGTGGTATCTTCTAGGTAGAAGCAGAAGTTTTTACTTGTTTGGTTTGGATTATGCGTTCTTTACATTGTAACCTTGTTTCTTTGTAACCCAAACACTGAATGTCTCTCAGGGAAAGGGGCCTGCAACCTAGACCCATACAAACTATCACAGCCCTTCCTGGTGTTGAAAAGAAGCAGCCTGAAGTAGGGGTATGCAGTGGCTTGCCCCTGACCCTCCCACCCTCTAACTCAAGGTATTTGCATAGCTGGGATTCTCAGGAAACACCCAGCTCCACCTGCAGAAGTTCTGGGTGGTTATGCAAAGCACATTTCTCCTGTTTTGGCAAGAGAAGCCAAGGCTTCCCAGGATAAGAGGCACAGTGGACATGAAGTGTAACATTCAGCCTTACTTCTAAGTTTGTTGATCTCACTGGAGGCACACGGGAATCCATCTATGCAACCTACACTTATCTTCAGTGCAAAGGTGAGGAAACATGGCTTGACCACGGTCAAACGAGACCCCAGCCATCCACAAGGAAGGGGTAGAAGCAGACCGAGTTCCCCTGTGCACTCACACCACCAGGACTCGGGTCTCAGTGCATAGACTGATTCAGAAGCCCCCAGGAAAGCCCTGAAACCCTGCATTTGGAAAAAGCTCTCAGGAGATACCAGTGCTGCCATTGGTTCAGGAAGGATTCTGGGCAGCAGTCTGCAAACTTTTTTCTGGAAAAGATCAGCTAGTAAATATTTCAGTCTTCGTGGCCACGGACATCTTCCTTACATAGTCTTCTTTATTGTTGTTCTGTTTTACAACCACATGTGATGTCGAAGCACTCAGTTGTTGACTCTCCAGCTGCCCTGGGCCTGAGCAATGGTTTTGCTGGTCCCTGATCTGGGACATAGAGAAGTCTGGGTAGGGGTCATCTCCCATCATGAAAGGACATCCTCCAGTAACCCAGTAAGGTAGTGATAAATTTGAAGCTGAGGTTCAGTCCTGCTTTGCTTCAGTGAGGTGTGATCTCCAGGACAGAGATTCCAGGCAGACCACTGGGGCTGGCTCCCAGGCGCGAAAGATGGAGCTGGAGGAGGAGAGGACAACAGAACCTGGGGACTGGGAGAAAGGGGAAACTGTTTCACACCCTCTGAGCTCTTGCCCTTGCTGAAGCAGCTGCAGAGGGTTGAAGAAGGGCTCCTGTAATGGACAGATGTCAAACCTGGAGACACCTTCAACTCACAGTCTGAGAGCCTGTGATCTTAGCGTGCAAGGCTAATCTGAGTCTGTCATGAGATAATCTATGCACACAAGACCCTATTCTCCTCCAGTCCCTCATCAACCGCATCTCAGAGCAGCTGCCTCTCTATCTCTCCAGCATCGACTCAGCCAGAGAAGGGATGTCCCCACTCTGGGGAGGAGGGGGATGGATGGATGAAACAGCCCTAAATTCCAGGTTCCGAAACAGAAGATGAAGGTCCTCTACTTGAGAGACTCCTCCATGGGAGGGATGGGAGGGAGGGGGAGACCCTGTTGCTCTCCTGTCTTCTCCTAGCTTAAGAGTGTCATGCAATCATCTTGCCTCCGGGAATTCACTCTGTAATTACCGATAGGAATATGGAGGCCTCCCCTGTGCAGAAGAGATCCACTATAGTTTATTAGTCCATCAGGGATCTCTCTGTTTTGCTTTCTTTTGCCCTTTGTCTTTTCATTCTCTGTTCTTGGTTATAAACAGGCTTGCTGCATCTAAAATGCATCTTTCCCATGCAGGAGCTCTTGGAAATGCCTACTATTTTCTAAATGTATACATTTTAATTTATTTTATGGTATTGTGCAAATGACTTATTCTGTCTTGCTTCTTCGCCTGCCACTGTGTTTAAGATGCAGCCCTGTGGCTATATATAGCAATACACTTCTTCAAGCTGCTAGTCGAGTCTAACTCCACATCCAACAAAATTTGCCTTTCCACTTCCCCAGGGATGCACACACAGGTTTTCTCCTGATTCTGGTCACTGTATATGCTCTGTAATGAACGTGTTCAACCATGGTCCTTCATGGTCCTGGATAAGAAATTCCTGATGATCCCTATCCAGGGAAGTAGAGTGCTCGGCTGTAGGTGCTTGTGAATTTAACTTGATTTCTTCTTGCCAGGTGACTCTCGAGGAAGGTTGGACCAGTCGCACCAGCAGTAGACCAGGGTTTCTATTGTCGCATCTTCCCAACACTTGAAATTAATCATCTACTTTTCTAGTCAAATATCAACGTCTCCTTGCCATTTTAGTCTGTCCTGTTGCCAAGTTTGAGCAGTTTTTGTCTTGATTATATTTTCTTTCGTTCTTTTTTTTTTGTCTTT
>NW_008338715.1:11591930-11597913 GCF_000622305.1 Nannospalax galili | reverse complement strand
AAGTTTAGACATTGCCAGTACATTTTTTGAGTCTATTTAAATCTTATTTGTGATGTATTTTGTTTGAACAGACGCTCTTAAAATTCATATAGTCAAACATGTCAAACTTTAACTTCATAGTTTATCCAGTTTTGCACACATAGAATCTCCTGCATTTTATCTTATTATGTGATTTGACATGCCATATTTAGTCTGTCTTGTCATATGGAGATCACCCCTCAGCACAGTTATGATCTCTTAGTGCATTTTGTATTGCTGTAACAAACTACTTGAGGCTGGGTGATTTATAAAGAAAGGTGATTACTTTGTACTCATAGTCCAAGGTCAGGAGGCCACAGGTAGTCGAATTCTGATGAAAACCTCTTGCTGGGTCTCTGGCAGAGAAACAGAAACAGAAAGTGGTATGTGCAGAAGGATCTTGTACATGAGAGATCAAGGGGGCATGTTAAGCTTGCTGCTTAGCAACCTGCTCTTGAGATAACTAACCCAGTTCTGAGGGATCTAACCCATTCATGGGAAAGAAATAACCAGTCTTTGGAGAAAAATGCAATTCTAATCTTTTGAGGTGGTCAGTGACCCCACAACCTGACCATCTCCCAAGGACCCACCTGATATTATCATATAGATAAGTCACTGAGCATTAACATGAATTCAAATTACAGCACCTAGAAAAGCTTCTAGAACTGATGAGAAAATTCAGTGGGTAGAAGCCCTTGCTTCTTGAAGACTGAGGACATGAAGACCCAACTGATCCCTGGATCCCACATGGTGGCAGGACAGAACTAACAGAGAGTTCTGAAGTCCACATACACACCATGGCATACATACATGTGCACACATACACACATACATACAAGAGCACACACACACACAAAATATTTTAAAAAGGAAAAGGTTCTATACTTCATTAAATTGAGACAAGAAGACTGTAAGTTTGAGACCATCCTGGGCTATATAGGAACATACTTTAAAAAAAATACTTTTTTAAAAAATGAAAGTTTCAGCTGGACGTGGTAGCCCACTTCTTTAGTTCCAGCACTTGGGAGGCAGAGGCAGGCACATCTCTGTGAGTTCGAGGCCAGCCTGATCTATATAGTAAGTTCCAGGCCAGCTAGGGCTATAAGGAGACCCTGTTTCAAAAAGACCAAATTTTCAAAAAAACCAAAAAAAAAAAAAAAAAAAAAACGCCTGGTAGCTATTGGCTGTCCTTATACTTTTCATAATAAAATAATGCAATTTTCAAAAGATAATATAAATTTTTCATAAATAATCTAAAACAATAGTTTAATCTAAAATTCTTCATTAAAAAATAAACCTGATGTGCAATCTCTGACAACTGATTGAAGAAAGTATACTCACCCCTCTACAATAAAATTCCATGCATGGATTACAGGGAATTTGGTAAAAGACTATTGTTATGCAAAATAAAAATTCTAAAATAGGAATTGGAAAAAGAAGCTCTGTACAGACTTCTGAGAGAGTCTTCTTCCTTGATGAGAAAGAAGTCTGTAAAGAGGAAACCAGTTCCCATGACCAACCTTCCTTCCTGCTTAGGCTGGGGATGTATGAAGATTCAAAACTCTGCATCCAGGCAACTATCTTGAGATCACAAGTCTTACTCTGAGGATAGGAGCGCTAGAGACGGAAAGACCTTGGGTCCTTGAAGTTTTCCTGAACAACCAAATAAACCTTGAACAACTGCCTCTACACTCCTTAAAATGGAAGATAATTAAGTACTTTCATAACAGAGCCCACTGTTAGTCACTTGCTGTGTTGTTTATAGCAAAGGCACTATAGTGAACAAGAGGCCTTCAACTCATCTCCCTTCTGTGAGACAGTAGGCAATCCCACATACTTGTCTTTTAGTCTGTAGTCTTTCTAGATTGTTCTTCCTCTGGTCTATCTTCTCCATTGATTCTCTTTGTAAATCTTAGCTTACCTCCTCAAGGAAACTCCCCTGATACAGTTATGGAATGCAGAGTAGTGTCCCGCCTTCCCAAAGATGTTCACATACTGATCCCTTGAACTGATGCTATAGTTTGAATCTGGACTGTCCCCCACAGGCCCATGTGGTAAAGGCTTTGCCCCATCCCACAGCACTCCTGGGAGGTGGTGGCATCTGCAGGAGATGGAACGTAGAAGGAGTCTTCAGGCAATTGGGGTATGTCCTTGGAGGGGATTGTGGGCCCCGGCCCTTTCTACCATTTGTCCTAGCCATGAAGTAAGCAGCTTTGCTTTGCCACATGCTCTTTCCATGACATACTACTACAGGCCCCAAGCAATGGGTCAGCCCATCCTGGACTAGCACCCTGAACCTGTGAGCTCAAATGAACCTGTCTCTTCAGAAGCTGATTACCTCAGGTATCTGTCACAGAATGGAACTCTAAAAACAGTTATGATGCTTGTTTACCTTACTCGGTAGAAGAGACTGCAAATATGATTAAAGTTAAAGACCCTGAGCTGGGGTCAGGGGAGGCTTGTACTGTTTTCTAGAAGGACCCAACTGAACTGTATGAGTCTTTGGGCATGGAGAACTTCTCCAGGCTGTGGTCAGAAAGAGATAAGATATCAGAGAACAGTCAAAGAGGCATTGATGGCTTGGAAGACAGAATGTGGCTGCCTCAAGATGCTGAAAAAGAAAAAAGGAAAAACAAACAAATAAATAAATAGATGATAGCTAGCTAGATAGATAGATAGATAGATAGATAGATAGATAGATAGATAGATAGATAGATGAATGAAGATTCTCTCCTGGGGCCTCCAGAAAGGAATGCAGTTCCTTCTGTATCTTGATTTTAACCCAGACAGACCAGTATCATATTTCTAAACATATAAACTACTCCATAAGAAATTGCATTGCTTAAGACACTGTTTGTATACTTTACTGCAGCAATAGCAAACTGAGATATTGGCCATGAGTTTGTTGGGCACTCCAGTTTTCTTTATGGCATATAGAACAGTACATAAGCGTATGAGCCAGGGATCCAGAAAGGTGTGTGTGCAGATAAATCCTGACTCTGTGTTTGTGTGACCAGAAACAAGTCCCTGAAATTCTGAACCCCTGTCATACCAGAGATTACATGCACAAATTGACAAGAATGTCTTATTTTTTTTTTTTTTTTTTTTTTTTTTTTTTTGTGAGATTTGAAGGAGGCTGAGCAAGCAAGTGCAAATCTCTGGATCAATGGTGACCATTATCATATTTATTGAAGGAGAGAGATCAAGGGCCTTGAGATTCCTCTGGGCTAAGGAATGCCCTTATAACAAGCATGCTGCACATTCAGTTTCAAGTCGAGAGGCGTGTGATACAGCAGGAAAGATCACAGACGCCAAAGCCAGTCTCCCTGGAGTGCAGTCCAAGGAGCTATGTGACCTTGAGCACATGATTCAGCATCTTAGCTTAGCTGTGCCCATGAAACCACCATTTGAGTCAAGCAATTTATTTGGAGGGCATTCTAGGAAACACACGGTAGAGACTGGGCAAGTGGGGCTGGAAAAGGAAGGGAGCAGTAAGCTGCTGGGTGCAGCTGGAGGGTGAGCCTGGGGCCACACACGTGCCTCTGAGCTGTCACACTTAAGGCTGAAGAAGCTAAACAGGCTACATGCCAACTCCCTTTGGTCGTTTGGCCAGGGTTGTTTTCAGAGGATACCGTTCCTGCCATAAATGGGGTAAGAATGTTCTCAGGGAGCGATAGTGGCAGAGTGGACCTGGGCTGGCATGCATTGATATGACAAGGGGTGACAGGATGTGAAAATGTTCCCGTGTCTGCTGTAGTTAGCTTTTCCATCGTTAAAGAGAGGTGATGATAATACCTCAGGATTACTGAGCACTGTGTGGAGGTTGCCAAAATCAACTCCTTCCATTGGAAAGAGGCAGAATCACCAGTTCCATGCTAGTTATTGACATCTGACGTTCTTTGCGTTTCCATGGTACAAAAGCTTCTTTGCCCCACACCCACAATGTTTAATGAGGTATTTTGGAAGAATGGGGACTGCATGGAACAAGGGGAAAGGACTAACATGCATCCCTGGCACACCAGACACACGGTTGGTCTATGTAAAAGCTGAAAACAGGAAGGCTCAGTGGTTTGCACAAAAATCAAGAGGGCCTTGGGTTTTAGTGAAGCATAGACTTGAACTCAGCTCTTCTATTTCAAGGAACATGGAAGCGGCCATAGCTGCTGTTGAGGTTATGCACTAAATTATGCACTTCCTGAGGGCAGAGCCTGTGTGTCATGGCTAGTTTCCCTCTTTTTTCTGGAGCACTGAAACACTCTGTAACTGTTGGGTAGATAGGCATGAAGGGCTTTAGAGAACCAGAAAGAGGTGTTTCATCAAAATTCTGGTGGCACTATCATTTCCAGGTGCTGCCCCTCAGCTTCCGCTTCCTTTTCCCTGTCACTCATTCGGTCACCAGGAAGTTCCCTCTGTGTGACCCCTGCCAATGCTGGCAACCTGAGTGAGCTCTCCACTCCCAGCACCCTCTACGATACAAAGGATAGTCTGTAATGTATTTATATCAACACATGCGGTTCAAATAGCCCTCACTTCTTGCTGAAATGAATCCAAAAACTCTGTTGGAACTGAAAACATTTTATATTTGTGGATCACCAGTTATTGAAGGAACAGAAAGTGCTCAGCAAATATGACCTCATTAGTTCTCACAACAGCCCTGTTATGAGGGGGAAGAAGTTGGCAAGAATTCTTAACCTCCTCAGAGAGGTGAGTACATTAGTATGGAGGCCCAGGAGGCCCTTAGCAAGGATCTGAGATAACTAGGGGGGAATGACACATTCAAGAGAAGCAGTGTAGGAGTGTAGCCATCATGCTTGCTGTGTGTGATAGGAATGAGCAGATACCTGAACACAGCCCTGTGCCTCTCAACACGAGCTCTGAAAGGTAGGGTAAAAACAATAGCACTATTTTGATGCTCAAAGAGATCTATATCTGACATGGAAAGATGCCTAAGACGTTTGGGTGAGAAACTCAAGTTGAATAAAAGTATGTGTAATATGATCACCATTACTACAAAGTAAACGGGTAGATAATTATAGGGGGATCTGAGAGAGTGTGTGCCAAATTGAATATGAAATATAATTGTGTATTTCTTCTGCGCTAGTATTTTCTAGGGAAAGTTTTACAAGAATGGGTACCAGTCTTTGGATTCAAGGTGCTTCTATTTTCAAAATTATGCATTTGTTAAACACTTAGATTTTGCAATATGTGTGTTTTTCCTTTGGTTATCAAGTTAAAATGTTCTAAAAATCAAGAAAAGGGAAATTCTTTGTGTCACCTAGAAAGCATTAAAAAATAGAAAATAAAGCTGTTAAAATATGCTTGGGTTGTTTTCTTTCATTAAAAAGAACACCAGGAGTGTTTTCTTTGATGTGAAGAATTTGGAAAGACTCCACCAGACTGCCTGTGCAGTTCCTTGCACAGCGAGGCGTGGATCGGATACTCTGTTTTGTAAACATATGGTCCTGCGTCTGTAAAACTAAAATACAGAAGGAAGTCTTTCTGCTTTTTTTCCTGCATGCTTTTAAACCTAAGACAGACCTGATTGATTATTTAGCCTTTTTACCTATTAAACTGTAGTAGAATAAAAAGCAACCCCACCAGGAGGAGGGACTTCAATCAACAGCTCTGCATTTTCACAAGCTGTTGGGCAAGAGATAATAAACTGTGTGGTATCATTAAACTTTAAAAAGTCAGTTCACCAGGCCGGGCATGGTGGTGCATGCCTTTAATCCCAGCACTTGGGAGGCAGAGGCAGGGGGTTCTCTGTGAGCTCAAGGCCAGCCTGGTCTACATAGTGAGTTTGAGGCCAGCTGGGGCTACACGGAGACCCTGTCTCAAAAAGACAAAAAAAAAAAAGTAAAAATAAAAAGTCAGTTCACCAAGATTCACAGCAACCTGGACATTCATTGTGTCTTAGAAATCACTAACATAGCCTATGTTCAGGAGAAAAAGTGTTCCCCTGGGA
>NW_008338715.1:11567837-11591905 GCF_000622305.1 Nannospalax galili | reverse complement strand
TTTATGTGTATGCGTGTACTGCCTGCATGTAGGTAAGTGCACCCGTGTTGTACAATACCCGCAGAGGTTAGAGGAGGCTGTCGGATCCCCTCGGACTGGAGTTACAGACAGTTGTTAGCTGCCATGTGGGTGCTGGGATTCAAACCTGGGTCTTCTGCAAGAACAACAAGTGTTCTTAACTGCTGAGCCCTTGCTCCAGCCCCAAGTTTGTTGGATTTTTACTCCTACTCAACCAGGAGGCCAGGCACCTTGGAGTAGGGTGCACTCTACCTTGCAGTTTGCAGCAGCCCCTGTCGGAACCCTCCAAAAATTAGAGACATGTACTTAATGTCAATGTCCAGTGCACTTAAAATAAATCTTATCCTTACCTATCTCCCACCTGCTTAGCCAGGTCCTCAACCACTCGAACTCCACTGCCTGTGCCTTTCTCCATTAGTCACTGCTCCACTGCTCAGACACATTCTGCCCACTTCCCTAGATCCTGTGCTAGCCAATTTTCCATCACTGTAAAAATGGCTGAGATAGGTCTAACAAGATGGCTCAGTGGGTAAAGGTGTTGCTGCTAAGACTGATAACCTAGGTTAGATTATTGGGATCCACATGATTGAAGGAGGGAAACAATTTTCAAAGCTTGTCCTCTGACCTCCACACATAGGCCATGGCATACACACCTAGACAAAGAAGAGAAAGAAAGAAAGAAAGAAAGAAAGAAAGAAAGAAAGAAAGAAAGAAAGAAAGAAAGAAAGAAAAAAATGTCATAATGACACCCATGATTTGTATACTAAGCTAAAATTAGTACAATAAACTCTAAATAATAACTAGGAAGGAAGGAAGGAAGGAAGGAAGGAAGGAAAGAAAGAAAGAAAGAAGGAAAGAAGGAAAGAAGGAAGGAAAAAGATTTGAAAGAAAGATTTAAAATTTTTAAAAATTGTTGAGCTAGAGGCTGGAGAGATGGCTCAGGGGTTAAGAGCACTGATTGTTCTTCCAGAAGACCTGGGTTCAAATCCCAGCACCCACATGGTGGCTAAGAACTATCCATAACTCCAGTTTCATGGGATGCAATGCCCTCTTCTGTCTTCTATGAGCATTATATGACACGGGTACACTTAAATACATGCAGACAATACACACATACACATAAAATAAATATTAAATAATTTTTTTAATTGTTGAGATAATCATCTCAGAAAGGGGAAAGATTTATTTGGCTCCAGTTTTAGAGATTTCAGTCTGTGGCTGAGATGACCCTGCTGCCTTCGAACCCACAGGGAGAAAGCACATCATGGTTGCCTCATGTGGCAAAACCATTCATCTCATGTCCCAGATGCAAAAGAGAGAGAAGGCTCAGAGTCCCCAAATCAAGGGTACACCACCAATGACAGGAAGACTTCCTGCCATCCCCCACCTTTTAAAGATTCCTCTACTTTCCAACAGCACCCAGTGTTGAGGGTCTCAAGCAGGAACAGGATGGGGTGCAGGACTCCAGCATGAAGGATGTGGCTTCGTTCAGACCACTTAGTCTGTCCTAGAAGTCCTGGAGCTAATTTCCCCTTATTATTGAACTTGAAACAGCTAGGGTAAATAAAGCAGATTTTAATCAACTGCATTATAAACAAAAGGCACAGATGGCAGGGAAAGATTGACATCAGCAGAGAGCCCTGAGGCTTTCTTGAACACCCCTGGGGAAGGGTATTAAAGACTGCTGCCCGCTGCTTTGTTTTGTTCTTGGCATTCGTAAATTCCAGGAACTTCTTTCCTGGGCATAGATAGCTGCCATCAACAGGATGTTAGATGGGGAATGTTCTTGAAAGTCAGAGAGAGAAAGCTACGAGGAGTTAGACCTGAATAGGTTAGAAGGCAACTTGCTGTCTAAAGGGTCTGGGGTTTAAGAAGGAGGAGAATTCAAGGTCTGCTGAGTGGCGAAATGCAATGACAGAGAAGGAAACTGAAATGAATAAGGAGAGAAGTTTGATGCATGGCTTCCTAGGAGAGTCTAGGTTCACCTGACTGCTCTCAAGCCTCCTCTCACACAAAGCATGTATGTACGCACAAAAGTCACACACATATGCCTGCCTTATGACTAATTTGGAAACAACTGCCGATAACCTCACTTGAAACCATGATTCAGTATTACACTAACCTTGTGGCCACTGTTACTTGGTCCAGTGAGAATCACCTCACTCAAATGAGCCCAATCATAGTGCGGGCCCTGACTGTGATCTTTACCCACAGTGGGATGGTCCTAGGTGAGGCAGAGTCCTGCCTAGGTCTTGTAGGTCAAATGTTCCAACGTTTAAAACCTGGAAGGGAGGAGAACCTTGGTAGAAAGGAGCTCTGAAGTGAAAAGAAGCAAATCAAATATGGATGGGGACACACTTGATCTTGGAGCTCTCCAGAATGAATGGGTCAATAACATCAAATTTTCCAAGAAACTCATATGTGTTAGAGAAAGGACAGTACATGAGACACTGGGGTCGGGGTTGGGGGGAATGCTACTTTCTCAAAGGGATCTGCAGAATCAATACTATTTTTATAGTAATACTAAGGTATTATTTGCCTTTTTCAGACTCATTTTCTCGTACGCACACAGTGGCTTTTCTAGAGTTTTCTGGAGCACGTGAAATCAGCAGACTAAATGAAAAAGCAAATGTGAGAATCCAGCTGGTTTCTATCAAACCAGACATTAAAAAGATTTGAAGAAAAAGTAAAGCAGTGCAACCCTTCTTACTACAGACATTTTTGGTTTTGTAGATAACTATTTTGTAAATAGCTAAAAAATGTATGTAAACATGTTCACTGTCATTCCTGTGTAAATCAATCTTGAAATTCTTTTCCATTTTAAATTTCTAAAATAGCAAATACTCATAGACACCTGCAGATCAAAAAAAAAGCACCAATTATCTTCAGAGTATGAAGGGCCTTAAGACCAAAAAGTTTGAGAATTACCACATTAGGTTTGAAGAGTGGTATTTATCCTTGGTGCTAGCAACATAGATTAAGTTTAAGTGCTTGTCTATAATCCCTTTCAGCTAGATATGACATAGAAAGATGCTCAAAGGGAAACAGGAAAAAAGTCTTGAAGAAAGGGCTCTCACAGTCTGTGATGGCTACCTATCACCTTCACACAGTCACACAGGATTTGACCAGGACCACAATATCTGGTCTTGAGGAAAACCTGGGTTTCCTGTGAGGCTGTTAATGATGCTGCATCAGGGATCAGGCTCTGGATCTTTCCTGTCAGCCAAGTCCTTCCATCTCCACTGAAAGAGGTATTGCCAAGTGTGGAAGTTGGAGAGGCAGGCATCCTTTCAGGTCCTGGGATCAGGTGCCTGTCCTGAGAGAGACAGGTTAACTTCAAGTTCAACCCAACCGATAAGCAATGTTAACAGCCATCAGTGGAAATCAGGCCTGAATCCAGTTTGTGTTTACAAAATAAGAATGAGCGCTCATGTTTGCAAGGAGCTCCCTACCTGCAGAGAGGGGACACAGTGGACTCCTAAGGTCATGCAGAAACCGTGTTCCTAATTGTTCAAGGGAAGGCTAAGCTCACAGCTTGTCTTAGACCCAGTCTGGGGACCATTGGGTGGCTCTGCTACTTGCACACAGGAGTAAGATCCCTCTCTAACCAGTGGCCTCTGCTTTCAGCTCAATGACCTGAAAGCTCCCAATACCTTTTGAACCTTTGTCTCTGGATCCTATCCCTGGTTCCTTCAGGATAAGACTGTGCTAGAAAAGTCAAGGAAGTTTGGGATGGAAATCTCAGAGAGACATGAAAGGAGTCAAGGATCAACAGCCTCGACTTGGAGTTTTTCATTCACAGAATGGTAACAAACTATACACTTGAATAGTTCAGAAAAACAAGCTGAAGGTATTTTTCGGGCCTGAGCACAGGCACTCAGGGATCAGGAAATCCAGGGAATGATAGAGGGGAGCCGGCAAAAGGATTCAAGGCTCATTCTTTTTGTTAATGAAGTAATTAGCTGCTGTATTTATATTCTGTTTTCTCAGAAGAATTTCGGTTCACTTATGAAAATACACAACAAAAAAAATGGAAATGGATGAAGTCAAGTAGATTATTTTTCAAAAAGATTTACTGAAACAAAGGACAAACAGGCGGGGCCATGCAGCTGTGTAAATTTTTTTGAAGAACTTAAAATTTTTACTTATGTACAAAGACTAACATGATTTCTTTCACTGGGATCACTTAGCATTTCTGTGGTGTTGGATTGGATCATCGGATTGGAGAAACTCTGGCTAAAATGGAAAAGAACCTGGCGTGGCAGAGCAGAGCACACCTTTAATCCCAGCACCCGTGAGGCAGGCAGATCTCTGTGAATTCCAGGTCACCCTGGTCTACATAGTGAGTTCCAGACCAGCCAAGAGTCACATAATGAGACCCTGTATCTTACACACACGCACAAAAAGCCCTGAGTTAGGTCCCCAGTACACCATAAACCAAGCATGATAGTGAATGCTTCTAATCACAACACTTAGAGTCAGAGGCAGGAGAATCAAAAGTTCAAGGTCATCTTTGGCTATATTGTGAGTCTGAGGTCAGCCTGGAGTATATGAGACCTTGAAAAGAAAGGAAGGGAGGGAGGGAGGGAGGAAGGAAGGAAGGAAGGAAGGAAGGAAGGAAGGAAGGAAGGGAGGGAGGGGGAGAGGGGAGGGAGGTGGAGGGAGGGAGAAAAAGAAGAGTTAACCTAATATATGTGAACATATTTGTTGAATTTTTAATAGTAGATTGTGGAAAATACATCCAAACATCCCCAAACATATCAGGCATTCAGGCCCAGAGATCAGTAATGTTAGAAATAAAAATCAAGAGACAATTGGCAGTTAGCTTGGAATGGAAATGGACATGGTGGCTCTACATTTCCCCCTGAGCTCTTAGAATCCAGCACTGAACAAGAACATAATAAGCCAAGTATTTCTCGAGGTTCAGTAGACAAAAACAGACCATCATTGAGTCCCAGGAGTCATGTGGGTAACCCTCCAGCAAGGAAGTGATGGGTGCAACTATGTAATTCAAGACTGTTTTGTACTTTCACTGAAATGATTGAATGTCCTTTGCACGTAAGTGACTTTAACACCTTAATAAAATTAGTAAAAATCAGAATCATTCTCCATCTAACTAGTGATGATCAGAATTGGGTATTTTTCTCCCCTTCTTTCTCCCTGATAATAGTCACACTAACCTCCTGTATTTAAATGGAACCTGCCTCTCAGTGGATGAGCCCACACCCATGTGTACATGGGCCACACTAATTGGATTCAGTGGGGAACTTAAAAACAGAGGACATGAAATTGGGAAGGGAATGTCTGATGTGCTGGGGGGCGGGCTGTGATGGAACTATGCTGTATACATGTATGAATTCTCAAAATACATTTTAAAATACAAAAGTAAATATTTTTTAAAGGAAAAAGAAAAATTTATGAGAAAATAGGGGAGAACAAGCAAATAGTAGAATGATTAAGGCATCACCAGAACTAATACTGAGAATATGATAGCCAGGAAAGTTTGTTATAGTTCTTGTTCTAGCTTGTCATCTAGGACCAGCTATCCTGAGCAATATATGTAACCTTTTCCAAGCCTTTGCTTTGTCATCTGTAAAATAGTTACTGTGATAGTCCTAACCTCATCAGGCTGCTGTGAAGAATAAATCATACATGTAAAATATTTAGCAGAACCTTTTGCCTATATGATAGGTGTATCAGTTAGTTTTCCAGTACTATAACAAATACATGAGATGAATCAACTTAAAAATAGGAAAGATTTCTTTTAACTCATGGTTTCAGGGGTTTCTGCTTATGGTCAGTTGGCCCTGTGCCTTTAGGGCTTCAAGGCAGCAGTGTGTGGCAGAGGAAGCCTCTTCACCTCAGGGTGGCAGGGACAGGAAGAGGCTTGAGCTGAAATATCCCTTTAAGGGCATGCCCTGCAATAGCTTAATTTCTAACCACTGGACTCCACCTCTGAGAGGTTTTACCACCTATGGTGACCAAGCCCTTTATCACATAAGCTTTGGAAAACATTCCAGATCTTAACTATAGACATAGGCACTTAATAATCATTTATTATGATCCAGAAAACATCTACTACTCAGACTCATGACAACCTCACCATAGCCCTATTAACTAAGAGGCATTTATGACTGCCTTACTGTATGGACTGAGATAGAGACATCTTTTGCCTAAGACACACAAAAGCCTTTGGTGAGTAGAAGGGGGTTGTCCATGTAACATAAATAAATGAGCTTCTGTGGAAGAACTGTAATTCTGCCATTAGAGATGTTTATCTTTGCATTAATCTCTTGTTTAAAATGTGAATGATAACCAATGAGTGCTCACACATTAAGAGTTTATGGTTTTATGGCAGGGTGGAGGTGAAGGTACTGACCACAATCCATAATACAGAACTAGAAGGTAGTAATCTTGTTTTGCTGTCATTGTGTTTATTTTGATCATTAACTTCTATGAAGGACAAGGGATACTGGTTGTTCATTTACAGTGACACTCTATAATTTCTTTTCAAAATAAATATGCTTAAGTTTTAAAGTTGATAACTTAAATCAGAATATTTTTTAAAAGGCAGTAGGTGAATGGATGCAGCAAAATGCAGAGTGGCCATGTCTGGATATCTGCAGCCTAAAAATCACTCCTCTGTGGTACAAAATATATATTCGTGGACTTATTTCACCTCTAACCTGGCTTCTGTGTATGTGTCCAGGGTCTCCTAGGCATTTCCTATAGTCATGTGGGAGTATTTGCTATCTTCTCTTTGGGGGTTTTATCTTTTGTCTTTGTGTAAGCTAGTGCCATAGACCCGGATACTGCCCTTTCTTGCCTCCTTAACAAGTGAATTTGGAGGGGGGCGGGAGGGGCAGGATCTTATAATGTAGTCCTGCTTGCCTTGGAACTCATGATGTAGACCAGGCTAGTCTTAACTTATGGAAATCTACCTGTCCCTTCCCCTGCCTCCTGAGTGCTATGACTGAAGGTGTGTACCACATCTGGTAGTAAATGAATTCTTTTTTAGTTTGTTTGTTTTTGAAACAGTGTACCCCCGAAACTCTACCAGCCTGGAACTCATTACATAGACCAGGCTGGCTGGCCTCAGTCTCACAGAGATATACCTGCCTCTGCTGGGATTAAAGGTATGTGCCACTATGCCCAGGGAACAAATGAATTATTGCATTTGTATTCTGCAAAGCTCTTCCAGAGCCCAGGGTTCCAGCCATTCTCCCTCCACTAAGCAGAGCAAAATCTCCAGCCCCACCCCAGGCCTGAATTACCTTGCATCATTCTGTTAAAGAACAGTTCCACCAGAGGGTTACTTCATAAACTTACAATTACAGTATTATATTTAAAGTACATCATTCTCTAAATATTTACATTATCAAGTTTGTCATTTTGTTTTTCAAGTCTTCTGTATCATTCCAATTTGTATACTCTACTAATATTTATAATCTATAAGTATTATTATGAATGTGCAAATGCCTCCTTATAATTGGACAGGTTTTGATTTTTTTGTTTCCATTGTATATGACTTAGTGCTCATAAGTTTACAATTAGGTATAATTGTTTGGGTGGCCATGTTCTGTGTATTTCTGTCTTTAGCTGGTAGCTAGATGTGAAATCGAAGGCAGAATTTTATTTTTAGAAATTAGTTCTTAGCCAGGCATGGTGATGCATGTCTTTAATCCCAGCACTTGGGAGGCAGAGGCAGGTGGATTTCTTTGAGTTCAAAGCCAACCTGATCTACATAGTGAGTTCTAGTCCAGGCCAGCCAGGGCTACATAGTGAGACCTTTTCTCAAAAAAAAAAAAAAAAAAAAAAAAACAATTAGTTCTCCATAGGAAGTTCAAATTAGGTTTTATTGAAGACATTCTTTTTTAAAAAAAAGTTCTATTTTTATTTTATGTGTATGAATGTTTTGTCTGCATGTATGTAGGTGCATCATGTGCATGAAATGCCCAAGTAAGCCAGGAGGGGGCATCAGAAGCCTTGGATCTGGAGTTACAGATGTTAGCTGCTGTGTGGGTCCTGGAAACTGAACCTGGGTCTTTTGCAAGAGTAGCCAGTGCTCTAAACGACTGAGCCATCTCTCCAGTCCCAGAAGACATGCACTTGTAAAAAAAAAAAAAAAAATTTTGTGGTGTTTGTACATGATGGTGTGCATTTATGAGCTAGAACCCAGGGTCATGAACTTCCCAGGAGTTTATAGAATTGAGGAACTTATAAAGTAAAAAAAAAAAAAACAAAGGCTGACAAAGATGGCTCATCATCTACCACCAAGCCTAAGGACCTCAGTTCAATCCCTGGGACCCACAGAGTGGAAAGAGAAAACGGACCCCTCCTGCTAGTTGACCTCTGACTTTGTGACTGGGGAAGTCTCAGCAGTCAGGATGAGCTCATGAAGAGCAGGAATAGAGCATGCACAGAGTTAACAGAGGTAAGAGCCACAGTGCAGAAGCTCATGTACGCTGGCCGTGAGAGAATGGAGAGGAGCTAGGCAGGGGCATGAGGAGATGGGGCTAAAACCCTCCAGCTGAAAGGCTCTGAATGCCCTGATAACAGTTAAAAAGTCACTTTTGAAACATGAGGAATGGGGCTGGAGAGATGGCTCAGCGGTTAAGAGCACTGACTACTCTTGCAGAGGACCTGGGTTTGATTCCCAGTAGTCACATGGCAGCTAAAACCATCCTTAACTCCAGTTCCAGGGGAATCTGAAGCCCTCTTCTGACCTCTAAGGCATTGCACAACACCGGTGTACTCATGCTTGCAGGCAATACATTCATCACACATAAAATAAAAATAATATTTTTTTTAAAAAAGTAAGAATGCTTGGGCATGGTGGCACATGCCTTTAATTAAGCCCAGCACTGGGGAGGAAGAGGCAGGCAGATCTCTGTGAGTTCAAGGCCAGCCTAGTCTACATAGTGAGTTCCAGGCCAGCTGGGGCTACAGGGAGACCTTGTGTCAAAAAGACAAAAAAAAAAAAAAAAAAAACATGAAGGACAAAGAACAGCTCTAGACTTCAAACCTGCCTCCCAGGTTGTCCAGCATGAGAAATGTGTTCTATGGTTTCTCTTCCCCAAGTGAATTTGTTTTCATTTTCATTTCAGTTTAGACTGTGTAGCTTCCAAAAAGACATACTGTGGGGAGACAGAAAGAGATTGAGAGACCAAAATATGCCAGGCTCCCCAATCTTCTCCCAGTCCTGTTTCCCATAACCCCTGCACATCCATCCATTAACACACAATTAATCCCCTGTCCTTTTCAAAGCCTGGACCGCCCAGCTCTCCTGCCACACAGCAATTAAATCCCTGCCAGTTAAAAGGCCAGGGAGGACAGGTGTGTTTCACACTTGGCTTCATTTCCTGCAAGGTGCCAGATGGTAGTCCAAGACCACAGACTCCTTTGTTCATACAACTGCATCTGCCTAAGCTAGTCTCTGTTGCCACCAAGGACAAGGGCTTCACTGAGTCTGTTAATTCCTCTACTTTAAGACTTGACACCTTGAGACAAGGGCCACCTGAACCAGTGGCATCCTGAAGGTGTTGCTCCTGCCGCCCCCCGTCCCACCACCCCGGGAATCTGTTTATTCTTTCCTCCCTTCCTTCTTCCCTCTCTCTTCCCTTCCCTTCTTTCTTTCTGTCTTTACCATTCATCAAACCTGGAGGAGCTACCCCAAAGTGGCAGATACAGCATAGGTAAGAAATTATCACACCTCTATGGAGATCAGTCTCCAAAAGGACACACTGACACAGCTTTATATAATGCAGGAAGTGTAACAAGAAAGACATTTGTTCTGGCTGGGGCTGTAGCTCATTTGATAGAGTGCTTGCCTTGGGTTCAATCCCCAGCACTGAATATACCCAAGTGTGGTAGCACATGCCTGTAGTCCTAGCACTCTGGAAGTAGAGGCAGGGGGGTCAGAAGTTCAAGGTCATTCTTAGCTGCACAGTGAGTCAGCCTGGGATTTGTTTACAGTTTATTCTGGTGTATAGAGCTCTACAGTGTTCTTAAAGTATCTGGCCCCTGAACAAATAAGAATTCATAGAATCCTTACAACAACCTGATAACGTAGAGAGGTGTTACTGTTACCACTATTTTACAAATGTAGAAACAGATATTAATACTTTCAGCAACTTGCCTGGATTGATAAGTAAGTTTGGGAACTAGGAATTTAAGCTGAGCAATCCAGTTCCCCACCCCCGGCAAGTCCATGAACTTGATCCGTTTTCTATGCTGCAGAAAATACTTTGCTGTTTGATCCAGAAATGTGATTCTCAAAGTGTAATTGGCTCTCTAGTTCCTAAGGTAACAACAGAAACGTTTATGTGCCAGACACCTCTGTGTTAGGTGTTCTGCTAAAGAATTTACTCAGGGTTGGAGAGATGGCTCAGCAGTTAAGAGCACTGGCTGCTCCTGTAGAAGACCCAGGTTCAAATCCCAGCACCCACAAGGTGGCTGATAACCATCCATAACTCCAGTTCCAAGGGATCTAACGCCCTCTTCTGACATCCTTGGGCACTGCATGACACAGGTGCACTTACATATATACAAGCATTACATTCATACATTTAAGATAAAACAAATATTTAAATATTTTAAAAAATAACTTACTCAAGTCACTTTATTTCATTCTCATGGTGATTCTATGACCACTGTTATTGACCATTTTTACTAGTCATGAGTCTGAGGCTTAGACAAAAGTCTAAGAATTTGGGCTCCCAGTTACAGATAACTGGGCTTGTATCAAACAGCCTGACTCCAGAATCCAGTTTTGGCTCGCCTGCTAGCCTGTGAGAAATAGACCTGCTTGGAATCCCTATGAGAAACAACACGTTTCCTTGATGGTCTAGCCCTCTGGAGCTCCTGCCTAGATCTCCCCAAGGTCATTCCCTCAAATGAAAGTACACAGAGGTTCCAAGGCTTCAGACTAGAGCTCGTGGATATTGACTCTGTGGGTCCCAGGCCTTGGGTGGGACCACTTCAATCAGTGGTCATTACTCACCAAAAGGAACCTGACTCCCAAATCAGGGCTATCCTGACTGCAGGAGGAAGGGACACAGAGGCAAGATCAAGAAAGGAACTGAACCGAGCTTTTATTATTGTGTTTGCAGGTGCTGGTCCCTGAGCTGGGTGCAGACTTGCCTGTAAGATTGTGAGACTAGGGCGTGATCAAAAGCTGCTCTGAGGATAATAAGCCATGTTTCCTGACAACCTCTCGGTCTTACCTGACTTCCTCTGGCTAACCAGCTAATTCCAGTCTCATGACCCGGTTTGGGTTTCTTTGTTGTCTGGCAGAAGAATGAGGTCTCAAACAAGGAGTAAAGACCTAAATAAGATTGGGGGGGGCGGTTCACTGCTGAGAAAATGTAAAGGAGATGGCTTTTTAGGTGGCAGTGAAAGCTTCCGATGAGTTTTTGAGGTGATGACACCAAAAACAGGTTGCCAAAGCAGCCAGTACAGTATTTCCAACTCTCATTGCCGGAGTCTGCGGTTAATACAAATATCACGTAATTCTTCACTATCATGAAATGAAATACATGGTTAATATAACCACCCTTACACATCATTTTAAAAAATCAGTATAATTGTGTGACTGTAATGGAAAACAGAGAAATAGTATGTATAATAAAGTAGTATGTGTTTAAGTTCACAAGTACTCAGGCTCAGCACACGGACATGCTAGAAAAAGTAAGGTGTGTGTATCTTCTCACAGGCTTATGGTGAATGCTTGCTTAGCACGCAGGAGGTCAAGCTGGCTTGGTAATTTGAAACCATGAAGGGCATCTCCATCATGATGTAATTTTCCAAAATGCACAATTTATCATAATTCCCAAACAATCAAAATAGGATTGTGTCTTGCTTTACACGGGTATGTTTTAGTTTGCTCTTCTATTGCTGTGATAAAAACCAACTTGTGGAGGAAAGGATTTATTTCGCCTTTAGCTTATAGTTCATCATTGAGGGGAGCCAGAGCAGGCGTTCAGGGTAGGAACCCGGAGGCAGGAGCTGAAGCACAGACCATGGAAGAATGCTGCTTACTGGCTTGCTCCTCTGACCTGTATTCATCCTGCTTTCTTATACAACTCACGACCACCCATCCAACGGTGGCACAACCCATAGTGGGCTGGGTCCTCCTACTTCACTTAACAGTCAAGAAAATGCCTCACAGATATGGCCACAGGCCAATCTGTTAGAAGAAATTCTCCAACCAAGGTTCCCTCTTCCCAGGTGTGTCAGGCTGACAACCGAAGCTGTCCACAACAGGTTATCACATGCTAGGAACAATAAGCCTGCGGTGATATAAAGATGCAGAAACTGCTCAGCATTTACAAGTACAACCGTTTTTGTCTGGGGTGGGATTGTCTTGTGTATTGCCAAGACTGCTTCCTCTATCATTATGACAACTAAAGACACCTCATGTATGACCAGATGCCTCCTGGGCTACTGCCCTTCTTATAGCCCAATAGTGGTGAAGAGTTCCTGTTGTAAACAAAGAACACAAGATCAACCCCTACATATTCATTTACTCACTCAGCAAACATCTACAAAACACTTGCTTCAAACAAGAAAATTGTCTACTTATTTAACAAAAAAAATTATTGAGTGTGTGCCAAAGGATAGGGTTAGAGCAGATGTGCAAGCCTCGGTTTTTCCTCTGAAGGACCTTATGGTCTAATGCTTAAGATACGCAAAATAGAAAAATAATAAATTACTTTAAAATATAAAGAGACAAAAGCACAAGACAAATAGACAAAAGTGTGTTTGATTTATACTTGGTATTGGTACATGGAGAAAACCCACAGGCCCAGGCTTCTGATGGTGAAGATTCCTAGTTCTCCACCATGTCTCAAGAAAGAAGATTTCTAGAAGTTTATCAAATATATATATAACTTCCTCAGAACACAGATGTGCATATACTCATTGTGGAGGTTCATCTTGACCGTAGTGTGATTGGATTAAAATGTGCTTAGGAGATTGGAAAAGCACACATCAGGATATGTCTGTGAGGGCATATCCCATGATGACTGATA
Organism: Nannospalax galili; assembly: GCF_000622305.1. Taxonomy (NCBI): domain Eukaryota; kingdom Metazoa; phylum Chordata; class Mammalia; order Rodentia; family Spalacidae; genus Nannospalax; species Nannospalax galili. Next base: position 11,578,856 of record NW_008338715.1, on the reverse strand, counting down.
TATAAGGCAGCAACTGGGGGGGGGGTGCATCCTTGCTGTGGGTATCATCCACTAGGCACATGGCCCAGACAGGACAAAGCAGAAGAGGGAGGAAGCCCTCCAGTGTAAGCCCACTCTCTTCTCTATCTACTTCCTAGTTCCATGAAGTAATCAGCTTTCTCCCACCATGCCTCTCTGCACCATGATCTGTCCTGCCTCGGGCACAAAACAGTGGAGTCAGCTGACCATAGGCTAAAACCTATGAGACTGAACCAAAATGAATCCTCCTTTCAGGTTGTTTCTCCTGGGTATATTGTCCTAGTGACAAGACTGACTGGCACACTTTACACATCTTACATGCACTTGAGGGTTGCTATGGGTTGCAGTGTGTGTCTACAGGAAGTACAAAACCCTTTGGCTACAAAGTCATGACTGTCAGACAAGAGGGCAAAACCATAACCAGAGGATGGCTCAGGAGGAAAGAAATAATGTTTCCCTCATATCTTGAAAGACCTGAAACTAAAGGTTGGCAAGGAAAGAATGTGGGTGAGTCGTAGAAGAAACGAGGAAATGTGTCCCCTGAGAAGCCCTTCCAAGTTTCCTCTCCACCTCCCAGGGAGCACTGACCACTCTTTCATCTTCTTGCCCAATATTCAGAACAACATCTCACTCCTTTGGTACATTTCTTTTTTCATAGGTCTGGCTTCTCTTACCAAATATGAAGCTTATGGGGGAGAAATCTTAACCCAGGACCTGAGCAAGAACCTAGAAAACCACAGCATGTCCTCCATGGAATTCTGCTGATTGGATGTGGGGACAGGGAGAGCTGTCTCTGTGACCCTTGCTTCAGGCCTACCTGGTATTCTTTATAAAATATATTTTATTATTTTTATTTTATGCATATGTTTTGCCTACATGTATGTAAGTGCCCCTATGTCATGCAATCCCTGTGGAGGTCAGAATAGGGGGCTGTATCCCCTGGAACTGGAGTTATAGACAGTTGTTAGCCACCATGGGGTGCTGGGAACCAAACCTAGGTCCTCTTAAATGCTGAGCCATCTCTCCAGTCCCCCCAAGCCCCACCCCAGTATTCTAATTCAAGATTAAGACAGACACTTTTAACATCAATCAGGCTAAGTGTAGTGATGCACACCTTTAATCCCAACAATAGGGAGGCAGAGGCAGGCAGATGTCTATGAGGTTGAGGCCAGGCCAGCTAGGGCTACAGTGAGACACTGTCTCAGCAAAACAAAGCAAGACATCAATCAGGCTAATGATCTCAAGGAAAGAAAGAATAAAGGATAACAGATGATAGATAGATAGATGATAGATGATAGATAGATAGATAGATAGATAGATAGATAGATAGATAGATATATAGAGATAGATAGATAGATACATACATACATACATACATAGATGATTGATGATAGATGATAGATAGATAGATAGATAGATAGATAGATGATAGGCAGATAGATGATAGATAGATAGATAGATGATAGATAGATGATAGATGATAGATAATTATAAATAGATTAGATGATGGATAGATAGATAGATGGATGATAATACATCTACTTGTTATCATCTTAGATTCTCTTCACAGTGAACAAAGCCTCTCATTCTATACTTAGGAGTACAAGGATTTAAAATGCAGCTTCCTGAGAGAAAGGCACATTGATGAGATAAAGTTTTACACATCGTGCAAATGATGGTGGTGAGTTCTTTTTCATTTCGGAAGGGGAAACAGGCAGGAGGTTTGGGAACAGCCTATTTGGGGAAAGGATGTTTCTGAAAGGCAAATGTTCTAAGAAGAAGGGGACTAAGGAGCCCAGAGCCAAGGTCTACCCAGCAACACAACCCCAGCAACACAACCCCAGATGTGCATACAAGCAGGCACTGGTTTCCGGCATAGTGGTGGGGCAGTGAGATGCTGACAGGGCCCATGCCATTCCCGGCTCCAAGGGCCTCTGCTCACAACAAATAATAAGCTAGTCACGGGGTATTCGTAAGCAGTTACTTAAAAAGACAACATTGTGTGACCACGACCCTGGGCAGGCCACATGAACCAGAGCACCAAGGAATCTTGAGATAAGCTTTCCATTTTACTGAGCACCGCTCAAGCGCTTCCTAGAATATTGTGTTTGAGCTCTGTAATTAAAGAGGGAAGACAAGGCCTGAGAGAGGTTCTGAGAAGAATTTTGAAGATATTAAAGGGTTGGAAACAATAAAGCTTATGAAGAAAAGGTTAAAAGAACTGGGATTATTTATACTGAAGGACAGAAGGTCAAGGAGCTGGCTCACAATCATCTTCAAATACACTCATCCTAGTGTCAGGGAACATGGGCTAATTCGTCCCTGATAAAATAACCATGTCGGGCATAGCTGCTCCAGCTTGACGGACTTGTGAACAAATGACACAGAATTCTTGCTGTCCTGGTTTTTAGTCATGCACCCTTTGGTGGCCTGAGGGACATGGGACAAGCTCAAAGCCTGGGAGGGGATTAGCTTCTTTCTAGACTCTGTAAACTGTGAGATGAGTGAATGCCTTTGTGTGAACCTAAGAAATATCCCCCACCAAGTTAACTTATCTGTTAAATAGGAATTTATTATTTTTCCCATTGTAAAAAGCAATGCATTGCTCATAAGGAAGCTAGTTTATTTCTAAATAAAAACAAATCCAGACCTATAAAACTGAGAAGTGAGGGGAAAGGGCTTAGGACATGAAAGCAAGGTTTTCTAACACCATCCAGCCTTATAACATATAAACTTCATCCTGGACCCACTTCTGAGATGCCCTCCTGCCTGGAGCCTGCCAGTTCCTGGGTAAAGTCAGGTCTTCAGCCTGTCAGGTAGATAGCGAATGCAGAATCCCAGGATGGGAGTCAGTCAATGCCCCTTCCCCAGATTCTATCCAGATAGTCCCATTGTGTCCAGCCTTGACTTGGAATTAATACTATGAAGGAATTAATGACTATGAAGGAAGCAGACAAACATCAAATGGGCTTGAGGAGGAGTTGGGGGACCTTTCTCTGTTCACCATTCAGAGAGGCATTCATGTGACTGTATTTCCTTAGAGTGTTTTTTCTATAGTTCTACTTCGTTTTATATAACCTGATGACCTGTATTTGACTTTGCAACTTTCTTCAGCTGTTTCAAATAAGGTAAAATAATAAAAAAAATGCTATGTATAGAATGAAACCCATTTTCGTACATATGCATAGTTACATGAAGACACTAAGAGATGGGGCTAAGAAGATGGCTTGCCGGGTAAAGTGCTTGCTGCACAAGCATGAGGACCAGGTTCAGATCCCCGGCACCACTTAAAGAGCTGCAAGTGGCAGCACGCTTCTGTAACCCTGGCCCTTGGGGGACAGAGACAGGTAGATCCAGGGCCCACTGACCAGCTTGTCTGGCAAAACAGTGATTTCCAAGTTTAGTAAGATATCCTGTCTCAAAAAATAAAGTGGACAGTGATTAAGGAAGACATCAAACTTTGAGCTCTGGCCTCCACATGCACCCACACAAGTAAGGGCACCCATCCCAATACATGCATGCAAACACCATTGTAAATCATATTCCAGTTCAACAGGAACTGAAGATAGGTTCTCAGATAGGCAGCTAGCTGTGTCGAATAACACAAATGCTGCTAAATCCCCCCATGGCTTTCCCTGGTTTTGATTGCCTTCCTTTCCCTTCCACCCTCCCTCCTTCCCTCCCTCCCTCCCTCTCCTCTTCTTCCTTGTTTGGGAAGATTTTTGTTTCCTTCTTTGAGACAAGGTCTCTCTATGTAGCCCAGGCTGGCATTGAACTCAATCCTCAGGCCTTCCTGTCTTTTCCCTTCTGCTGGGTTTCAGGCCCACGTGCTTTCATTGTCCCTGCCTTCTTTATTGATCTCTTGGTCTTTCCTGCTCCATTTCTCCACCACTTCCTTTGCGGAAGTCTCAAGACACCTGGTATTAGGGCTTTTCCGAAGGCATGTTTCCTCACAGCTCCTACCAGTGCGAGGAAGCTATTGTTAGCTTCCAACCCTTCATTGCCTCTGTCTCGAAATTTAGGACATAAGAAAGCAGTAACAAGCATGCTGAAGAGTCAGGACCGTGGCATCCGCCCTGAAGGCTTGTCATGAACAATAACCGCTTACTCTGCAGACACCATGAATAGCCTTAACAAAAATTCATAAACCTAGGGTTATTTGCATACTTTTGATGATATTTCTTTGATGTCTTGAATACAGCACAGTGTTATCCCTGCATAACTAGATGGGCAGCCATAAAATATGGTGGGTTATTTTTAAGTTTATCTAATGCACGTGACTCACAGATTGCTATAGATGGAAAGACTCAACCGACTCCTTGCCTTCACTCATTGCCTGAAGACATTAGCCAAACTGTCCCAGTGAGGACACAAGCATCAGGACCTTGACTCAAGCAGATGCTCCCACGCTGCACACTCATGACCCTGCTTCTGGGAGCTGCTCTCTTACGAATCTCACATAGCCCTCCCTTTTTGCATTTCCTCCAATAACTTACATATGGCTCTATTACTTTAGCCACACTCAGAATTTCAGAACCTTTTTAAAAATATTGAGGGGAAATTCATATAATATAAAATTAATGTTTGGGGGCTGGAGAGATAGCTTAGCAGTTAAGAGCACATGCTGCTCTTCCAAAGGACGTGAATTCAGCGCCTAGGACCCATGTCAGGCAGCTCACAACCACCTGTAACTCCAACTCCAGGGGATCCAACACCCTCTTCCAGCCTACTCAGGTAACCACACATATACATGTGGCATGCACTCATATAGTCACACACACACATAAATTTTTAAAAATTAATAAAAAAAATCTTAAAGTGAACAATGGGATGACATATTTGTATTCACAATGTTGCGCTCTCAATGGTTTTCATCACCACCCTCCTAACAGTCATGAAGCAGTTATCCCTGTTAATCACTTTCCTAAACTCCCAGCAACCATTTATCAGTTTTCTATATTATGAATTTTCCTTTTCTGGATATTTTACATAAATGGGATTACATACAAAATATGACTTTTTGTCTCCAGCTTCTTCATTTAGCGTAATATATTTTAAATTGTTTTATTTATTTCTGTTTTTGTGTATGTGTTTTGCCTGCATGCTCCTAAGTGTACCATATGCATGTAATTCTCACAGGGGCTAGAAGAGGGCATCAGATCCCCTGGAACTGGAATTACAGTTGGTTGTTAGCCACCATGTGGGTGCTGGGAGCTAAACCTGGGTCCTCTGCAAGTGCAGTAAGTGCTCTTAACCACTGAGTCGTCTCTCCAGCCCCTTAGTGTAATCTTTTTGAGGTTTTTCATTCCTTTTTGTGGCTAAATAATGTTCCATTGCATGTCATGAGGTGTTCATTCATGCACTCCCCCAAGGGTAGTCACCTCTAGGATAATATGAGTAAAGGTGACTAATTCCACTGCAGTAGGGAAAGGCAGGTATGGCAGCAAATAAGGCAGCATGAACTGCTAAGAGGGAGCTAGGATGAGGACTCAAGGAGCAGTTCAGTTGCAGTTGATGGCTTCTGGGAGAGAATTCCAGTTTTGATTTTGTATGTGTGTATGTGTATATGTGTAGGTATGTGTGTGTGCTCGTGTGTGTGCATCTGCGCGTGCGTGTGTGTGCGTGTGTGTGTGTGTGTGTGTGTGTGTGTGTGTATACAAGTAGAGGCTACAGATCAACCTCAGGTGTTGCTCTTGCATCATCTACCTTGTTTTTTTAAGACAGAGTTTTTCACTAGGACCTGGGGTTCACCAATTAGGCTAAGCTAAGTGAGTCCCAGAGTTCCTCCTGTCTCTGCTTTCCCAGGGCTGGGATTACAGGTTTACACCACCATGACCAGTCTTTTGCACAGCTGCTGGGGCTAGAACTCAGTCTCATGTTTGCACAGCAAGCACTTTGCAGACTGAGTCACCTCCTTGGTCATGGCTTTTAATTTTCTTTAAGATACCTAAAAATTCAGATTTTCATATGAAGTCTTTTCACTTAAAACTGTTGGCTCTATTTCATAGGCAGTACTCCTTACAAGTCAAACCAAATAGGCCTAATCTTCAGTGCAGCCCTCCAGGTGCCAGTTTGCATAGTCTGCTGAGCTCTGTGGAATTTGGCGTGTGAGCTCCATCTTTTCACAAAATATAGTACCATTGCTACAAAGGGTACCCCTTTGGATCCTGTAAGTTTCAGAAAGATACAGTTAGCCAGGAAGAGTGGTCTTGTGGGATTCTTTAGCTGTCATACACCACGTGGAGCAGTTGTTCCTAATGTAACCAGTCAGTTTGATATTGCATTTTGATAGAATACTTGAGCTTTACAAAGATTGATGCTGGCTTATGAACCCGTGCGTTCATAGTAATGGAATAAAGATGAAATGTTCTACACTAGTTATAAATCTACTCTTTACATGGAATAGCTGGACAAACACTGTACATTTTATAATATGGTGTTTTATTTTGATCGAGGGAAAAGTAAGACAGAATGTTCATTTTGGAAAATGTGAAGAATGCAAAAAGATTAGGAATATAATAATCGTTCATAATCCTTCTGCTCAGAGACAGCAACAGCATTTGGGTATATCTCCTTGCAGACTTGTTTTGTAGATGTGGGTAAATTTTCATTGATAGGTCTTGCCTCAAACTAATTTGGGAATTTTAAAGAATTTGTCTGTGGTATGAATATAGTCTTAAATTGCACACGTTCAATTCTGCCTGGCTCAACTCTATTGAAAGTGATTGTCATGTTTTCAGATTGGGACAGAGCAAGCATGTTAGAATTGTTTGAAGTGGATGTTCCCCCATCTTTTCCTTTGCTTCCAGCTTTCTAACATTGATTATAGCATTACATTAATACTTTGATACATATTTTCTATTTAAGATACATTTTGTGAGAGTCTTCTGAGAATTTCTTAGCATCCATAAGTTCTCTCGAAGAGCAAGGACTTAGACTATATCCCATGTGGTCCAATGACAGGTTTGAGAGAAGGGTTTTCCAGTATGTAAGCCAACCCTCTACTGGGTGAGTCACTCCTTAGATCCTAGGATGGAACAAATCTACCGCATGAAGCCAGAGATCCACAGGGCACTGCAGAGGACGCCATTTTTTTTTTCTACTCTCATCCATTCCTCTCTTTCTCTTTCCTAATCGGACCCTCATTTTTCACCCAGTGTATATCTTATAATCTTTATTCTAAGCCAATATCCTGTCAATCATCATTGATCCAGGGGAAAGTGAGGGATCCCTTGTGACCCATTGAGAAGGAAGGGCACTTTGGAGACCTTTCTCTTAGTCCTGCTGCCCTCAGTAAGGGAATAAACAATGCAGGATGCTACCAGCCACCAAATTGCACCCACACTGTGCTCTTAGGTTAAGGTTAAGCTAAAGCAGAAGTCAGCAGAGATCCAGCAAGTACACAGCCTGGGTCCTTGTGTGATGGGGAGTTTCAGGACCTGTCCAACTGAGGATGTCCTAGTTACTCAAGAAGACACCTGTGGTCAGTTTCATCAGTCTTTCTATTATTTGCAGCTGAAAACATCCTCCCTGGTACTAGCTCTAAGGCACAATGGCTCTCCAAGCTTCTCAAGGCTATAAATAGTCCTACATTATTCAAATTTTAAACTGAAAGAAAAAGTTTTATATTTTTGCTGTTGCTATTTTAAAAAGCAAGTCATGATAAACATGCTAGGAATTTAATTTTAAGAAATTTACTACCAAACCAAGTGTGGTAGTGCACACCTGTGATTTCAGCTCCTGGGAGGTGGAAACAGAAGAATCCTCAGTTCAAGGTCATCCTCAGCTATGTAGAAAATTTGAGGGCAGCCTGGGAACCTGTCTCAGTGAAAGAAGAAGAAAAAAGAATAAACATGGAAATGTCAGCGTGAACAAATCTCTCTCTTTTAACATTATACATCTTTTCTTTTTCTTAAGATTTATTTTATTTTAATATTTTATTTATTATTTTACATTTCTGAGTTTATTGCCATGCAGTATGTAAGTGCACCCATGTTGTACAATGTTCGAGGAGACCAAAATAGGAGGTTGGATTCCCTTGGAACTGGAGTTATGGATGGTTGTTAGCCACATTGTGGGTGCTAGGAATCAAACCTGGGTCCTCTGCAAGAGAAGCCAGCAGTCTTAACAGCTGAGCCATCTCTCCAGGCCCAGATTTATTTTATTTTTAATTATGTACACACATACACACACACACACACGCACGCACACACACACACACACACACACACGCACGCACGCACAAAGGCTGGGAACCTGTGGAGGATATCAAATCCCTGAGATCTGAAATTACAGGCAGTTGTGAGCCACCCAATGTGGATTCTGGGAACTGAACTCAGATCCTCTGAAAGAGAAGCCAGTACTCTTAACAGCTGAGCCATCTCTCCAGCCCCAACATGAACAAATCTCAAAAACATGCTGAGTGAAAGAGTTTTGGCACAAGAGAATATGTGCTTTATAGATGCTATTGATATTGCAAGTCCAAAAACAAACAAAAATTAATTTATGATGGTAGTTGGGGAGGAGTGGTTAACAACAAAGGGGTGAAGAACCTTCCTGGGAGATGGAAATGTTCTTTGTTTTGTTCCCAGTGGTCTTTACATATCTATGTCAAGTCATCAAAAGCCATCAAACTGAACACCAGATCTCTGTGTTTTGTGTTAAATATACATCAGTAAAAACATTTAAAAAAAAAAGAATATACTTGTATACTCAGGAACAACCTGAATAGCCAACAAGAAATTATGCAAATCCATGCACTGAAATTTTACATAGGTTAAAAGCAAAAGCATGCCAGGCGTGGTGGTGCACACCTTTAGTCCCAGCACTCAGGAAGCAGAGGCAGGTGACTCTGTGAGTTCAAGGCTAGCCTGGTCTACATAGTGAGTTTCAGAAAAAAAAAAGCACCAGGAACCAGGAATGTAGTGATCTGGTAGAGTGCTTGCCTAGCATGCATAAGCTCTGGGTTCAATCCCCTGCATCATATGAAACAGGTGTGATTCAGCATGTTTATAGCATGTTCAGGAAACAGAGGTAGGAAAATCAAAAGTTCAAGGTCATCCTTGGTTACGCAGTGAATTTGAGGCCAAAGGAGAGGAGTAAAGGAGAGGAGGAGGAAAGGGAGGGGAGAAAAAGAAGAAGAATATCTATTTGCACTGAAATAGGGTAATTTTATTTTTTCAACTTTTAAAAATTTATGTATTTTTACGTGTAAGAGTGTTTCTGTATGTGTGTAAGTGTACTGGAGTGTGAGATGTCCTTGGAGGCCAGAAGAGGGCATCAGATCCTCTGGAGTTACAGACAGTTGTTAGTTACCACATGGCTGCTGGGAACTGAACCCAGGTCCTTTGTAAGAGCAGTTGGTGCTATTAACCACTGAGCCATCTCTCCAGCCCAAAAATAAGATGATTATCAACAAAAAACTTATTTAAGTTTAAATAAAAATAAGGTGTACAGTAGTGTAGAGACTCTGCTGTGATTTGTATGAAAACAGTGGTTTAAGGAGATGAATGCACCAAGATAGGGTAGGGAGATAGGGTAGGGAGTAAGGGCACTAGCCCCACAAACCTGACAACCTGAATTTGCTACCTGGAGCCTGCATAAAGAGTCCGATGTAATGTCTGACATCCATAATCCTAGCATTCCTCCTGTGAGATGCCAGGCAAAGACGGGAGGATTGGCCAGAAGCTTGCCTACACAGAGCACTGCAAAAACAAAAGGCCCTGCCTCAAAAACAAGATGGAAAAAGAGAACTGACACCCCCAAAATGTCCTCTGATCTCCACATGGATGTGTGACACACCCATGTACAGAAACACACACACACACACACACACACACAGAGTAAATGAATCTTTGAAGAAACACAAAGCACAAAGATATACATTTGTGTGTGGGTCTGTTACAAACACCATGCAAGGCATTGGCCATGGTGGTCGTCTCTAGGGTCAAAAGTGGTAGGTAGAAGAAGGGTATGTGGAGTCAAAGAGTCAGGAGAGACCAGTATTCACCTCCCTGTATTTTTGAAAAAAAATTATCATTACTCTCCTATTTTGAATTCTGGCTTAGTTATTATTACAAGTGTTTAACTTACTGACACTGACAATAGTTAGACATTATAATAATCCCAGGATAGTGGCAGTCAAGTACAAGACAGATACAGGGAATTGTCTGCTGGGTTGGGTCCATGTTAAGCCTGCAGTGGTCACTTTGGTCAGCACTGTGCCAGAATACCAGGAACTTATTCTTCACCATTTGCCAGCTGGCATAAACATCATTCCAGTACAGGTTGCTGCCCTCCTTCTAGCTCTGGTCTAATACTTTGAAATATCTACATTCTTATATACTGATTGGCAAAGTAATTGATGAAAAAGAATATCCAATGTGGATTTGACCAAACATGAGGCTTATTTTTAAAATCCTAGTCATCTGCATGTGAGGGAGGTGGGTTACAATTTCCCTTTCTTGTGCTGGAGGAAGGCTCTTCACTCTGAGGCTAAAGGTCTCTTTCAACTCCAAACCAGCCCCATAGTGACTAGTGGAAGAGTAAAGGGAGCCAGTCACCAGTTGCAGCCATGAAGAGATGCTCATTTTCTGAAATGCACACATGATCTCCAGATCTGCTGTTATATCGGAGTATGTCTGACAAAGACTCATGTCAGTGTATGTTTTGGACTATTTAGTATATTACCATGTACACATATCCTACCTGTCTACATAATTTAACTAAATTAAAAAGGGGGAAAAAAAACAGAACAAACAGGGTGTTAAGAGGCAAGGCTATTTGCAGTAATTAAGGTAGTCTAGACACTACCAAGGAGTGAACAGCATCCTGGCCAGCCAATCATTCCTCTTTAGGACAAGTTTAGCCCCGGTGCATATACAGTTCTCTGGTGGCACTGACTGTATCATCTTGGAACTGTTTTTCACTTGAGAACTTTATGTTTCTCATTTACCTTCAGGGCTAGACTGTCAATGATCTTGAGAGTTGGCAACTGGTCTG
>NW_008338715.1:11547522-11567802 GCF_000622305.1 Nannospalax galili | reverse complement strand
TCTCTCTCTCTCTCTCTCTCTCTCTCTCTCTCTCTCTCTCTTTCTCTTTGAACCCATCCCCCAGACATCTGATCTTGAGAGTCAACATTTAGTAAGCAAAGGTTCTGCTTATTTCAACTGCTAATTATCATGAGAGACACTGGTGATCCCAGATTCTAATCGATTCAAATTTTGTTTAGATGTTTGCTTTTATATTTCAATATTATACTGATGTGACTCACTTAAAAATATATTATACCCAACATTTGTAAATAAAACAAACATAAACCAAATCCTCTTTTAAGTGTTCCTGGGATTCATTATTTGAAGCTCACTGGTTCTTTGTTTTATTCTTAAGATATTTTCACAAGTAACAGCCAGTTTTTTGATAGGAATAATAACAGCATAAGTAATGTTTCTGAAATTCAAAAGTCTAGGTCATATATTTCCCAATGCAAGCTCCAACTCCACTTGGATTAGCACCAAGATGGCATTTTTCTTGGGAGATACATTTAAATCCTTCCTTACTCTCCTTTCTTATCTTTACTGTTAGATGAAGGCGAATGCAATTATTAAAGAGGAAGGGAGATGGGGTTATAAAATGAGACAAAAGCATAGGCCCAGACCATTGAGAGGGGCAGGATAAGCTTTATATAACAATGGGGGGACTGAGCCAGGAAGAAAAAAAATGGTCCTTTACCCAACCAGCTGGGAAGGCTATGGAGGGAGACAGGGAGAGAACAGAAGCTGAGCAGTTCTAGAGGTAAAAGGAACAAAGTAGCAAGGAGCTGTTTACAAGTCAGGGTCTGAAGGGGTAGATTTTTCAAGTCTGAGCATTGGAGAGAATCCTCAGTTTGAGACCTTTTTTTTTTTTCTCAGCTAGGCTGTATCTTTGTCTTAAAAAAAAAAAAAAAGCAGGGCGTGGTAGTACACGCCTTTGATCCTAGCACTTGGACAGCAGAGGCAGGCAGATCTCTGTCTGTGAGTTCAAGCCCAAGGCCAGCCTACATAGAGTTCCAGGCTGTGTAGGTGGACAGCCACACTGGAGTTAACGCTGCTCCTGACAAACAAAGGCTCATGAAATTCTCAAGACACTTGACTCTTCTATTGCTTTGTTGTTGTTTTTATTTTTTAGGCAGGTGTCTATTTTTGCTTTTTGTCTTTGTTTCTTGCTTGTTTGTTTACTACACATTGCAATGAGCAGTTGGTCTGAAGCACCCTAGCTCTTGCCTCTGCCCATGAGGACACAGCTTCCCCATGTTTCCCATTTCCACTGCCATCTTGTTCTCTGGAACTAATGCAAAACGGTGGGCGGAAGAAGGTGCCAGTCATTTCACCTGTTTATTGTCTCTGCTGGTGACTAGAATCTAAGCTCTACATGGGCAGGGATGGATGGCGTTCTATTCACTGCTACATATAACCCACCCCTAGCACAGTGCCTAGCAGATAGTAGGCACTCAGTAAATCTTCACTGAAGAAACACATGACTTGGTCGTGTGCTTATCTTGTTCTCGGGCAGAAATAGCAGGATTTCGAAGAGAAGGAGGAGATAGTATCAAGCAGAATGCTAAGCTGTTCACAAAGACAGTTCACTGCAGAGAACTGACCTAAGCTAATTTGGTCATTCTATAGTCACTGGTTATTCTAGTAAGCATGAGTCACCTCTCTCAAATGAGGTGGATAAAATCTATGAACCCCTTCCTTCCAGCCTCCTCCAAAATACCACCTGCCATCTAGTATCTTGAGTAACACAAGTGCCACCAGGGGAAAATATTGTGTGATATCCCTACATCAGTGAACAGACCTTCTGGTACATACTTTGATCTGCCAGAACAGCCTTCTCTGAAGTGTGGATTCCTGGCCAGGTTTTTTGACTACTAAATAACTACACATCTTGTCCTACCCCTCCATCCACTACAGAGCAAAGTTAGTTTACATACATGTGGAGGCTTCTCCCAAGGAAATGCAGATACTGCATAGATCCATTCAGTTCTACCATCTTTCTGTATTAAGAGGAAGGAAAGAAAATGTCTTTGAAACATTTATGATGAAGAGGCCAAAGCCAGAGATGTGAAGTCATTCACATGACATTCAAGGTCATGCTGTTGATCAGCAGTCAAAATCAAGATTCAAATCTCTTGCAGGGTTTCGGAGCCCAGGCTCTGAACCACTATATTCTGCTGTGCTTCCTTCTGAAAATAAGAACTGTTGACATGTTTTAAGTATCTGGGGTCTATAACTCTTCCCATTTAGACCTTAAAGACAAAAGCCTAATGTTCAGGAAAGCAGACACATTGGTCAACAGCACCTCGAAACTTTCAGAAGCCAAGCAACACATAGTTTGAACAAAGTCATGTGCGGATACCAATTCATGAATTATAAAACTTTTCTTTGCATAGGTCACAATATATTTTTATTACAAATGTAAATTTTGAGTCTCAGAGGATGAAATATTTTTATATTTCTATACCATGTTTCAAAATAGAAAAATATTTAAAACTTAAGGATAGCCTCATTTTTAGGGACTAAAATGTTATTATTTGGTATATTTGGAAAGTAACAACCAACTCAGAGACAGCTTCTACTCTTTCAGGTTGAAATTAGCTACCAAGAAATGTGACTAAGACCCAAGTGACTCACTACTGTTGAGGAAATAAGAACAGAACAAAGGCCCTAGAGTCACCAGCCTGGGTTGGAAACCTGGCTTTACCATTAAAAGTCTTTTTGCAAGGAAAGCACCTGCTCAGCCTCAGTTCTTCCTTTATGAAATGGGAGTGATGAGAATAATGTGTACATAGTCCATAATAGGCCACAGCATGTAGTAGTAATGATTAGAATGCTAATTATTCCTAGACCATTTGTATTTATTCAAGGTTCCGAGAGACAAACAGCACCAACAGTCCCAAAGGGAAGATTACCCTGACTCCCTAGCGAACCATTCAGAACCTGGTTAGAGGTAACATACTCTGAGCCCTCTGCTCATTAGTGTAGCATCACTCAATTTAGTTGGGTTAGAAGCTGGCTTATGTCCTGAGTAAATTCTGTGCAACTTGCTTAAGGTGATCAGAAAGCAGAGACCAAATGTCATATTGAAAAGCTAAAGAGGTGAGCCATGTGTAGTGGCACATGCCTTTAATCCCAACATTCCAGGAGGCAGAGGCAGGCGGATCTCTGAGTTCAAGGCCAGCCTGGTCTCCGTAGTGAATTCAGGCCAGGTGTGGCTATGGGGAGACCCTGTCTCAAAAAGACAAAGGAAAAAAAAAAAAAAAAACTAAACTAAACTGCTGATATGGCGGTAGAAACAGCCGGTAGAAATTTTCCAGAATTGGTGTTGTTACAGTTTGGATATAAAATGTCTCCCACCACCTCCTGTGTTTGAACACTTGGTCTCCAGATGGTGGTGCTGTTTGGAGAGGTGTGGTCTAGGTATGAGAAATGAGTCCCTAGACACCTGAAGATGGAGTATGCCTCTGCCTTGAGCTCTGTGCTTCTTAATCCCCCAAGATTCGAGGAACTGCCCCCTCAAGTTCACACCATCATACCTTCCTCACCAGAAAGAGTTGCTATCCCCCTGAAACTGTGAACCATAATAAATCTTACTTTCCTTAAGTTGTTTCTGGCAGGTATTTTCATTACACAAAAGTAACTAATACAGAAAATGCATACCAAGAAGTGGGACTGTTGCTGTGATCAACCTAACCATGTGGTTCATAGACCTTCAGAGATGATTTGCAGGACGAATATGGAAGAATTTGGGCCTGGGTGGTAGAGAATCCCTAGAATTTTGTAAGCTGGTTTTATTGGGAAATTCTGGTGACAGTTCCGAATACCAGATGCTGAAAGAAAAACAGACATTAAAGACCATGTTCACGAGGTTTTTAGGGGCAAGGGGGGATGACAAGGATTTTCTAGGGAATTGGACTACAACCCATCTGTGTTAAATTCTGACATAGAATCTAACTACATCAAATTTTCATATCCTGAAATTTTGAGCATGACTGAATTAGGCAGAGGAAATTTCAAGGCAGGGTAACATTCAAGGTAGGATATGATTGTTGCTGTCTGCTTCTAGTCAGATTTGCAGTTAGAATCCAGAAGAAAAAGTCAGATTTACAGTTAGAATCCACAAAGTTGGACTAGATTCCCAGACAAAAATCCAGAGCACAAAGATGTTTTTCAAAAAGTATCCTCTTTGAGGAGGAAGAAGGTGAGCACATTTGAAGTTGTAGATAGAGTGGGCATGGGCAAAGCAGCTGTGCTTATTAGAGACTTAGGCCATTAAAGAGAAACTTGGCACTTTGCACTGACATAGAATAAAGGTGACTGGAGCATAAGACCCCACTCATTGAAAGGCCTAAAAAATGCGACTTCAGTTGAAAGATTTTTCATTTAAAAATAGAGTGCCTGAGAAAATAAAGCTTCTAAGGTGTTAGCTCTAATAGTGTTAGTATTTTCCCTCTAGTTCAGCTGCACGGGTACTTGGAGGCCTCTGTAGCTGCGGTCCAAGGGGACCTGGATACATCTTGAGCTAGTAGAAAAACTTGGCATCATCCACATAGTGCTAGTTTTGAAGACATGTTGAATGCAAAAGAGACATGATTGTGGGAGCTTGCACTGAGTTTCAAGAAGAAGTAAGCTGAGCTAAGGCAATGTATAACAGTATTGGATGCCCTGCAGAAAGACCATTGTTTGAAGCTAAGGAGAAGTCTAAGTTTCAGAGAAGATCCCAGGATGCTGGAGATGTCAGCAATGTGAACCATCTGCCAAGGAAAGTTGTGCTCACCAAGTAGAACAAGATCAAGTGAGAGTCCATGTATGTTGCAGGCAGCAGGGTCATAGGACTGGAGCTAACCAAGCCTATTAGAGTCCAAATAATTTCACCACAAGCCTCAGATGCTGGATCTGAAGTTGCAGGGTTTGGTGTTTGCTTGTTGGCTTTTAGTCTTGCGTTAGTTCAGTCCTTCCTTGCTATGTCCCCAATTCTTCCAACTTGGAGTGAGAATGCTTACTCTCCACTATTGTATATTGGAAGTATATAGCTTTCTTTTTTATTTTACAGGGGGTCACAGCTAAGGGTTTGCATTGAGTATTAGAAGACTTCCGATTTTCAAACAGTTTTGAGAATACTAAGACTCTGGGGACTTGGAAAGTAGGACTAGATGCATTTTGCATTATGGTAGCCAAGAGCCTATGGGGGCTAAGGACACAATATTACTTGAATGTCAAAGCCCCCTGCCACTTGTACATTTGAACACAGGGTCCCCAGCTGGCAGTGCTGCTTTGAGAGGTATGGAGCTTTTACATATATGACTCCACTAGCAGAAATGGGACCCTGTGGGTAGCCTAAGAAGGTAATTTCCATTTCTAGTTCCAGTCCAAGCTTTTGGCTTCCTGATTTGCCAAAATGTGAGACACCACCTCTCACTTTCCTACCATGATGCCTTCCCTACTATGATGGACTGATATCCCTTGAAACTATGAGACACAACAAATTCCTCCTTGCTTACCTTGTGTCTGTCATGGATATTGTGGCAGATGCTTCACAGATAATAATTTGTTTGATGTTCACAGGACAACTCACCAATTTTGTAGTTTTAGCCCTTTTATATATTATTAAATCAAAGCCCAGGAGGTTAAATAATTTACTCACATATATGCTATTATCCCGTCTTCCAAAAATGATCTAGTTCCATAATTTTCAAACTTTTAGGGGGATAAGATCTTTTTATTAAATAAAAATTTATACTATACATCAATATTTAAGCTTAAAATTATGTTAACATTTGTTATATAAATTCAAATGCATCATACTTATTAAAAACATGAGAATAATGAAGCTGTTTACTGATGATAAAAATTGATATCTAAACTTATGAATGAAATATATTATCTAATATCAGCCTCAGAGTGCAAATTACATTTCCAGCTCATTTGGATTCCCACCTTCCTAGCGTTTTTGCTATCTTTTCTGCTGCTGGACATTGTTCAACTGCGCAAATTGGGAAAATGGTGAGATCAGTAGGACGCTTTGTTTGAATCATTAACAATGTCTAACCACCTCATACTGTCTTATCACAATGCCGAAGTCAGGCTAGAAATACCCAGAGCTTACAGAACTGTCCACACAATCTATGAGATGATACGACTGTCACGTGGCAGTTACTCACCCAACAAATACTCACTCTATAAGTCACTGAAATCTGTGGCTATTGAGTAGCCCAGCTCCACCAATTGTTAACAAATTGACCTTCATTGAAGTTATTAACTAACCTCTTTGAACCTCAGTTTCTTCTTCTGGAAAATAGGATTAGCATTACTAAGTTCTTTTGGGTAGACATAGATAGTCTCCCAAAACAGATCTCTCACACGGCATCATGGATATTGAAGAATGTTGTAACGACCAAGTTCTACAAGCACTTATTAAAGAGTCGCTCAATCTTATTGGATGAAAAACCAGTGGACTTACCTCCTTTCTACCCTCTGCCATACTTTGCATATACTTTGCAATACTTTGCAATACCTTTCATGGAAGTTCTACTTGAGGCAGGTGCAGCCATAGTCTGGCTGCAGATCTCAGCTAATCTTCTGGTTGGGTGGATGACATAATCCTCCTTTAAATATCTTCCATATAGAAGTAACTGGAATCCTAGTATGGGTTGTCAGGGTGTAGACACTGAGCTGGCTAGGTTCTTATTTTCTGCATGTACCCGGTCAGAAATGCCTATTCAACAGTTCCAGACAGTTTACAGCTTTTTGAACACTGATCATTTCTCTAACAAAATGTAATTTCTACATCCATAACATTAACTAGAATAATCTTTGATGCTGATCAGAAATAAAGACAGTGGAGTTTGAGTTGTGAAGTAGAGTCTCTTTAAAATGTTAACTAACTTCTTGAATACTTTCAATTAAACTAAAAATGTTAACTATTAGCCCCTAGGATACAAATTAAAGTTAACACGCACTATAGTAAAGTATTTTAAAGTGAATTAAAGGTAGTATAACAGAAGTGAAAATATCGCCCCACAGGAATGTTTGCAAGAATCAGCAATAGTCCATACAAACCAAGTGCTTCCTATGTGCTGAGTACTTTACTCAGTAGTTCATGTGAAACATCTCATTTAATCTTAAAAGCACTGTGTTCTGGATAGCTTTAGTGTCAACTTGACACACCTGGGTTGAGGGAGCCTCAATTGGGGAATTGCCTCCATTAAACTGGCCTGTGGCCATGTTTGTGGGGCATCTTCTTGATTGTTGTGTGATGTGGGAGGGCCCAGCCCACTGTGGGTGGTGCTGCCCCTGGGCAGGTGGGCCTGTGTTGCATAAGAAAGCAGGCTGAGCAGGGGCCAGGGGAGCAAGTCAGTAAACAGTGATCCTCCGTGGCCTAAGCTCCAGCTCCTGACTCCAGGTTCCTGCCCTGAGTTCCTACCTTGGGCTCTCTGATGAACTGTGACCTGGGAGATGTAAGATAAATAAACCCTTTCCTCCCCAACTCAGTAGTGGTCAGAGTGTTTTGTCACAACAATGAAGAAACAAACTAGGACACACTGGGAGTATGACAATGCCATTAAATGACTTCTGTTTAGATAATCCAATAGCTTATATCTAGGTAGTATTGTTTCCAGTGCATAGGAAACATGTGGTTAGTGGGAACGACTCTTCTTCTTCAGGTCTGATGACTGTATCTTGACCTGACAGGCTCCAGCCAGCAGCTAAGCCATGTCTGATGCTTGCGTGAAGCCCCCACATCACATATAAGCTAATGCCAGATAATCACCTTTACAATTTAGATTAACGGGAGTGGGTTCAAAGCTCCTAAAGACAAGCTTGGACCTTTTCAATTAATAGCATAATTCCAAAATTCTAATATATTCACAGACATGGCAGGTGGTTCACCCCAACAGCCACACAAATTGAATTAACTCAGAGCACACAATGTACCAATGGTATCCAGTCTGTTAAATTGGACCCAGTGCACATTGGGGTATACGCATATATATGAGTTTGAAAAGCCTCAGGATTTTCTCATGTTTACAAATATTTGAAAAATGAAATTTGAATCAAATATTTATTCAGTCTTTGAAGGATTTCATTCCTTGAGATCCTGGATTGATGACCAGCTGACACCCAGGGTTCATCCGTGTACTAAGAGCCTATCATAAGGGTCAAGAATCTAAAATCTGCAGAAACCCATCAAAAATCCAACAGATTTTTATTTTAAATTCCAGTCAACACAGAGAACCTGATGAACATGAATATTTATGGTTTTCTAGTCATTTATCCCCATCTGTACGTATTTTATGTTTTCTGGATTCTTGACTTTAAACATTAGCGCAATTGTGAAATTTTCTGATCTCTACTTTTCAAAGTCACATGCTTCTTACTCATAAGACCAGTCAGCATCACAATGAGGCACACCTTTGTCACAGGGCTTGGAATGGCACAGCAGGCTTCCACTTTTGAGGCCTGTGCTTTCAGGGCCTCCTAAGAGGCTCTCTTGTCTCCTTTCTGCTTTTCTTTTCTTTTTCTTGAAGTGGAAGTCCTAAGTCTGCCCTTCTTGAATCAGAGTGGCTTACTAGAGTAAGAGGGATGGTAGGAATGTATGAAACAAGAAAATGACTTCTTGGCCAGGCGTGGTGGCGCACACCTTTAATCCCAGCACTTGGGAGGCAGAGGCAAGCAGATCTCTGTGAGTTCGAGACCAACCTGATCTACATAGCAAGTTCCAGGCTAGCTAGGGCTACCAGGAGACCCTGTCTCAAAAAAAAAAAAAAAAGAAAAGAAAAAGAAAAAAAGAAAAAGAAAATGACTTCTTCAGGATTGTGTGGACATCGGCCAGAAGCTGAAAGAAGGGAAATAGGGGCTGGAGAGATGACTCAGCAGTTAAAAGCCCTGGCTTCTCTTGCAGACAACCTGGGTTCAGTTCCCAGCACCCACATGGCAGCTAACAACCACTCCTAATTCCAGTTGCAGGGGATCTGACCTCCCTCTTTTGGCCTCCGTGAGCATTGTATTCATGGCATACATGCAAGCAAAACACTCATACACGTAAAATAAAAATAAATAATTTTCTTTCATTAAGAAAGAGTGGAGTGTGCAACGTGCACTTTTGTAAAAGCAGAGGCATGTGACAATTTTTTTTTTTAATAAAAGGAAGAGTTTACAGTTCCAGGGGAATTACAGTCCATCATGGCAGGGAGGCAAGGCAGCAGAGGTGGCTGGAGGAGACAGAGGCTAAGCTCTGCATCTTCCAGCAGGCACAGGAAAAAAGAGCAACCGGAGGTCTGGCAAGGCTTAAGAACTCTCTAAGCCCACCCCCAGTGACGCGCTTCCTCCAGGATAGCCACACCTTCTAAGACCTCCCAAAACAGTGCTATCACCTGGGGACAAAATGTCCAAATACTTGGAGCGTATGGGGGACATTTTCATTCAAATCACCACATTCTACCCCCTGGCCCCCATAGGCTCATGACCATATAAAATGCAAAATGCATTTAGTACAACCTTAAAAGTCCCCATAGTCATTATTAGTCTCAATACAATTCAAAAGTCAACAGTCCAAAATCTCTTCTGAGACTCAGGGAAATAGCTTAACTATAAGCCTCTGTAAAATCAAAAGACAAATTACATATTCCCAAGATACAGTGGAACCAAATTCATATTACCATTCCAAAAGCGAGGAATGGAGGCATAGTAAGGGAATACCGGACCAAAACAAGATCAAAAACCAGTAGGGAAAACATCAAATCCAGTAGCTCCATGTCCAATTTCTGGGACTTTACTTCTAAAGGGCTTAGACGGCCCAGCCTCTCTAGCTTTGCTGTGTGCAACACATCTCTCCTGTTCTGGTACCACTCCCTGTATGCAGGTCTTCTTGGCAGACGCCTCACAGCTCTGGCATCGCGAACGTCTTCTTGGGGTCTCCATTGCCAACCAGGCTTCACCTTCACAGTTTCACACAATGGCCTATCAGGGCCTTCTCTAGGCAGGAGAACCTCTGAACGTTGCCTGGCCGCAGCAGCTCTCTGAAACTGCAGAGGAAGAACTGATGACCCCTTCACTCTTGCATCGTTCATGCCGCTAAAGTCAGCACCAAGCTAAAGCCAGCACACTGCCAAGTTTGACTGCAAGTTTGATATGGACTCCAGCCTGCTTGATCCATTTTTGAAGCTTTTCTCAGGGGCTGGAGAGATGGCTCAGCTATTAACAGCACTGACTGCTCTTGCAGAGGACCCGGGTTCAAGTCCCAGCACCACATGGTGGCTACAAACCATCCTTAACTCCAGTTCCAGGGGAATCCGAAGCCCTCTTCTGACTTCTGCAGCATTGCATGACATGGGTACGCTCACATTGCATGTGTGGAAGTCAGAGGACAACTTTTAAGGGTCTGTTTTCTCCCATCTTTAAAATTTTTTTATTTTTATCTGCTACTTTTAAAATATTTTATTTTTGTCTTATGTGTATGAGTAGTCTGTCTACATGTATATAAGTGCACCCATGCATGCAATGCTGTGGGGGTAGAAGAGGGTGTTGGATCCCCTGGAGATGGAGCTACAAATGGTTGTTAGCTGCCATGTGGGTGCTAGGAACAGAGCCTAGGTCCTCTGCAAGAGCAGCGAATACTCTTAATCACTGGGCCATCTCTCTAACCCCAAGATTTATATATTTTTGTGTTATGCTATTTTGCCTACATGTAAGTGTACCACATACATACCCCGGTCAAGGAGACCAGAAGAGGACAGATCCCCTGGAACTAGAGTTACAGTGTACCACATTTGAAAAACTAGAGCCATGAGGGATAGAGAGATGTCTCAGTGGATAAGAGAACTGGCTGCTCTTTCAGAGGATCTGGGCTCGATTCCTATCACCCACATGGCAGTTTAACAACCATCTGTAACTCCAGTTCCAGGGGATTCCATGCCCTCTTCTGACCTCCTTGAGCATTACACGACATGAGTGCACTCACATACATGCAGGCAATATGCTCATACACATAAAATAAAAATAATAAATAAAAATAAATTAATTAATTTTTTAAAAAAGAAGCTTTTCTCTTCCGTGGTCCCTGAATCATTTTCCTTTCACAAGTTGGAGAAAAAGTGGAATGTACAATGAGCACTTTTCCAAAAGCAGAGGCATGTGACAAAATTTTGAAGATGTCTTGTTTGAGGGATGGAGAGGTGGTTCAGCAGTTAACAGTACTTACTGCTATTATAGAGGAACCAACTTCAGTTCCCAGCATCTACATATGGTGACTCCCAACCACCTATAACTCCAGCCTCAGGGGATCCTATGCCCTCTTCTGATCTCTGCAGGCACCTGCACAAACGTGGTATACACTTACACACAGACACTCACACATGCACATATAAAAAAGTAATACAAATATTTTTAAAAGACTAAATTATATGGGGGGACTGGAGAGATGACTTAGTTAGCTGTTCTTACAGAGGTCCCAGGTTTGGGTCCCAGCACCCACATGGCAACTAACAACCGTTCTTAACTCCAGTTCCAGGTGACCTGATGCCCTCTACTGACTTCTGTGAGTACTGCACACATGTGGTGCACTTACATACATGCAGACAAGACACTCATACACTTCAATTAAAGATAAATAAGTAAATATATAAATAAAAATATGTGAATAAAAAGTGTCTGACTTTAAATCTGAATCTCAGAAGGGAATTAAAAGTTAAAAGTCATGATCATGGTGACAGACAGTGACAAGATATGCAAGACACTCCCAATAACCAGTACTTCCCCAAAGAAAAGCTAATTCAAACCATACATGTAATCACCCAGATTGAAGAAACAAGTGCC
Source organism: Nannospalax galili (assembly GCF_000622305.1). Classification (NCBI taxonomy): domain Eukaryota; kingdom Metazoa; phylum Chordata; class Mammalia; order Rodentia; family Spalacidae; genus Nannospalax; species Nannospalax galili. The sequence continues at coordinate 11,556,003 of NW_008338715.1, read as the reverse complement.
CTTTTTCAGTTTTCAGAAAGAGGTGTTAAAAAAAAACAACAAAACCTTAATTTAAAATAAAGCATACCTTTTGGTGAGAAAACACATGAGCCCAGAGGCAAACAAAGGTAATATAATTAATTTTTAGATCAAATTTTGAATGAAGGGTGAGTATTTTACATTTGTCTGTCAAACTTGCGAGCATTAACAAGCAATTAATGACTCTTAAATTCAACAAAGCCATTATCAAACTAATAAAGGCAGTCATCATCAAGATCCACAGTCAGTCAACCCAAAATGGAAAAAACCAAATTAGCTAAATGAAGTGGGATGACAGATTAAAAAACAAAAGTAAAGCAGAATAAATAAAGCTACCAGCCTTGTTAATAGAAAAATTAAGAAAGTAGCTACTAACTCCTATGGATTTCTGTCACCTCAGGCCATCTCTGCTCCCCCATGTCTGTTGATTGCCCCACTTCGATTGCAAGGCACTGAAGTAGGGCACATCTCATAGCTTCATTCCACATTGAGCATTTCCTTGGCACTAAATGGGATATATTTTGTGGTTCATTAGTTCATTCATCCAGGAAATGATCACTAAATGCAAGTAGAATGCAAAGTATTGATTTGAGTGTGCTGGCTACACAATGATGAAAAAATAGGATTCCTGTCCTTGGAGGAGTTCATAATCCAGTGAGGAATACAACACACAAATGTAGTCACAATATAATATGCATACACTCATAAAAAGTAATTGCAACACAAAGATCTTTGCAAAAGGTACAATCAATGGGATCTGAAGGAGAGGTTGAATCCTTCCTGAGGAGGTGAGAGGCACCTGAGGAAGAGGCCCAACTTCAGCAGCAACTTAAAGGCTAAGAAGAGGTTGACCAGATTAGTGGTGCTGGGAGTTCACCGAAGCCCACTGGATCGTAGACAACTCATAAGTTCAATTTGCTAAATAATTACTGTTGAGGAAGCTTGAGATGGTGAGAGCTAGCGTCACCTCTCTCCCTTGCCTCAGTATTACCAGGAAAGCAGACCTCAGAAGAAAAGATCATACAGCATTTATTTCAAAAGCATCCTTTATCAAGAAGCTCAAACCAGTTCATTTTGTCCACTAGATCAAATGTCCTTTGGGAACTTTATGTGCTTGTCACATTCCAGAGAAAGGATTCTGTTAACCTCCAAGGCAATAAATCCTCTGTATCAGTCTATTGCCACAAATAAGTACTGGAAACTGGGCAATGTAATTATAAGAAGAGATCTATTTAGCTCACCATTTTGGAAGATGGTAGTCTACAAGCAGGATGTGATCTGGGTGAAGGCCCTTTTAGTTTCATCAAATCATAGCAGATGGCATCATAGCAGGAGTGTGTGTGAGCAAGATGTGACAAGTGATGAGACAAGAAGTTAAAGAAAGGTTGGGGTCCCATGAGAACTGCATTAATCCCTTCTGAGGAGATTCCTCCAACGACTGAACGTCCTCCCACCAGACATCACCTCTTAAAGATCACCACCTCTTAATGCTGCAACTGTGGGGAACCAAACTATATGCAAATTGTAACATCTTTTGAAACCAGTGGTTAGACACAGGGCTATTTATGGATTCAGTTTCACTTCATCCCTGAGAATACTGCCCTCCTAATTTTCACATTCTGTATACACTGAAGTGAAAAGTACCTCTGGCGTGTCTTAGCTGACACATATTTCTTTAATAAGTTTAATTTCACCCTTGAAAACCCATTTTAAATATTTGTTATTCAATAAGTCCTCATTTCACCAGTGAAAAGAAACATCAGATTTCCTTTGTTCTAATTCACACAGTCTTGAGGGCCGATCAAGCTGTGGTTCACAGAATCCCTTCTTTTAGACTCTCTAGAGGTGCCTATGATATTGGTAGCCACTAGTCATGTGTGGTTATTAAGCTTGGCTTCAAAGAAGCCAAATTGAGATGCTCTGTAAGTTTAAGGTGCATACCAGAATTCAAAAAGTACAAAGTAATGACCAAAAATATTATAAAGTATCTCATTAATAATTTTATATTGTTTACATGTCAAAATAATATTTAGTATATATTGAATTAAATAAAATATATTAAAAAACTTATTTCATCTGTTTCTTTTAACTTTTTAAAAATGGCTTCTAGCAAATTTAATATTAAATATGTGGCTTACATTATATTTCTATTGGGCAGTAATGCTCTAGGGTCTGGCATATGGAATTCCAAATTAGAATGCTGTTGGTCTTCTCTTGACCTGGCATTCATGTTTAAAATGCCAGTAGCCTTAGGTAGGCTGCATATAGCTTAATCTAAGTACAATGCCTATAACATCTAACTCTGTGTGTGTGTGTGTGTGTGTGTGTGTGCCAAAGAGTTTGAAAATAAAATTCATTGATGTAAGAAGACACATGAAATATATACAGCCATGGATTTTTTTTATTCTTTCTATGTAGAGAGAAAGAAAAGAAATTAATGACCAAAAATTTCATAAAACCATAAATGTTATTCAGAGAATTAAAATAGTGTGATGTGTTAAAGGGTGTCTAAGCAGATATTTTCAATTGGATAGTCCAGAAGACCTCTCTGAGGAGGTGACATTTAAGATGTTATCTGAATAACATACGGGAGCCAAACATGCAAAGATGAGGGTGGGTGGGAGTGAGGAAGGGTCTACGCTAAAGAAACAGCAACCTCACAAACTCAAATGTGGGCATGAGCTTGGCTTGAAGGGAAAGGAAATGATGTATGAAGATGTTGTTTAATGAGTTCTAGGGAGAGAATGGAGATGACGAAGGAGAAGGGACCCAGGCTCAGGCCCAGGAGAACACCTACAGTCAGAGGATGAGTGGAGGACACATCACAGGAGAAGACTGAGAGAGTGCACAGGAAGGAATACAAGTGTGTGGTATCACAACCAGGAGCTGATGCAGAAGTTCTGCTCAGGGTCTGGCATATGGAGTTCCATATGGCTGGTCTTTTTTGACCTCACATTCCTCATGAAAATGCTGGTAGCCTTAGGCATGATCACATATAGCTTAATCTAAGTAGCATGCCCATGACATCAAACTGTATGTACATGTCCAAGTGTTTTCAAAATGTGTTAGGAGAGATGAAAGCAGTCACCACTGAATTCAACTAAATGGATCCATTAGGTATTTAACAAGAGTCATCTCAACTGAGCAATGGAAATGCAACTGTGTAAGGACTAGGTTGAGAAGGCATGAGGCAGTAAGTGGAGACAGAGGCTTTTCTCACCCTTTGGAGCAGTTTTGGTGATGAGAGTGTCCATGTTGTGACTGAGACCACAGGACAGCAGAATGTAGGTCATATGGAGGAGTAGGGGGCCTAGAGGATGCCACTGAGGACTCTATCCCATAGCTGGAGAACCAAGGTCTTCATTTGTGAAGGGAGTTCTGGGAACCAGTGGAAGTATAGAGTCAAATGTTTCCGTTTAAAATATGTTTCTTGCAGGGCGTGGTGGCTCACGCCTTTAATCCCAGCACTTGGGAGATAGAAGCAGGCGGATCTACATAATGAGTTCCAGGACAGCTGGGGCTACAGGGAGACCCTATGTCAAAAAGACCAAAAAAAAAAAAAAAATGTTTCCTGGCTCTATTGAGAAGTAATCAGTATACAAAAGCACTGTGTGTAATTAATGTTTACAATTTGGTGAGTTTAGACATATGTATATATTCATGTTATCATCATCATAATCAAGGTAGTATATTCATCATCTCTAAAAGTTTCCTATGTTGGGGCTGGAAAGATGGCTCGGCTAGTAAGAACACTGGCTGCTCTTGCAGAGGATCTGGGTTCAGTTCTCAGCACCCACTTGATGGCTGACAACCATCCGTAACTCCAGATCCAGGGGATCCAACACTCTTCTGACCTTCACCCAGCAATGTATGACATGGGTACACTTACATGCATGCAGGCAATACACTCATATACATAAAAAAAAACTCATTTTTTAAAAAGTTTCCTGTGTCCCACTGTTGCTAAGTTTTTCCTACTCATTTCAAAATTTGATATTTTTGTTCATCGTGGGTGTTTTTAGTAATTTTAAGTTCTCAAAATATTGCACTAATATATCACTTACCCTGTTTACTAAGGTTGGGGCTTTTCCTTAACTTTTACCTCACCATCCTTAGCCTAATTCCAACTGTCTCCTGATAATTATATCAAGTAGTTAGCCATTCCAGAAAGCAAGAGAGGGTACTCATGACATTATAAGTGTAGGTGCCCTATGATGGAGCAGTCTAGCTCCTGGATATATAGCCCAGAAAACTGTTCTGACTCCTCTGCAAGAGACACAGATGAGGATGTGCCTCTGCAAAGTATTTATGATAGAGAAGAGACAAGCTGAAGACAACATCAGGGTCCATTGCTAGAAGACATAGTAAAGCAGTCCTGATGCATCCTGGAGAATACTAAGCCCAGTGTCATGAGCTAAATGAACAAACTTCAATGTAGATGAATCCTTAAAACATAGGGCAAGAAACAGACGGCAAATCATGATACCATTTCTTATGTGTAAATTGAAAAGCAAATGCATAGCACTATTGAAAGGGTACAAGCATTTTAAGGACACGCAGCAGATACATTGAAGTGAGCCTCCGTGGGGGCAAGGGAGTAGAGACTGGAGATGAAGAAAGAATGTATAAACTAAAAATAAAACATAAGAGGACTCTTGTGTGGGTCAAGGATGGCAATGTTTTATGACATATAATCAGTTCAACTCTTCTGTGAGGATGAAAGTAAAATAGAATTAATTCCCAAAAAATCAAGACAATAAGGGATTGGAAATATAGCTCAGTGGTAGAACATTTGTCTAGCAGGTATGTGGTCCTGGGTTTGATTCCCAGCACTGCAAATTTTCTTTGATTAATTCTGTTATATGAACTGGTTTCAAATCTATTAAGGACTGCACACACACCCTCAAAGCTGGAGTCTAGCCTCAGTACCGCTGTGCTGTCACTGGCTTGCCTCTGCTGTTCTGTAACAGATTTGTAATCCAACTCAACAGAATTTCAATTGTGTGTGGAATTCATATTTCAGACACTAATCCGTTCTCAACTGCTCAAAACACAAAATATTTATTTGAACTAGCAGATTCACACATCTTTGAATTAAATTATATACAAAAGGCAACGAATTGGAATAAAATGTGTTGGAAGAGAGAAACCTGTTCTACCATTCATAAATCCTGTCATCCAAAATACATGTGTTCTAATTTGAAAGAGCAATGAAATTCTCATTCCTCAAAGTCGTTGACCTAAAATAGAGAAAAAGCTAGAATATACTGAGTGGGCTGATCACAAGAAACAGCTAGACTAAATGAGAGCTAAGTTAAAACTAAAATTAGACCCAAATAAAATTTAAGCCTTATCACTAGTATTTCACAAAAATTTATAAAACCTGCAATCCCACTCAAAACATATTAATGTGAACATTACAGGCAGTTAAAAGAAACATGTCAATTGATAGACAAAACCAATTAACTTGAAAATCTGGTTAATAAGTTCAAGAATTGACCCTCAGTGAATTGATGGGGATTAAGGGACTAATCATTGCCTTTCCTCTCTCAAACTTGCCTTGCCAGTCATCAGAACTGTAGGGCACCTGGACCGAAATGCTGGGGGTGGGATGGGGAAAGAGGAGTGACATTGGCCCTAATATCTGTTTGTCATCAAAGACAGTCCCAATTATCAAGTGGCTGAATTTCAACTCATCCCCATCTTCCTGAACCTGATTACAGGAAGCCAAGTGGAAAAAATTAACCTTGGGCAGAATCCAGTCCACAAGCAGCTGCAGCCGAGTGGCCTTTTTAAAGCACACATCTGATCACCGCACTCCGCAGCTTAAATCATTTCAAGGACTTAGGCTCAAGTTCCAACTGTACCTTGTAGCCTGGAAGACTTTTCAGGATCAGCCTGGCCTTCTGACTTCAGTCAAAGTCCGTCACCTCCTCACCCTCCTGTTTGGGTTCTAGTTGTCCTATGCTCTGAGAAGTTCCTCAGCTGTCCATGGTCACTGGGCTCTCCTTTTTCCATGCTGTTCTCTCTGTCTGGAACACTCTCTTCCTATACCTTGCACTCCCAAATGCCTGCTAAATAGCCTTTACAGTTCCTTATAGACACAGTTCCTCCAGGAAGCCCAAGGTAAAACTTACTACACATCCTACTACATCAGTGCTGCATTCCCCACTGAAGTCCACACTGCCCTTTGTTCCAGACTACATTTTCAGGAACGTCCTGATGGTGAAGTGTTGGAAGTAGAGATGGTGTATCCCCCCTGGAGCAGAGCAAAGTGGCTTCTAACTTATATGGCAGAGATAATATCTCTTCCATACAAGGGGAGGTATGCTTAATGACCATCAAAGATGGATTCTGGGGCTGGAGAAATGCCTCAGTGGTTAACAGCACTGACTGCTCTTGCAGAGGACCTAGGTTCGATTCCCAGCACCCACAGTGACTAACAACCATATATAACTCCAGTTCCACGGGATCAGATGTCTTCTTTTGACCTCCACAGGCATTACAAGACACGGGTGCACTTGCACAGATGCAGGCAATACACGCATATGCATAAAATAAAAATAATAATAAATAAAAAATTTTAAAAAGACATGGATTCTGTAAGTTCAGAGTTTCTAATGAGGCAAGCCACTGTGTACGTGTGTGTCTATCCATGGTTCCCTCATAGGCTCTGGAGAGAAGGGTAGATGGTGTGACTTCAACATGGTTTAACCCTCAGAAACGCATGCTGAAATTTGATATTCAGAGCAAGGTGTAAGAGCTTTGAGAGGCTGTGAAGAAACAAGACCCTCACTCTGTAAATACACATTCAAGAAGCTATCAAAAGTGAAACAGTTTTTATTTTTCCATTCTACAGAAACAGAGGTCAGCTGACAAAAATGCAGAGAAGACCAAAAAAAATGGGTGTCCTGTCAATTTGGCACAAGACGGTTGTATTTGTTGTTTCTTGGTGCTGTGATAAAACACCATGACCAAAAGTGATTTATGGGAGAAAGAGTTTATTTTGACTTCCAGAGTGAGAGTCCATAATGGCAGGGGAGGAGTGGCAGTAGGCCGCCAGAGAAGGAACTGACTGATTACATCTCCATCCACATGCAAGAAGCAGAGAGAGCAAACTGGAAGTGGAGCGAGGCTATAACCCTCAAAGCCCACCCCCAGTGACACACTTCCTCCAGCAAGGCTCTACCTCCTAAAGCCTCTATAGCCTCCCCAAACAGAGCCAACAACCAGGATCTAAGTGTTCAAATACCTAAGTCCATGGGGGGCATTTCTCATTCAAACCACAACAGTGTTTTTCATTTAAAACAAACATTTATTTATTTATCTTGTATATGTGCATGGGTGCATGTGTAGAGGTCAGAGGACAACTTGCACGAGTTGGTTCTCTCTTTCCACCATGTGGGTCTCAGGGATTGAACTCAGGTCATCAGGCTTGGTGACAAGTGCCTTTACTGCTGAGCCACCTTGCTGGCCCACAACAGTGGTTTGTAAAGTCCTTGTTGGTGAAAATTTTCTGCCCTCTTTTTCTCTGGTACTTTAGAGAGTTATAAATCTTCACACTAATCTAGCATAGTCCCCTACACAAATTCTTCATCCTCTTGATTCAGGACACAAAGCTTTATCTAGTGACTATCTTGGGACTTGAAATTCCTTCCTTTTCTGATCATAGACTCAGTCATGTAGCAGACTGCCTGAGTGTACCTAGACAAGCAGGCTTCAGCTGCCAGCTAGGGAAGGGAGGGTCCTACTGCCTCCTGATTATCTGTGATTCTTTGATGAGCTCTAAGTGCACCTCATACTGAAAATGGACCATAATGATTTATTTTTTACAGATGTGATGGATCTTTAAGAGGCCATTGTCATGAAGAGGGCTTACTGCCTTTCTTGTGAGAGCAGGCTATTCTAAAACAAGCCCACCTCTTTTGTTTTCTCTCTTCTGCACATGCCTGTTTGCCCTGATTTCTACTTGGAATTGGATAACATGCAAGAACCAGATCTTCAAAGATGAGAATAGGTGAGAGTGAGGGGTGGTCTGGATGCCATGCACTCAGACCTCCCAACCTCTAGAACTGTGAGCCAAGATAAATGTTTTTCCTTTATAAGTGACTCAGTCTCTAAGTTTTTGTTATAGCAACAGGAAATGGGGTAAGATGGAGACTGATACAGGTATGCAGTTCATGCCCCTTACTAGGAAGTGAATGATAAAGCCCCTGTCTCTGACCCAGAAACCTCACGTTTTCTACCCACGTCCGTAAAACTCTGATAGACTAACTTTCTGGTATGGATGGTGGGAAAGCAGACCTTTCTCAGTTCTTGACAGTAACATATAAGTATTAATTTCCTGGTTTAAATGACTGCATTGTAGCTTAATAGAATTATGTCCATGTTTGTAGGAAACATACCTTCAAGTGTTTAGGAGTGATGGGCCTCATGTGGGCAAATTAATCTCAAAGAGCAAAA
>NW_008338715.1:11529682-11547455 GCF_000622305.1 Nannospalax galili | reverse complement strand
AATAAATAAATAAATAAATAAATAGTATATTGCACTTGCAACTTTTCTACATGTTTGAGATTGCTTCCGTTTTTAAAAAATTGATCAGTGGACTCAGGTGATATTAGCCTGACTCATCCAAGATAAAGTTCCTTATTAACTTTGTACTTTATAGTTTCAGCATCCATCAATGAACCATTACTGCCGAGATCCAGTATTAGAGGCCCCAAAGTAATGATTCCATTATTCCTTCTGAATTTAGAAGCTGTAAACCTGCTATAAGAAAGAACTTTTTCTCATCAACTATTTGGTTGCCTTGAACCAAAGTTGATATAGAAAAAGCAGAGAAGAAAAAAAAATTGTCGATTCTCTACCTTTATTTCCAAAGTAATGGTTTGTTGTCCTAGGGAGTTACCAAAGAGCTCTGTTTTTGGTTGTTTGCTCTGTATAAGCTTGTAATTTCTATATTCTTAGTGTTTTCAACCATGGCGATTATTATGCTTTTTGGTGCTCAAATTGCCTCTCTCAAACCACTGTCAGTCCCTCCAAGATGAATGCAGTATCCTTACGTTGTGACTGCCGGTCTTTGATCACTTCCTTGCTTTGGGAACAGCAAAAGAGTCCAGCTTCACCTTGTGTATTTCTTGCCCCAGATCTGAAAGACCCGTTGGGTTCTTTGAAGGAGGAACAGACATTTGGAGGCTACATTCTAAGAGGTGGTCATTGCTACTAGGTCACCTTAACTCTGATCATTTCAGTGGGTTGAAGGAGGAGATGTGTGTTAAGTCATCAGTTCATAGTGGTGTTTTCAAGGTTTCCAGAACTTCTTTGGTTCTATCTTTTACTCATATACTCAGCCTTGGTTCCTGGATACCTTGACACATTTACTTATTTATTTCTTTCACACTATAGTATGCCCGTGTGATTGGTAGGTATATCAGAATTCTTTCAAAACAACCATACCACCAATAAAACATGCAGTCCCCTGAATGCTGTTGAATGTAGTCAGATATTTCTCTGTGGTTATTATTTGTCATTGGAGTATTCCTCAAAGGCTTACACAGTCAAACTGTGGACTTGATGATCATTTCTTAGGATGACAAACTGTCCTGGTTCACCCAGGAATGGGAGGTATGTCCAGCTCAAGGTTACAACCTGAACAGTCACAGGCAACCCAGGAGGCCTGGCTAACCTATTTGAAGTAATTGTCTCCTCTGTGCTTAACCGTCAACTTGACATGGAATCAGATTCATTGGTGTGAGTTGGTTCTGTTGTTTTAGGAATTAGTTTTACAAATGCCTTTAAAATTTAAAATGTTTGCATTGCTCCAGGGCCAAAACAACATGAGGAAAGCACATTCAGAGAAGCCCAATTTCCTGCTATGTTTCCTTCATCTTATTCCCTCTTACCATTAAAAAAAGAACTGTCTTGGGGCTGGAGAGATGGCTCAGGGGTTAAGAGCACTGGCTGCTCTTGTAGAGGCCCTGGGTTCGATTCCCAGCACCCACATGGTAGCTAACAACCATTTGTAGCTCGAGTTCCAGGGGAATCCAACATCTTCTTCTGACCTCCATGGGCATTGCATGTCACAGATGCACTTACATACATGCAGGCAATATATTAATACACATAAAATAAAAATAATAAAATATTTTTTTAAAAGAAAGAAATATCTTTAGGTATTTATTTTACCAAAGTTTCTTTATTGAAAAAATAAGCAAATACATGCATATAATGTTGCCTCCCTTTCTTAAAAAAAAATAGCATCTTGTAAGCACTATTTTCATACATAGTTCTGTATTTAATCTAGACCTGCCAAATCATCTGCCTACATAATCACACCTGTCACCCTCAGAATGGGCCTGAGCCTAGTACTCCAAAATTGGAAAAAACAACCCAACAAGCTAGGGGCAGAGAGAGATGAATGAGCTGGGCTACCTGTGATAGAAAACTCTAGACTTTCTCTCCACACCATGACCCTGGAATTACCTACAAAATCTCAAACAGCTTTTAAAAAAAATGTTGCTGGGCTCAGACAAAGGACATTTAGAGATTTAAAATAATAGCAAGTGTGGATGGTGAAAGAAATTGCTTTCAGTGCCCAGCCGTGGGGGGATGAGAAATCATTGAGCAGAGAGGACCCCTGTTCAGTTACAAAGTGCTGCAAAGTGAAGTGCATGGGGCGGCTCCGTCTTCTGGAGTGACAGGACACAAAGGGCTCAGAGCACTGTCTGCCATTTGTGGGATTGTGTGGGACTTGGCACAGGAAAGAAGATTGGGAACTGGAAGAGGAGCCATTTATGAGCGCCAGTGATTTCCTTCAGACAGAGAGGAATAGTCTCCTCCCCCTATTTTATTTTATTCATTCTGTGAAGAGATACACTCATCCTTTGGCAAATGGAACCCAGCAAGCTATAGACTGAGCATGGGTGATGGTACTGCCAGAATATCCCAGGCATGGCTGCCCTGATTTGTGGGCTGAACTGGTGGGTGTCTGCTTGCTTTAAATTCAGGACAGTCCCAAGCTCCCCTGCCCTCTCACTCTTCCTTTCTTCAAGGACTACTCCCCTATCTCACTGCCTTCTATCTGGGAAGGATACATTCTCTTAGCTGACAAGGAAAATGAGTTCAGTCTCTTGAGGATCACCCTGTCACACACTTCTGGTAGGCAGAGGAAGTAGGAGAGACTCCAAACAAATGGTGGTAGCAGCTTCTGATTTGAAGAGCAAGTGTATAAAGCGAGTCCTTGGAGACTGGCTTTGTGGGTTTGAATTCTGGCTCTACTGTCCTATGGAAGGATTGTGGGCATATTTCTCATTCTTTCTGCCTCAGTTTCTCACTTTGCAACTAGGAGAAACTGAGGCTATACCCATTTCATGGTTGCCAAGAGCCTAGAGCTGATGAACTGGTAGTTCCCAAAAGATGTCTACTTAAATTTCAGAACACGACCCTATTTGGAATGTCTCCAGGTAAGACTGGTCTATCAACTCCAGACTTATGGCATCCTTTGAGGTTGAGTTAACAGTTTTCCATCCTGGTTTTTCGAGCTGCTGAACGTGGGTGAGATATATCCATGAGTCCCAGTTTTCTTGTTTGAAATACACCTAAAAATAACTGCTTATAGGTTTTTTTTCTTTTTCCATTTGTGTGTGTGTGTGTGTTTGTGTGTGTGTGTGTATGTGTTTGTATGTGTGGGCACATGTGCATGGGAGCATGCTTGTGCATGTGGAAGCTCAACATTAATGCTGGGAACCATCCTTTATCCCTCTTCTACCTTATAAAATCAGGCAGGGCCTCTCAATCAAACCGGAGTTCACCAGCCAGCTTATGTTGGTAATCTAGTCTTGCCCCTTCTGAGGGTGGAATTACCAGCAGCTGTCACACCCACCCAACATTTACATGGGTTCTGGGGATGGGAACTCTGTTTCTCACACTTTCATGGCAAGTGCTTTAATCACTAGACCACCTCTCCAGCCCCTACTTCTAAGTTTTAATGAGTACACATATTTAAGGTACCCAGTGTGGAGCTTGGTATGTGAAAATGTTCAGAAACATTAGTTCCCTTGATTTTCCATATACAAATTCTTACAGGACACAATAGGAATTTCCAGCTCAATATGTCCCTGAGTGACCTTGTTGAAGCAGTTCTCACTCTACACCTGCCCTCCTACTTTATGTCCTGATCCAGCCTTACCATTATACTCAGTCCCTCAAGTCCAAACCTAGACATTTTCAAAGTGTTTCCTTTTATCTAGCCTTTACAACTACAAAAATCACAAAACGCTGTTGATTTTAGTTTCCAACCGGCTCTTGGGTCTGTCCCTTTATTGCCACCCTCCTCTGCACTGTCTTCCTTCAGAGAGGCAGATTTCTCATTTGTAGCTCTGGGACATCTTTCCCAGGGCTCCCTGCTCATCCTGTCCCACCAGCCCCCAGCCCTCTGCCCCTCCCTGTACTACCACCCAAGCAACCTTCTGCTGTTTTAAATCTTCCAGTTGTCCCTGAGAAACTAGAGACAGAAAGAGGTCAGGGCTAGCAAACACTTGAGAATGCAATTGCCTGGAAGTCTTCAAAGCTCATGTGCTCAAAGCCTGGAATTCAAATCCCCCTGAGACCGGAAATGAGGGACGGAAAGAAAAACATGGCAGCTCCACGCAAGCCAACTGGCTGGTCCACCTGTCTTCTCTCTGCAGATAGCCTTGAATTAATTGAGTTCAAGCAAGGTTAGCCTTCTCTGAACTGAGAGTCGGAGTCAGGCTCACCTATCAGAGACTGCCAGTTAGGATGCTGTGGTGATCCTCTTGACTTGCTGCGATCCTCAGTGTTCCTGAGCTGTCAGCGGGAAGGGTGGTACATCTACTAAGAAGTAAGAAAATACCTCCTCCTGCTGTGTGCCACCTCCCTAGACTCACACTCTGGTCACAGTTCTTGCATTCCCCAAACATACCACACTGATTTCTGTCCTGAGGGCTTTGCACCCGCTGATCCATATTCTTTTTAATGTTTTTTAAGGATTTGTTTTGTTCTGAGTTTTTTGTTTGTTTTATGTTTTTTGTTTGGTTTATTCTTTTGAGACAGGCTTTTACTATGTAGCCCACAGTGACCTCAAATCACAGTAATCCCATCTCTGCCTCCAAAACACTGAGATTATAAATATTTAGTTTGTTTCTTTTTCTTAGATTTTATTTATTTATTGTATGTGTGCATATGAGTGTTTTGCCTGCATGAATATAAGTGCACCATGCTTGTGCCTGGTACCTGGGGAGACCAGAAGGGGGTTGACTGCTGAGCCATCTTTCCAGTGCCCATATTCAGTTTCCTTCCTTGAAGATAAACTCTAATGAGATCAGACTTGGAATGATCCCTGGCACACAGTAGGTGCTCAATAAATGTACCCTGAAAGCATGACTCTTGTTTTCGTTCTCTTGGACAAGCATTTTCCAGTTGGTCTGTCTATCCTCCTAAACTCAGCTCCTATGCTGCCGCTGCAATTGCCTTGACCTTGCGTCACCTTCCTGCCTCACTTTCTCTTGAACACCCTTTGGATATCTTCCATAGCCCTTTATGACTGTGCTTATCCTGTCATTTATATTGGTGTCTTTACAAAACTGTCTCCTAGGAGACCAAGCATCACAGAGGACAGGGGCCAAATCTTACAGGTGTGTACACACACACACACACACACACACACACACACACACTGTTCTCAGCATACTATCCTATCACCCAAACAACCTGAGCATCATACAAGTAAATGAGAAAACAGAAGGGGGGGGGTCTCTAACTTGTATAAGTGGAGGGAGGTGGGTCAGCAAAGGATTACCAGAAGTAGGGTTGGCAGAAGAGAGATTGGAAAGAAGTCTTCACTAGGGAAAAAGGACAGTTCAGGAAGGAGAAACATGTCAACTCTGCCCAGAAGAGTCCAAGTCCTTTGGGAAAGTATTGCTAAGGCCGTAGGACTGGCCAGGCAGAGCTGAAGAGAACGATGCCTCCACCTAAGAAGCCCTCTTCATACCAGAGCCAGGAGTGGTCCCCAGCTGTCCTCCTTCACAGCTGGGGTCAGCAAGGAGAACATGCAAATTGCTATCCTGGTGGCAGTTTTGCCTGGAGGCAATTTCTGAGACCACACAATAGATGTTTTCAAATAGATGGTATTGAGTATCTACAATGTAATGAGATCAGGACTAGGACTGCCAGCATGTAGCACAACAGGAAAAAATATCATTTGTGGCAGGCTCACAAGTCCTATTTGCATAAAGCTGATGAACCCAAAAGCACACAGTCCCAATGGGGTGGAAATCGCAAAGCCTTCTCCCAGGTTTTTGTTTGCTCTGGATGGCAGAAGCCTATCAGATGAATAACCTTCATAATTAGAGATCTGAGATTTCTCTAGAGCCAAAGGAGGCTATATAAGATGGATTCCTAAATATCTAAATGCATTCAGTCAGATATTCCTTTTATTGCTACATTAGAAGAGATGAAATTTTTCATCCTGAACTGTTTTGTAGCTGTTATGTTCCTGAAGACTCATCGATGCTGCCCCACACCCCTCCTAAACATCCAGGACGCCAGCAAGGCAGCCTACCTGTGCATTCCTGAGCACCTCTCCAGAGATTTGACTGTAGGGCTTCAGGTTTTCCGTAGACCACGTCCTCCATACCCCAACCATAAGCTCACAGAGATAATGGAGCTATGGTGCATTGGTAGAGGGAACACAGGCCTCCCTGAGTCGGAACTTTTTTTTTGTTACATTAAGGGAATTGAATTATGTGAACTTTGAAGTCTCGCTAACATTTTAACCTCCTCAGATTCCTCTGCCTCCTCCCTCCATACTTCCCGGCCTTACAACAGGACATCAAATTTAACAAAGGGACAAGATTCATGATGTAAGAGCTTGTAGTTGAATGAATATGAAAGGAATTGCAGCCCTGTTCCAAACACTGTGGAAAACGTCCTCTGTGAGTATTTCTACAGGCAATGTATCATCAGGGACCCTGGGTTTGACTGATAAATGGTGAGAACGTGAGGCATCCAGTGGGAAGGTAGGGCAGCCTTTCTGCACACCAGAGGCTCTCAGAAGAAGCACAGCGAATTGTGTGCCTCTATGGGGACTGAGGGAGATGCGGGTGGAGCATCCTGCAGAAAACAGGGGCATCTGCAGAGAGCCGAGGGTGGTTCAGGGAAGATAGTGAAAGGACAGAGAAGACAGCGAGGCCCTGGCTGGGCATTTCCTGCCCCTGAGTGGCAGCATACTTTAAAAATCCCCACCCTGGCAGGAGCCAGAGCAGAAGGTATAGTTCCCAAAGTCTACCAAAGATAGTGGCATTATCAGGTGAGGCCTCGTGTGTGTGTGTGTGTGTGTGTGTGTGTGTGTGTGTGTGTGTGTGTGTATTGGTTTTGGGAAAAGATCACAGAGAAGCAGGTACTCAGCCCTGGCCAGTTGTAAATTTTCACACTGAGAACTGCAAGGTCTGCAATTTTATGTGGAATTGTACGTTTGAAATATTAGCAACTACATCAAATTTAGAATACTGTGCATTCCAAACAAAGCATTCTGTGGGCCAGATCTGAACCTCCAGAGGCATTTATGCATAATGCTGGGGTAAGCAAAAGCATTTGCTAGTGGTGGGCTTGAGCCTGCCATGGGGAAAGGATGTGAGAACTCTTAAATAACCCAGGAAAGGAAGACCAGACTTAAAACTCAGAATACCTCTGAGTAAGGAAAGCTCGGACTACTTGAACTAAGGGAAAACCTTGGCTTTTCCAGGAAAGCTGCACGGTCAGAGACCACTTAGGGATGTGTGTGTCAGAATGCATACGCCTGTGGTTAACATTGGTTGGGCAGAAACTGCAGGAGAAGACAAGAGGGGGTAGATAAGATGGCTCAGTGGGTTTGGGTACCTGCCGCCAAGACTGATGACTTGAGTTCAGTCCCCAAGACCGACATGATGGATGACACCCCCCCCCACACACACATAAACACACAGGTAAATCGCCTCTGGTTCACAGCCCAAGAAAGAAAGGAGGTCAGAAAAAGGTAAGAATAAATGAAAACTCTGGGTTATAGGGTTATAGAAAGAGCAAGTTCACTTGAAAAACACAAAGCAATGTGTTCAGGAGGCTAGACTGCGAACACACACCTGTTTTCCAGAATGAGACTGCATACGATTCACGAGCCGGAATCATTCCCACTGCTGTCAACACTAGTGCCACGTAAACACTGGGCTGATGTCGCTGTGCTCTAATGAACAAAGTGAGAAGGTTATAAAGTAGGACTGGAAGAGCAAGATATTTGAATGGCCTCTGTTCCAGGTCCTGTATGGTGCCTTGTACACGGTGACTGTTTTGCTACTCTCGGCATCATTGCAAGACAGGTGATCCTTTGCACTGCCATTTCACAAATGAAGAATTGAGGCAAAGAGTGCCAACGTGACTTATCCAATGACAGAGCACAAATGGGAAGTGGAAGAAGTGTAATTTAAACTGATTTGGCATATAACCAGTAGCACTAAACGTTTCTGTCCACCTTGAGGAACTGTTGTGTAACTTTGATCTATGGCTTCCCAAGATTAACCCCAGCCTATCTTTAGAGGATTGCAAAGGATTTAGAGACAGTGCCTGAAAACTTAAAACACTGCCATCCCAATCAATACAATTGATAATATTTGTCACTAAATATTATAACTGGATCTGACATTCAAAATACTGTCTAGGTGACAGAGATACACTTCAGTGGGCTGAGAGGTGACTGATGGATGGAGAAGAAGCAGCAGGTGTAGCTCCTCTTTGGAAAAGTTGGATGTTTGAAGTTTGCTTTTAAGAAGGATGATTTGGGGCTGGAGAGACAGTTCAGTGGTTAAGAACACTGACTGTTCTTGCAGAAGACCCAGGTTCAAATCCCCGCACCCACATGACAGCTAACAACTGTTTATAACTTCAGTTCCAGGGGATCTGATGGCCTCTTCTGTCTTCCTCATGGCAATACATGCATGTACATAAAATAAAAATACTAAGCTATTTTAAAGGAAAGATGATTTGCCATGATTGTTGTAGACCGAATTGTGTCCCCCACACATGACTGTGGTGAAGCCCTCTCCCCTGATGTAATGGTAGTAGGAGGTCAGATTTGGAGGACGAGATTGTGTCATGAAGGTGGAGCCATCAAAACAGGATTAGTGCCCCGTACTGACACCAGGGAGCTCTCTCTTTCTCCCTCCAATATTGAAGAAATTGATCACCTTCAAGCTGAGAAGAGAGCCATCACAAGATGCTAAGTCTGCCAGCACCTTGATCTTGGACTTCCCAGCCTCCAAACTAAGAAATAAGTGTCAGGTGCTTAACCCACTCAGCTTGGCACTAAGACAGTGACTGCAAGTGGAAGAGGGAGTGGAGGGTGCAAAAGGAAAGGGGCTGGTGATGAATGCAAAGCCCCTGTGTGATGGAGAGAAGAGTGCCAGGGGCCCAGTTCAAAAATTCATCCCTGCAGGGCCAGAGTATGGCTCAATGGACCAGGGTTCAATCTCTAGGACTGAAACGGGAGGAAGGAAGGAGGGAGGAAGGGAGGGAGGGAGGAAAGAAGGAAGGAAGGAGGGAGGAACAGAGGGAGGGGGGAGGGAGGGAGGAAGGGAGGGAGGAAAGAAGGAAGGAAGGAGGGGAGGAAGGGAGGAAGGGAGGAAAGAAGGAAGGGAGGGAGGGAGGAAGGAAGGAAGGAAAGAAGGAAGGAAGGAGGGAGGAACAGAGGGAGGAAGGGAGGGAGGGAGGGGAAAGAAGGTAAAGGAAGAGGAAAGAGAAAAGGAAGAAGTAGGGAAGGGAAAGAAAAGGAAAGCGGTGATTCCTGCCTCCATCCCTTGTAGTGTAGCCTCAGTGTACACAGAAAACAGGGAGCAGGGGAGGGAGGGGAGAAGAGTTTGAGAAAGGAAAGGAGGGGGGGGGGGAGGGGGAGGGAAGGGAAGGGAAGGGAAGGGAAAATCATCTTGCTGGAAAGGAGTAGAAGCACTTTTGCCTCAAACCTGGGGAAAGAAGTAAAGAGTGAATGGAAAATGTAAGTATATTTTGATATAAAGGGAGAAAATTGAGGGACTATATACTTCCGTTCCAGCTAGGAATGTAGCTCAGTGCATAGCATGTTATCAAAGATATGCTTAGTATGTACAAGGTCCTGGGTTCAATTCTTGGCACACACACAAAAACATCAACCTCATTCCTTTGTAAGTGGAGAAAAAATTGACAACAGAGGAAAGGAGGGACTGGAGAGATGGCTCAGGGGTTAAGAGCACTGGCTGTTCTTCCAGAGGACTCAAGTTCGGTTCCCAGTACCCATATGGTGGCTAATGACTATCTGTAACTGCAGTTCCAGGGGATCCAACACCTTCTTCTGGCCTCCACAGGCATTGCATACATGGTGCACTAATATATGTGCAGTCACAACATTCATATATATAAAATAAAAATAAGTCAAAACATTTTAAGAGAGGAGAGGCACCCAGATTAAGAAAGGGACCTATGCTGGTAACAAGCAGTCATACTGATTTCTGATGCAGCTCTGACTTTTTCACTCCATGAGTTCATGCATATAGATTAGATATTGTTCGACCTTCCCTGTACCTTAGGATTCAGTAACAATAGTCCTATCAACCACAACTGAGTCAAAAAAGGGTTGAGCAGTCTGGAGGTGGGATTAGATGGACTCTATCAGTAAACCTAGCAGCCCTAACTTCCCAGATGTGATGAGGGAAGCAGAGCAGAGAAGACTTAATAAGAGGGCCACAGCGGGATGTCAGGGGTTGCAAGAGTGGCTGAGAAGCAGGTGGGTGGAGGAGAGAGAGGAGGAGCAGCTCTTCGGACGTGAATCAAAGAAAGCTTAAGCTATATACAAGATTTCTCCAAGGGTATTCCATGGAAATTTAGCTCCCTGTGGTTGGATAAACAGAAATAACTGCATGCTATATTCTCCAATGAGGACTGATATTTCAAATCAGCACATGAAAGGCTCTGAGAAAACCTATGGTAAAGAGACCTTGGATCAGATTTAAAAAAATGCAGTTTGATACAACTGCTCTCTGGAGAAAAAGAAAAAAACAATAATAACAATGGCAGGTTGTCGAAAAAGCTACATTCACGATCAACTAAAGATTGAGGTAGTGCTGAGTCTGCAACACCAATATGAGAAGCAACAGTGGTCTCTGAATGCCCCCTATGAAGAGTGGGGTCAGATAACCGCAGGACTTTCATCTTACTGACTGCAGTCTGCAATTTGGGGGCCAACATGAAAATATTTTTGGTTATAAGGAAGAAGCTGGGCATGAAGGAAAGGATGGAGAAATTCCCATGGCCAGGAAAAGGGTTCTTGGGAAACACAGCACATTAAAAATGCTCCTGCTTCATTTTCCCCAAGAAAATTTCATCAAAGACAAAAACAAACAAACAAAAATTCTCAAAACGGTTGCATGTTATTGATGTTTCTTTCAGGAAACATTGTATGTCACCATGTGTGGCACTGAGATGGTTTGGCATGTGCAGATAGTGCGGGAAGAAAGTCGATTCAACCCAGAAGTTCCCAAAATATTTGTTCAATAACCCATTCTCTTATTATGCCTACTGACATCTCAGAACTAATATGCCTGAACTTGGAAACACTCTGATTTCATTCATTCTCCCTTCACATAATCTGAATAAAGTGAAGGGATTAGAGGAATGTCTAAATGTGACATGTGGACAAAATCTCAAATACTCAAAATACCTAACAGCATGACTTCCAGTAAAGCATGTAGATCATTGTCAGCCTAGAGCCGTGTTCAGCCCTGCAAGATCCTGCTTTCTTCTTTGGCTATGTGTAATTGTTGTACTAAAATTGAGAGTCATCTTTTAGGACTGGCAGGGACCTTGGGCACTTTGCTGTTCAAGTTCCTCCTTGTACACAAGAGGCAATATATGGCCAGCTAATTACACAAACTAACCTGCTAGTGGCATGGGATGACAATTATTCTGAAATTCAGAAAATACATCACTGCTCATTATCCTAGATCCAGGTCTTCAGAGCTAACCTCTTCTTCTTTGATCCCCAAACCCATGTGCTTAGCATCTATAGTTGTTCATAAATATTACCCTTTGGAATGAGACCATAGCATTGCAGCATCACTTGTTTATAGACGAAACTAGTTGACCCCGTATTAGTTAAGATAAGCTAGGATAGGCTGCAATAACAAAGTCAATCAAGTTACAGCTTAATGTAACACAAGGTTATTTCTTGCTCACATTCTAGTCCAGAGTGGTTCCAGATCTACGGATGGGTAGGGTACTCTTCTGGTATTTAAGAGCGAACAAGGTAGTTGGCAGCTCTGTCACCTTTAGCATGTGCTTCCAAGATTATTTACAAGACTAGAAGCAGCTGCACATCCGCTCTTCTACATCTGGCTGGAACTCAGTTACATAAGCATAAGAGAGGGTAGAAAACGTAGTGAGTGCAGTTGTGTCCCAGGAAAGAGGACAGACAGCTTGGTGAGCAGTGGTAGACCCCACCACAGTTCTATGGTCACTGTTTTCCTGTGAATGTGCAACATGTGGTTTATTATCTGCCTTCCCATTTATACAGGGTGAGTAATGGCAGCTGGGGTCATTGGTGTCTTTTGTTCCTATCACTTCCCAGCATTTCTGGTTGTCTAGATTGTATTTAGAATAAATTCATTACATGTGTATTATAAATACAGATGTTTTCTCAAACTCCCTATGAATGTTAATAACTCTCTTGTATGAATAAAAGACACATACTGGGAATGGCAAAATGGCTCAGCAGGTAAAGGCATTTGGTGCACAGCCTGATGACTAAGTTTGATCCCTAGAACCCATAATGGAAGGAAAGGAAAAACTCTCCGAAGCCGACTCCTGATCATCACACATGTACTGTGGCATGCACAGGACCACACTCACATGTCATACACAGAGACACGATAATAATAAATAAATTTTTTAAAGTAAAAGAAAAGTGGGAGTTGGAAAGATGGCTCAGTGGTCAGGAGTACTTACTGCTCTTGCAGAGGACCCAAGTTCAATTCCTAGCATCCACATCAGATGGTTCACAAACCTTATAGCTCCTGCTCCAGGAAAATCTGACACCCCTGGCTGCTTATGGGGACCAGCACTCACATACACATTAACCTCCCCTCAAACACATGATTAAAAATAAAATAAAACAAAAAAATGTTAAAGAGCACGATGGCAGAGAGCCTACAGTCTAACAAGCAATGGGTTTGGGTTCAGACTCATCTACTTGCCAGCTGTATGGCCAGGACAAGATAACTTAGAACCCCAATGTCCCTTAATCATAAATTCAAAGTGCACATATTAGGCCCACCAAGATGGCTGTTCCCAGAGAGCACAGTGTCGCTATTGTTTCCTGTATTCGTTCACTATAGGCTCTTCCTTGAGGATTCAGTTCAGGCATGAATCAGCTTTGTTTAGATGGTCTCAACAGCAGTGCTGCTTGGGCCCTGGGGTTAGAGGTGAAACACTCCATCCAAGCTTCACACTTGAACAAGCCATTTCGGTGAGCCATCTATCTCTCCTTAAAATATAACAGAAAAACCAATTTTTCTATAAACTTTTTCTGTCATGCCCAAGCCACCAATAGCTTATCTAAATCTATAGTTATTTTGTGTTTGAGCCAATTGTTAAACTAAGATACACCGCAGGGTCTAGTCTTAGAGACCCGAGTGATGAACAGAACAGTGAAAGTGATGCTTTACCACAACTAGAGGTATGTTTCTATTTTCTAATATGCAAGTCTTTTCCCAAGACTCAGTATAATTTATATACACTTGTGTAGAATCAATGTTTTTTTTGCATTAAGGTTATAATACTAGATAAAAGTATAAATAAATATTTTAAATTTTATTTCCACTACCCACATGGTAACTAAGAGGAAAGGACTGATTGAACCGGGGCACTACTATAGTTCTAATTTCCCAAGAAACTCTAACAATGATGGTCATGAAGCAATTTGCCATGGAAAAAGTGAAGGGATAGCACAAATGTCTCAATTTAATAAATGGGAAAACAGGCCATGGTTTGTCAAATACTGTGTTCAGAAAAGCTATAATAGAGCCAGTAATGGAGATTCGCTTCTGTAATCCCCAGTGCCTGAGAGGATGAGGCAGAACGACAGCAGTTTCGAGAGGAGCCTGAGCTACTTAAGGAGTTCCAGGTCAAATTGGACTACTTAGTGAAACTCTGTCTCAGTAACAAAACTAAGCAAACAAACAAGCAAACGAATGAATGAACAAACAAACAAACAAATAAATAAATAATAAATGCTAGATTAACACTAGGAAAGATTAGCTCCAGGCATGCTGACGCACGCCTTTGGTTTCAGCACTTGGGAGGCAGAGGCCAGAGGATCTCTGTGAGTTCAAGGCCAGCGTGGTCTACATAGCGAATTCCAGGCCAGCTGGGGCTACAGGGAATCAAAAAAAAAAAAAGTAAAAAAATAAGAAAATAAGAGGGCTGGGCATGGTGGCACACACCTTTAATCCCAGCACTTGGGAGGCAGAGACAGGCGGATCTCTATGAGTTTGAGGCCAGCCTGGTCTACATAGCAAGTTCCAGGTCAGCTGGGGCTACAGGTGACCATGTCTCAAAAATATTTGAAAAGAAATTTTTTTAAAAGATTAACAAAAAGAAAATCATACTATGGGCTTAGATTTCCTGACTCCCATCCTATATTTTCATTTTACCTTCATACATTCACTTATTCAATGGTTTACTGAAAGTGGTAGAGGAGCAGTGAGAACTGTGAGGTATATCAAAGAATGGTTGGAGTATCTTTGGAGTCAAAGAGCATAACCTAGTCAAAAAAAAGAGAGATGAACACAACATAGAAATACTTAAAGCAGCCAAACTCAAAGACAGTGACTTCAGAATTGGACGGTAGCTGTAGAAGTGTTTTGAGAGCTGAGATTGATCTTTGAAAGCAGGATAATAAGAGCTGCTTCCAAGGGAGCATGAGGGCATTGGCTTAGATCTGTCAAAGAAGATGCTATGGTCTATGTGCTCGTGTCTCCCAGCATTTGTGTGTTGAAATTCTAACCCTTAAGTTGAAAGCAGAAAGGAATGAAGCCTTGGGAGCTGATTACCTCTACAAATCAACTCTTTCTAGAAAAGATCCCAGGGGCTGAAGAGATAACTCTGAGGTTAAGAACACTGCCTGGGCCTATAGAGGAACCAGGTTCAATTCCCAGCACCCACATGGTGGCTAACAACCATTTGTAACTCCAATTCCAGGGGTTCTAGCGCCCTCTTCTGGCACCCATGGGCATTGCATACATGTAATGCACTTACATACATGCAGGCAAAACACTCACACACATAAAATAAAAATAATAACGTAAATAAATAAATAAATAAATAAATAAATAAATAGACACTAGAGCAGTCCTTTGTCCTTTTTGTCCTGAGAGGTTACAATGGAAAGACAACTGTCTATGCAGAACAGGTCCCAGCAGACATCACATCTCCAGTTTCCTTAACCTTGAACTTCACAGCCTCCAAAACCACAAGAAGTAAGTTTTGTTGTTTAGGAATCACCCAGCATCCTGAGTCAAACCAGAAGAAAATCACAAGCAAAATAGGAAGAAGGGAGAAATGCAGGAAATACCAAGTTTAATAAAAGACATTAGCAACTGCCTTGAAATGTGCATTCCTTTTGGAAAAAGCTAATGAGAGGTGAGAAAGGTCAAGAGGTGGGGAGGAGGGGCTGGAAAGATGGCTCAGCTACCCAGAGTTGGATTCCCAGCACCCACAGTAGGCAGCTCACAATTTCTTGTAACCCCAGCTCCAGGGGGTCCAATGCCCCCTTCTGACTCCTGAGGGCACCGGCATGTGTGTGGGCACGCACACACATACACACAAATAAAAAAATAAAATAATTTTTTTTTCTTAAAAAAAGAAAGATGGAGCATGTCTGCTACATACTGGGCCAACTGACATTCAAAATTGGTTTCTGTGGCCTCTTCTAAGTGTATGTACTGTGGACTCCTAGCAGCAAACAGTGACATTCTCCTGCCCCTTGAAGTGGGGATCATGGGTATTTTGTGAGGTTCTTCTAGCAGCGTCAACATGGAACCTGCTAGAGGACCAAGAAGGACACTTTGCTCAGAAGGGCCACACTGTGGTTTGGTTTCCTGCTTGGCTGCTGAGGTCTTGAGATCCTGTATGATTTGATCTTTGAATTCATGCTTTAAATGAAGAACAGGGGTTGGTGAGTAACCCTGGATTTTGAATTTAATGCCAATTTTAAATAATTTTATTTTCTGTGTGTTTGTGTGTAGTGTGTGTGTGTGTGTGTGTGTGTGTTTGTGTGTGTGTGCATGGTTGGGGAGGGTACAGGCAATGCATGCTACTGTGCTCACGTGGAAGTTAGAGGACAGCCTTCAGGCATCAGTCTTTGCCTCTCCACCTTTGTCTGAGACAGGATCTTTTCACTGCTGTGTAAACAAGCTATCAAGTGACTAAGTTTTCACCTACTGAACAAACATCTGTACTCTAAAACACACACACACACACACATACATCATACACACGCAGCCACAATAACAACAATTTTTTTTAAGTTATCTTACTGTGACAGGTGTGGTGGCAGCACTCGGGAGGCAGGCAGATCTCTGTGAGTTCAAGGCCAACTGGCCTACAAAGAGGGTTCCAGGCCAGCTGGAGCCACAGGGAAACCTTGTCTCAAAAATGAATAAATAAGTAATGACACGTTTTTAATCCCAGCACTCTAGAAACAGGCAGGTGGGCAGATCTCTGTGAGTTTGAGGCCACCTGATGTACAATTCCAGGTTAGCTGGGGCTATAGGGCAACCCTGTCTCAAAAAGTCCAAAAAAATTAATTAATTAAAGTATCCTATTGAGAAACCCAAACCCAGTAGAAGAGAAGAAATAACAAAAATCAGAGCAGAAATTAATGAAATAGAAACAAAGAAAACAATACAAAAAATCAATGAATCTAAGAGCTGATTCTTTGAAACGCTAAACAAGATAGACAGACCCTTACCCTGGTTAACCAAAAGAAAGAAAGAGCAAATCCAAATCAACAAAATCAAAGATGAAAGGGAAAACATCATAACAGACACCCAAAAGATTCAGACCACTATAAGGGAATAATTTTTTTTAATTTTAGAATTTTTTATTGAATTTTTGTGTATTTCATACAGAACATCCCAATCAATCTTTTTTTTTTTTGAAGAAGCATTTCATTACAGCTTTAACATACTCATTAACAGTTTTCAGAGCAAATATACATCTCTTTCAAAAGTGGCTATAAAATTTGTATTTTAAAAACTTATACACTACTAAATTTGAAAATCTAAAAGAAATGGATATCTAAAATCATGGGAACCACCAAAGTTAAACCAAGAAGAGATCAACAGTTTAAACAGAACCATAACATGAGGAAATTGAAACAATAATACAAAGCCTCCCAACTAAAAAAAGCCCAGGCCCAGATGGATTCACAGCAGAATTCTACCAGACATTTAAAGAAGACCTCCAACCAATACTACTTATATTATTGAAAACAATAGAAACAGAGAGAAAACTCCCAAATTCCTTTTATGGGTAAAGACACATCCAAAAAAGAAAACTATAGACCCATACCCTTAACGAACATAAATGCAAAAGTTCTCAACAAAATACTTGGAAACCACATACAGACACACATCAAAAAGATCATTCAGCATGATCAAGTAGGCTTTATCCCAGAGATGCAGGGATGGCTCAATATGCGTAAATCATATATAAATGGACTCAAAGACAAGAACCACATGGTCATCTCAATAGATGCAGAGAAGGCTTTTGACAAATTCAACATGCATTTATGTTCCAAGTCCTAGACAGAATTGGACTGGAGGGAACATACCTCAACATAATTAAAGCTATATACAACAAACCCACAGCCAACATCATTCTAAATGGATGAAAACTGGAAGCATTCCTATTAAAATCAGGAACCAGACAAGGACCCATTATCTCCACTCCTTTTCAACATAGTGCTTGAAATTCTTGCTAGAGCAATAAGACAGGAGAAGGAAATTAAAACAGTACTAATTGGAAAAGGAGAGGTCAAACTATGACTTTTTGCAGATGATATGATACTATACCTAAGAGATCCCAAAAGTTCCACCAGAAAACCCTACAACTGATCAACACTGTCAGTGTAGTGGTAGGTTATAAAATCAATCTACAAAAATCAGTAGGCTTTCTATATATAAATAACAAGGAATTGGAGAAAGAATACAGTGAA
>NW_008338715.1:11527761-11529631 GCF_000622305.1 Nannospalax galili | reverse complement strand
GCCTGACCAAAGACACCAAAGATCTCTACAATAGAATTTTTAAATCATTAAAGAAAGAGATTGAGGAAGACATCAGGAGATGGAAGGACCTCCCATGCTTGTGGACTGGAAGAACTGAAAATGACCCATCCCACCAAAAGCAATATATAGATTCAATGCAATCCCAATCAAAATCCCCATGACATACTTCACAGAATTAGGGAAAAAAAAAATCCTAAGATTCATATGGAAGCACAAAAGACCTCAGATAGCCAAAACAACCCTGAGCATGAAGAGCAATGCTGGGGGGATTACTATACCAGATCTCAAAGTATACTACAGAGCTATAGTCATAAAAACAGCGTGGTACTGGCACAAAAATAGACACATAGATCAATGGAACATCTTTGAGGATCCAAATCTGAGCACACAGAATTTCAGCCACCTGATATTTGGCAAAGGTGCCAAGAACACCAGTGGAGGAAAGACAGCATCTTCAACAAATGGTGCTGTCAAAACTTGATCTCTACCTGTAGAAGAATGAAACTAGATCTTATCTTTCACCTTGCACAAAAGTCAACTCCAAATGGATCAAAGACCTCAATGTGAACCTGGAAACCCTGAAACTATTAGAAGAATATATAGACAGTAACTTAGGATTTTCTAAATCAGACAGAAGCTGCTCAGGAATTAATGTCAGCAATCAACAAGTGGGACCTCGTTAAACTAAAAAGTTTCTGTACAGTAAAAGAAACAATCAAAAAAGTGAAGAGAAAACCCATAGAATGGGAAAAATCTTCACCACATCTGACAGAGGTTTAACATCCAGAATATATAAAGAACTAAAAAATCAAAGAATCAAGAAAACAAATGACCCAATTAAAAGATGGGCTGATTTTATGTCTTACTGAGTTCAATATTGTATAACTGTATTAATTCAACTGTGAACCTAAAATTTTACAGCCATTTTTGAAAGAGATGTATCCTTGCTCTGGAAATTATTGCTAAATATGTTAAAGCTGTAATGAAATGCTTCTAATCATGTGACTATTAAATTTAAAAAAAAAATTTAAAGATGGGCTAAAGATCTAAACAGAGAGTTCTCAAAGGAAGAAATAAACATGGCTAAGAAACATCTCAAAAAGTGTTCAACATCGTTAGTAATTAGGGAAGTGCAAATTAAACCCACCCTAAGTATCACCTTACTCCAATCAGACTGGCTAGGATCAACAGAACAAATGATACCAAATGCTGGCAAGGATGTGGAGAAAGGGGAACGCTCATTCACTGCTGATGGGACTGCAATCTCATGCAACCTCTATGGAAAACAGTGTGGAGAACTCTTAAAAAACTAAAAATGGCCGGGCATGGTGGCGAACGCCTTTAATCCCAGCACTCGGGAGGCAGAGGCAGGTAGAGCTCTGTGAGTTCAAGGCCAGCCTGGTCTACATAGTGAGTTCCAGGACAGCTGGGGCTACAGGGAGACCCTGTCTCAAAAAGACCAAACAAACAAACAAACAAACAAAAAACTAAAAATGAACCTACCATATGACCTGGTTATACCACTCCTTGGCATATACCCAAAGGACTCATCCTATTGTAGAGACAGTTCGATCATGTTTGTTGCTGCTCTTTTCACACTAGCTAAGAAATGGAAGCAACTTAAGTGCCCCTCAACTGACAAGTGGTTAACAAAAATGTGGTATATTTACACAATGGAGTTCTATTCAGCAGTAAACAAAGATGAAATAATGAAATTTGCAGGTAAATGGATAGATCTAGAAACTGTTATACTAAGTGAAGTAACACAGACTCAGAAAAGCAAACGACATATGTTCTCCCTCATATGTGTAGCCTAGCACCAAATCCTTTTAAATTCCAGGTCCTTTTA
>NW_008338715.1:11527065-11527271 GCF_000622305.1 Nannospalax galili | reverse complement strand
CTCATATGAACATTTGAAAATTGCCCTGTTCTGACTTTTTTCTAGCTTCCTCTCTAGAACATGTAATGATAATTATTCTTGCCTTTACTTCTCCTTCACATCTTCTATTCATGATTCAAGGACTTTCTTTTCCCCTTAGAGACAAGAGTTATGCAATTTGGGAGTCTTTTAGATAGACCCACTGAAGGGGTACTCCAACTGCCTCA